>NC_136811.1:26596475-26726475 GCF_951216825.1 Electrona antarctica | reverse complement strand
CTAAACACCTCTGCAGGCCATCAGGTGATGATGGGTAGGGTGTGTAATAATTAGTTTACTCCACCTGTGGCACTCCCTAACCAGGGGCTCTATACGTTGAGTTTAACAGTTATCTTGTTGTGTAATTTAGTTTTTTCATCTTTAACTATAGAAAACCTCTTCATTTGACCTGTGCGTGCGTGTATGTGTGCGTGATTATGTCAGGAGCAGCAGTCAGATAGCAGTCAGACAAGAAAGAAATGAAAATAAAGCAAACAACAGAGAAAAGAAAGGATGGTGTTTCCTCCCCGAACCACACAGCGTTGTCTGTTCTCTCTAAGAGGTGGAGGGGTAAGGGAGAAGGGGGTAGCCTTCTCCTCTCTAAGAGGTGGAGGGGTAAGGGAGAAGGGGGTAGCCTTCTCCTCTCTAAGAGGTGGAGGGGTAAGGGAGAAGGGGGTAGCCTTCTCCTCTCTAAGAGGTGGAGGGGTAAGGGAGAAGGGGGTAGCCTTCTCCTCTCTAAGAGGTGGAGGGGTAATGGAGAAGGGGGTAGCCTTCTCCCTTACCGCTCCACCTCTTAATTTCCCTCATGCTGTCTGTCTCCCACAATTTCTACTCCTTGTCTCTCTCCTCTCTCTCCGTCCCGTCATTGCATCCATCCTCCTATTTGCTCGCCCATCCCCCTATTTGTTCATCCGTCCCTCCATAATATTGCTGCACCTTTTCCTGCCCGGATCCATGCACCCCATTCTGCTGCTCCGCTCATCTCCCTCTGCCTTTGTCACGCCTCACATTCATCCCTCCTCTCCCTCACAGGAGGGTCAAGTGCCTGGGCTTTTGTCTCCGGAAAAACATGTGGTGGGATTTAATTGGCTCCAGCGCCGGGGTACTTTCCACCTGACTGCCTCTGCGTTTCTGTCACCTGGCCTTCCTCCGTTCGCTCTCTATGTTCTCTCTCACTCTCTCTCGCTGTTCTCTCTCTCTCTCGCTCCATCTTTCTCTCTCCCCTTCACCGTTCTCTCCCTGCCCTCATTCTCGCCTCTGTCTTCCCCCACTCTGCTCTCTAAGCTTCGGCCCCATGTAAGATCAAGCCCTGAAGAACTCTCACATGACGTCTAATGAACAGGGATAATGTGTGCTTTTGTGTTGTGATGCGTATTGAAAGAGGAGAGAGAGGACAGTGACAGAGAATGAGAGTATTCAGCAGAAAGACATGAAGATGTGGAGGTAAAAGGAAACATAAAGGAGAGAAAATGAGTGAGAAACTAAATTAGGAAAGATGTCAGAGATGGCCAGCAGGTGTTAGTTAACCTGACACACCTGCCATGGCTGGTCCGCTTTATACAACTTGGTAACACTCATTGGCACATTTTACACAAACACACACAGATGTCAGTGCACTTTCGTGATTCTCTTTCAATTTCATACTACAAAATGTTTACTTAAAAAAGACGCTTGAAGCGTTGTTTGCTTGTCGCAAATAAAAAATTGGAGCATTCAAAAAGTGAGTTGCGAGCACCTGCTCTGTTCCTGTTCTGATATAGTTTGGCTCAGCACCAAGAAACAGAGGATATGTGCGTTATATTTACTTTAAATGTCTTCATTTCAACCATCAAGCTACGAAATGTCTGAAATGACACCCCCCATCTATAACTGTCTCTGTCTCTTTGTGACTGTCTGTCTGTCTCTTTGTCACTGTCTGTCTGTCTGTCTGTCTGTCTGTCTGTCTGTCTGTCTGTCTGTCTGTCTGTCTGTCTGTCTGTCTGTCTTAAGACCCTTCATGTCACTCCCTTCCTTCCATCTCCCTCTCACACACTATCCATCCATCCATCCATCCATCCATCCATCCATCCATCCATCCATCCATCCATCCATCCATCCATCCATCCACTCCATCCACTCCATCACACATCTCAACACCCCAAAATGAAGAGGAAAGCTAAAGAAGAGAATTAACTAGCTCACTCGCCATGACCTCGCTCTCTTATCCCCACCCATCCCTCCCTACACCCCTACAACCGTATAACTGCAGATGGATAAAAAAAATATATTGAATAGTTTTCATCCCCCTTCATACACCCATACCCCCCCCCCCCCCCCCCCAACACACAGGCCCACACACACACACACACACACACACACACACACACACACACACACACACACACACACACCTAAAAAAATGGGGGGATAAATCAGGCCACATGTTAATTGTGTTCAAAGGGTGAAGCATGTGCCTGGCGTAAGCCTCGTTTCCATGACAACTGCTGAGGGCTCCAAAAAGGGTTTGCGGGGATGGGACGGTGGGGTTGTGTGGGGGGGGTGGATGGGTAAGGGGGTGCAGGGGGGGACCCAAAAAGGATAAGCATAATTACAGTGAAATAGACAGGCTGTAGGAGGATGGTGCAATCTGAAGGCAAGCAGAGAGAGATTCAAACACACACAAAAACAAGCAAAATCAACCCAAAGGCACAATTCCAATTGGTGAAATACAGTATGTGGAAAACCTTCTTATTGAAATGCTATCATATGTCATTGTTCTTTATGATCCTTTTCGTTTGTTTTCTTTTTCTTTTTTCATGTTTTTAGGAAGGATTGATATCAACAGAAAAAAAGAAAGAAAAAACAACAACCCACAAGGATCTCCAAACCTCGATTTCCCTTTTACTGTACTCTGACATTTTGTTGGCTACTGTAGTTGACAACAGCTACTTTATGTGCAAATGTGTGACCTGTATTTTACAGTTAATACAGTTAACCCCTCTAATCTTAGGGAAACAGACCCGAGTTGTAACTGTAAGTCTGTGGTTCTTTCCTTCTACACCAAATTGCTTCACCAGAAATAGCCGATCTACAAACTCACAATGTGTAGTGTTGAGTCGAGTTGTGACTGTGAGCTTGTAGATCGGCTATATGGCGAATGTTCCCCCCTGAATTGGGATGATGGGGTTCAAGTGGTTAACTGTTTCCCCCGAGAATAAGGGTTAAACGTTTAAGCCTATAGAGGGACGACCACACTGTGATTGACAATCTGGTTATCAAGCAGCCTCTGATGAGTACTTTCTTTCTTTCATACAATTAGTCAGCTTTAATGAGACCATGTGAATGAAATGTGCCACACCATGCACACCTGAACCTCACAGCTATTCTGTTACACAGATGCAAAGCTACAGTATGTCTCTCATTTTATCTGTTCAATCTGTTGAGGAAAGAAACCTACAGATAGGCCTACATCACCGAAGGCAACTTTACTTCTTAAACTTAAACCATTGACCGTGGTCCCCCAGGGCTCTAGACTTAGCCCCCTCATTTTTTTCATTTTACACCATCTCTTCACAGAAAATAGCTCTAGCTCTAATCTCACATATTATGCCCATTGTATAGGGAGCATTGGGTTCATGTGCCTGCTCAGGGACTACAGATGAACATTAGCTTTTAACTCTGGCCCATTTACATGGATTTGAAAAATGACGTGCTGATTAATGTGCATTGTCCCTGCTAAATAAATACATAAAATGTTACATTGCGTTACCAGAGTTTTTCGGAATAAAGCCTGGTTTTCATTTTTAACTGACTGGTGTGATGCGACACCTAGGTATATTTATCCGGTATATTCGGTTGGGTGCTGCATTGTTCCCCCACATTAATGCCAAATTAAGTAGCCTGGTCTCGCCAGTCACTTGAGTTAAAATAAATCATGGTCATACCAGACTAAGTATTCCAAGAAGTATTCTTTATTTTAAAGATGAGCTAAGCTGCGCATGCAGTATCAGTGTATCACAGGTTTATGGGTATAGGAGGGTCCTAAAATGATGATGCCTCTAGCCACGGGGAATCATTTTGGAGGGACACAGACTATTCAATATCCGCTCTAGTTTCCGCCGTGTGGTTATACTGAAAATGAGTTATATCTGCTCTAGACCGGATCAGAATCCTGCAAAATGAGTTGATCCCACGGTCTAGGGTTCATGATTTAGCACAGCATATGGCTTCTGGGTTGAGTGTTTTGCAACACTGCATGTTCATTCCACAATAATACTCGATTTGTATTTTCTACGGGAAGTCTATAATTGTCCCATCTGTTCAGTGTTATATCAACTTATTTGAATCATATTTACACAGACACACGCTATCATACAGTACACGTATATGAATTCAAAATATTACGTGTACAATAAAATATAAGTGTACATCAATCGTAATCCATGCCGCTGAAATACCTCAAGGCTATTCCTCACAGGGTGGCAGTAGCCTCGGCTTATGGCAGGGAGGGTTAGGGCATGAATCACGGACCTGCTTATAAAGTGTTGTGGGTGAAAGTGAGTGAGAAATGCTTTTCCGTCCCTCATGTAGTCCTATCGAGGTGAACCTTGAGCAAGGTATCAAATCCCCAGCTCCAGTGGAGGTGCTCAGTGCAGGCCGCCTGAACAAATTGCTGTAATTGGCACCTCCCAGGTGTGAATGTGTTAAAAATGCAGTGTGAAACTGTACAGTGCTGTACAGAAGCTGCATAGCGTGCCTTCCGCATTCTAGCGCACTTCCGCCCTCGTTCACACACTGCCGGAAAGAGCTCAGTAGCCTTGCCCAGCTGGACAAGAAGTTGAGAAAAAGATGTAGGCCTAATTAAATCAGGAGTCGAGGGTCGAGGCTCCTGGTGGTTCAGTTAACCTGCTATGCTGTAGATTTAAATAGAGCTCATGAGCCATGGCTTCATTTAAGCTGAAGTGTATACATCATACAACTCCATACAACCACACAGTCTCCTAATAATAAAAATAATAATAGCTTGAATTTATATAGCGCTTTTCATGAACCCAAGGACGCTTTACAAAATGTACCAACAACAATCAACAACTATATGCCATAAGCCTGAGAGAATAAGTGTCTTTTCAAGGCAGCCTTAAAAGTGTTGGAGCATGGCAAATCTCTAATGGGAGAGAGTTCCACAGGGTAGGGGGCTGCCACACTGAACGCTCTGTCCCCTAAGGTTCGCTTGACTGCCTTGGGGACAGAGAGGAGGTCCAAGTTTGTGGACCGCAGGTTCCGTGTCACAGGAGGTTTATGGAGGAGGCCTGAGGGGTAGTGTGGAGCCAGGGCGTTTTGACATTTGTAGGTGAGAAGGAGGAGTTCATAAGTGATGCGATGTGAGAACTTGACAGGAAGCCAGTGTAGTTGTTTAAGGGTGGGGGCGAGTGCTGCCAAGGCTTGGTGCGGATGAGAACTCTGGCAGCTGAGTTTTGGACATATACTGCAGCCTGTCCAGGTACTTATTTTGGATCCCAAACATGACTCCATTGCAGTAGTCCTAGACCTCCATGGTAATGTTATGGCCATAAACTGGGCCTCCAGTCCCCCACAAAGCCTTGTATTGAGAAATTGTGAACTTGCAGTTTCTGGAGAAAAACATAGCCTTTATTATTTTGCTTTATGTCTTGCAACCGAAATCTTCTTCAAAATAATATTTGCCAGCACTTATTATTATGTGGAAATGCATTGTTGCCAAGCAACATCAATGTTTTTTTTACCCTCTCCACTGACACCCATGAATATTTCAAATTGTTACTGTTTTCAGTGATAGTCAGCGAAAACAGCAATGGCTCCATACTAATGTTGCTTATTATGATCCTGCTAACTGCTATCATCACATATTATGATAATTTGATTATTAGTGACACCTACTGGACGATGTCCTCTGTCCATTTCTCTCTGAGGGTGAAGAGCTGATTGAAGGCAGCAAAGTTTGCTTAGCTTATACAAATTGGAAGTTGCAGGTTGCAGGTTTCTAGGCCAGTTTCTAAAGGGTTATTTGGACTTGTTTTCTGATGTTCAAATAAGTGGTTTTCAAACATATTCATGTCTGACCTAGAGTCCTGCATGAGGCCCCGATAAAAACATATGCAGGACATCAGTGCACAGCACAGAATAGACTCGGTGCCTCATCACCGTTAATTTGCAGCATGGCATAAATACACAGTGTTCCCATTGAAAACAATTCAAAGCATGCACTGTGCTCGGGATATGAACACCTTGATGGACACAGCCCCTTATTTTCAGTATCAGTGGTATGATGACCCGACTTTATCCTCATCCAAAGCATAAATCACTGTACTGTATAGGCTACATGGTGAGCAGAGTTGGAAGAGTGGATTCAGGCAGAACTATTAGCTGTCAATCAGAAAGCCATTACACCAGTTCCAGATTGTGTAGCTCCAAGATATTAACCCATTATAAGACCTGAGGCCCATGCATTCTACAAAATGTCTTACAGAAATCCGTTTTCTGAAAAACGTATGTTTCTATAATATAGAAACATACATTTTTTCAGAAAAATTATATGTATTTGACCCCCTCTCGAAATATTTTGTTACAGGGAGCCCCAGAAGCAAAGGTTTGAGTTAAAAAAAAATTCAAAGATTTACGCAAATTAAAAAAAAAGATAATAATATCCAATGCTAAATGACACATGGCACGCACGCACGCACGCACGCACGCACGCACGCACGCACGCACGCACGCACGCACACATACACACACACACACACACACACACACACACAAACACATACGCAAGTGCAGAGGCTTGATGTATTATGCATGGATTTGGTTTAATTGCAGAGATCCTATTTGCATAACCTCTCGTACTTTGATCAAATATGCTCGTATACTATGTTGCAGCCTCCTGACCTTGGCCATGGGCAGGTTACTCCTGTGTGTGCGTGCCTGCGTGCGTTGCGTGCGTTGCGTGCGTGCGTGCGTGCGTGCGTGCGTGCGTGCGTGCGTGTGTGCTTGTGTGTGTGTGTGTTGGGGGGGGGGGGGGGGGGGGATTTCTGTCTGATTCTTAATAGCTGTTGTCACTGGTAGTAATGTTTCTGTGTTTATGGATGGTGTACATGGCTGGCACTGCAACACTTGATTTAGATCGAATACTGCTTAATAGTGCTCTATAGTGCTTAATGACCATGTTCTGCAGAGTTGGGAAGATTGCTTACAAAATGATGTATTGTATTTCAGTCACAATATTCAAAAAATATAATGCTGATTACTGTTACTTTTGCAATGCTTTGCCTCTGACTATAATTGATTTAAACCATAATGATCTTCTTCAAAATGAGCATCTGAGAGTTATTCCGTTTTTTATTACTGTAAAATAATTGTATTCTGGGTTCAAATCCACCGTGGTGCATCCAGCTTTTAGAAGCGTCTATATTAACACAACTGCATGGCCCATGTTCAGGGTAGGGAAGCCGGACAGAGAGGGCGATATTTGTCATTGCAGGTACGGGCTGGGGTGGCAGGGAGTGTCGGGCGGGAGGAGTAGGACGAAGGCTCTACATCCTCCTGGTGGGGGCTCCTCACTGGCAGGTGAGAGTGAGACAGTAGGATACAACAGCAGTGTGTGGGGAGGAATCAAGTGGCATAATGACTAAATTGGGGAGAAAAAAGGGTAACACACACACACACACACACACACACACACACACACACACACACACACACACACACTTAGTTTTTACGGTATGGTATATGTCTGGTACATATTCTTGCAAACCGATGTAACGATCCTTGCCAAACTGTGTATGTACACTGCAAGTAGGCCACATCGGAACTCCACTAATTTTCTTTCACATAGGCCTACACATACATTATGTTTTATACCGGTAGTTGTTCTTTAATCTTTAACTAGAATTTTAGAATGGAAGTCATTGGGGCTTTGATCAAGATTAATGTTACCTTGTCTAAATTTGGAGACGCCTGACATCAGTGACATCAGGGAGACCTTGTGACATTAAAATACATCTATTGTTTTGTGTGCGGTGTGGAACTGTAATGTACACTATATATGTCACACACTTTTATCATCGTTCATCATGTACAGGACCACATTGTGTTATGCTTTTAACAATCAATCATTGTAAATCTACTTCTGGACTAATTGCAGACTGTTAATAAAGTATTCAATCAATCAATCAATCAATCAATCAATCAATCAATCAATCAATCAATCAATCAATCAATCAATCAACTCATTAATTTCGCTCACTCACTCACTCACTCACTCACTCACTCACTCACTCACTCACTCACTCACTCATAGGAAGAAATAATAATGCATTTATTTTCCATGAACCCCAATTAAATCGGACTGGATACATTTTCAGGATACTGTCAAGTAAATGCTATCACAGGATGTTAATAATAAATCATCTCTGGTCACTGCAATGACTCTAGACTCAGTGAAGGGTGAGCATGTGCTCAAGCAACATTATTGCATGTATTTAAGATTTATAATATCTTTACACTAATATCCATTTGTTGCAAATCCTTTCAGCTACATTGTACTATACTCATACACATAACAGCGAGGTCAAAACTGATCCCATCTGTCGGTCGCTAAAAATTGGGATGCCAGGGTGAATGTGGTTGAATAATTTCGAACAGAAGTTTCACATCACTACCACCAGCAGCATTCTACCCCTTTCTGCGACCACAGGTTTAAGAAACACTGTCACAGACCCACATTAAAACTCAGTTTTGATGGATGGACAGACATATGAGTGAGGACGATCGATGGGCCAATGAATGACTTGACAGATATACAGAAGAACAAATGAATGGATGGATGGATGAATGAATGGATGGATAAATGGATTGGGGGAGTAGATAGATGGAGAGTCATTTTTACACATGGCTGTCCGCCTGCATGGTTGTCATGTCATAGGCTGATTTTCCATGGTGCTTGAGAATGTGATCTCTCTCTGTGTGTGTGTGTGTGTGTGTGTGTGTGTGTGTGTGTGTGTGTGTGTGTGTGTGTGGTGTGTGTGTGTGTGTGTGTGTGTGTGTGTGTGTGTGTGTGTGGGGCGTGTGTGCGTGTGCGTGTGTGCGTTCTGCGAGAAGCAACTGTATCCAGCAGGTCACCTTACAGCTACGTGCCTCAGACAGTGTGATATGTATGCAGAGAGGCAGGTTTGGTTTCTGCCAAGTGGGTTTTCTAGTGTAGCTCCAAGCTGTTTAAAACCTCCGGATCCAGCAAACATGTGACACAGTATTGGCTGCTGGCCCAGCCACTGTGCATATTCCTTCAGAATAGGAGACATGTTTTGAGAGGAAAAGACAATCTGAAAGCAACATTTGTGTGTGTGTGTGTGTGTGTGTGTGTGTGTGTGTGTGCGTGCGTGCGTGCGTGCGTGCGTGCGTCATGTGTGCTGGTGTGCATGCAATTACCCTACACTCTATCTATACTGTATGCCATTGTACATCAAATACCGAAAATAGCACATTTCCGCCAGATACAGTATTTGCCAAATGTTTGCCTCTTATTACATGTCCATTATTTCATGCATTCCAGCTATTCCATGCTATTGGGTTCATGTAGTTAAGAACTTCCAAATCTGCCTTCCAACCCCCTATTGCCTAAACGCTGTTTTAAAGCAAACTATAACCAACGGTGCATTGTTTTAATGCTTGAGCATTTTAGCCAACCAGACATAACTACCATAATGACTACATGTAAATGGCAATCTTAGCTGTCCCTTGGGGCTTAAAACCACATAAACCACAGATGGTATGATTCTATTTGCATGGAAGGATCATCGTGTCATCTATCAAACAGTTAATTCAATTTTGCTGAATTAATGCCGTGTTTATTACACCGGGCCGCTTGATGCATGCAGATGATAGGTGACAATTTCACCATACTAATAGGAGGGTATTAGCATCTGTAAATTATGCATCACGTTTATTATCATTCACGGAATTATTACAAATCATCTACATGTTAAGAAGTTAGGTGAATTCCTGTTTTGTGCTTTATTGATCTCATAAATTCTGTGTTTGTCTCCGCTGTTTTTCAGTCTCTAGAGTTTAAAGCTGTAAAAAGTAATAACTTCAATGATGGATAGAACGGCGAATGAGTCATTAATTATGGGACAATGGTTTGGCAAGAGGCCACCGGGTGCAAACTATGAATTAGGAGCCGGCCAACAGTAATTTGCATATAATACTGAGTGGAGGAGTAAATTGCGATTTCAGCGATCTATTGAGGAACAGTCGGAGGGCACGGCTAATATATCTATGTCACAGTTTGCGGTAAAATCCTCAGTGTTGATTTCACAATTTATAAAAAAATGTTTAATTAACACTAAGGATTTTACTGTGTGGGAACATTCCTAATGCATTATCCCTCATCTCTACAGACTCTACAGCATCACATATGTGAAATAAATAAATCAATGATTGCACTCTTATCACTTCTAAGTGTTGTCTTTGTCCTTCCCTGCTTTCTCTGACTTTCTATTTCCTACCCCCAGCCCCCCCCCCCCCCCCCCCAACCCCACACACACACACACACACACACACACACACACACACACACACACACACACACACACACACACACACACACACACTTCTCTCACATCTGAATATGACTAAATGGAGTAAATGCATGCTATTAACCAAGATGACTCAATTGTCTATTCACTTTCACCTGCTACCCTCCCAACCTCCCTGCCATTTGAGCAAATATCTGTCTTTTTGCATTTACAACTGCACTGACAGGTGATGCACAGTAATCACATCAATTACTGTGTCTTTTCCAAGAATACAACAGGAACGGAGTGAATCCAGTTGTATGTGTGAATGAATGGGAAAAAGCTTTTAGTGCCATGAATGGAAAGTTTTGTTTGGCGAGACATATAGGAGTAAGAAAGAATTTTAATACACAACATCTGAAGTCACACACCTGAGGGCGAGCCAGCAGGCTACCACAACCACACACTTTTCCACAGATCCCTTCCTGTGTGACAGTGGCTGTTGCATTGCTTCAGAACACTGTTCTTACTATTGATTTACGCCACAGTGAAGAAATAACAGCCTTACACGCACAACACAAGCCACTCTGATCTTCAGAATACATATAGCATGATGTTATGGTCATTGTGAAATACATGTGTTAAGCCAGAAACTCTAAACATGTCACATTACATGACATGTCTGCACTGTCTGGTGTTCTATAAGCTATTGATTTGGTACAAGGTTACCACTGGTATATTGGATCACGTCAGATGCGTATACTCACCTCCTTACGTATATAGTTGTAAACTTGTTGTTACCTTTATGCAATTCTGTTGTTTAGTCCCAGTGTTTATGCAAAGGTTATAATATTTGTGAGTGCCCTGCAGTATGTCCATATACAGTATAGAGTTGAATGTCTCATATGGTGTTTTCTTTATATTCTGTTCCTACACAAATCATCAAGAATGGTAAATGGTGCATTTATATAGCGGCGCTTTACATAGATGGTGCATTACATTCACCCATTCACACACACACACTCATACACCGATTGCGGCGGAAGCCATGCAAGGTACCAACCAGCACATCGGGAGCAATTTGGGGTTCAGTGTCTTGCCCAAGGACACTTCGACATGTAGACAGGAGGAGCCGGGATGTCGTAAAATCAAGGTATTCACCCGTCCTTTTCTACTCTGTACAGTTAAAGTCTCCCCACACCGGGCGCGAATCGGATGCGAATTCGGATTTTTAGCGGCGTTTCTCCATCGGTTTTCCGAAAAACGCGGCCGGTGTGCAACCACCTTAAGTGCTTTATATGTGTGATTATATTGTATTATATTTTATTGTATATTGTATATATATATTGTTATTTTTTATATATGACCTCATTGGAAAGTCCACTGGATTTTTTTAATTGTTTATCCTTTTAGATTAAGACACTAAGTAATACTTCTGCTGTTTGCATTTCGGTCTAATAAAATATTCAATCAATCAATCAATCAATCAATCAATCAATCAATCAATCAATCAATCAATCAATCAATCATATAGTGTACACACAGCATTCATAGCCATCTTAATAACAGTCTCACAGGACGGAGTGATTGAAAGAAGTGATCAGTGACAGTGAGAGACAGCTAAAAGTAGAGAAGTAGTAGTCCCTATACGTCTGTTTCTTTAATCCCCCTCCTCTTCAACAAGACCATCTGCGACCCTGTCAGCACAGCCGTAATTAAAGGTTACGACAGCCAAGGCCACCCAGCAGGGGATCCGCCTGGCTCGCACCACGATGCACGTCAAACGCACCCCTTCACCCTCCGCTGTCCCTCCACCTTGCCCCTAATCTGCTTTGACATTCTCTGAGCACCAATGCAGAAGAGTCTTTCCTTAGGAAACCATATGCCAACAATGCTCCAATCGTGTGACCAACACTGACAAAGATCACAGGCGTTTGCAAATTGTTTTACACTGTGTTAAAAAGAATAATGCACATATATGCACATGTATTCAATCTAACAGGTATACAAATGTTTGTTCTTGACATGAACTCTATCTGATCTGACTTCCTGTCTCTGTTAGTGTGTGCCCTTATATGGACTTCACTACTGACACTACAGACACTGAAACCTTGTGGTATAAATTAATAGATAATGATCATGATCATCACAGAATCTTTACAAGATAAATCATGTTGCTTTGCAAAGGGATATACTTTGATGCTCGAGGTGTCATGCACCGAACATATAGCAATTCCACAAGCTCTTGTGAGCTTGTAGATCTACTATTTTCTGTGCGCAACTGCAGTGTGCACATAAAATCACCCATAAGAGAGGGTAGATCATGGATTAAGAAAGGCTGACCTCGCACTGGAGCTGGCTAATGCCCGTTTGGCCAGATGTAATTGCAAGTGAAGAGGGGATTGCGTCCCACCGTGGGCCATGCAGATCAGTCACCACTGCTCTGTGCGGAAAGGAAGCTCTCCAGCTGAGGCCCCCGAGATGATGAACTGAGAACATATCCTACCATTATATCGTCGCTGTCGGGTAGGAAACTTGTATGTCCAAAACGGTTACTTTTCAGAAAATGGGGCAAAATAACCTCTGTTCCACTTCCAATGTATGGAAACCATGTACTGCAGTACAGGTAGTTCTTATTTAATCACAAGCTCTTGTTATTTAGTTATGTATATAAAACCAAGAAGACACACTCACTTTCACATATGAATACAGTATTGATCTCTTGTTTATATGACTGGAAGAAAAAAAAAAGAAAATGGCCTCTTCATTGTGTCTTATGCACTGTACTTACAGTATACAATATACCAAAAATAACAATACAAATATGGCATCAGTTTCAACTATCTCTGGTCCATAGCTCAAATGCCTTCATTAGAGCTATCGGACTGTTGTCTTCCTGCCCTCGCATGAAATGCAGACCAGCCTCTCCTCTGTTGCGGTAATATAAATAACGTTTTACCTATCCAATACAAAGGAGGCTTGTGTTATTAGAAAGCCTACTTTCCTTAGTGGACACACTCTGAGCCCCCCACCACACGTATGAAATGCACTTTTTGGCCAGAAAGGGATTTTTTCGTTTTTTCACCAGAAGGAAGAATCTTGTCTATGAGATTTTCTCTTGGCAATATCGGTAGAGGGCGCAGTGGAGAAAAACAATCCCTTTCTGTCCAAATGGTGCATTTTATACGTGTGGTGGGGGGCTCAGAGTGCATCCACTAAGGAAAGTATAGGCTTTCTAATAACACAAGTCGCCTTTGTATTGGTGAGTTGGTAAAACATTCTTTATATTTCCGCAACAGAGGAGAGGCTGGTCTGCATTTCATGCGAGCGCAGGAAGCAAAGAGTGGCAGAGCCTTAATGCAACGTCAGCAAGGGCATTAGGGCTATGGACCAGAGCTAAGTTTCAACCATCATTGAGGTCTTGCGTCTTGTTAGACTAGTTGGGAGTGCCGTACAGGTAGCATGACACAGATGAGAACAGATGAGAGAGAAGGTAAAGCATGCAGGGATGAGAGAGAGAGAGAGAGAGAGAGAGAGAGAGAGAGAGAGAGAGAGAGAGAGAGAGAGAGAGAGAGACAGAGAGAGAGAGAGAGAGAGAGAGACAGAGATAGACACAAAGAGAGAGACTGCCATAATCACATTAGTCTGGTATGCTATGGGCGATGAGTTGAACAGTGTTTCTGCCAGATTCTCTTATTAAGCTGGGGACAAGTGCAGGTATTATACTACTCTGCTTGGACCAGGTCCAACCACACAGGCTTGCGCGCCTACACACACACACACACACACACACACACACACACACACACACACACACACACACACACACACACACACACACACACACACACACACACACACACACACACACACACACACACACACACACACACACATCACACACACATCACACACACATCACACAAAACGTCTGCCCACACAGGTGTTCGGTTTGCTAACGAGCCTCCTCTCATTATTCTTTTAGAGAGCTGATTAGCCATTCGGATCGTAACAATAATCATCACTAATCTGCTGATTAATACCACAACATCATAATTCCAGGGACTCATAAGCTCTATTTATCCCGGTGGCATTTTATTAGTAAATACCATTTGCATAATAAAGGAGGTTTTTTAAAATAACTGAAAAGCACAGAATAACAATGTACAGTATATGCTAACGTCTTCATTTGCACTCACACTTACTGTATGTGTACATCACATACATGCACACACGCATGCACACACACACACACACACACACACACACACACACACACACACACACACACACACACACACACACACACACACACACACACTGGTGTGCAGAGAATAGCCTCTGTATCAACGTGGGGAAAACAAAGGAAATCATTGTGGACTTTAGGAGAAGAGACCATGCCCCTCCCCTCCCCCTGTTCATAAATGGAGCTGGTGGAGAGGGTAGGGTACCTAGCTTTAAGTACCTCGAGTGCACATTTCAGAGGACTTGAAGTGGACCACAAACACCTCAAACATCTTAAAAAATCCCACCCGTGTGAACTGAGTGGTGTAAGGTCTTATATAGACTGATCAACTGTGGTCTGACGTAATGTCTGACGTAATGAAATCACACCCGTGTGAACTGGGTGACCATAGCAACCATGCTCATTTTTTGGTACGAACAGACAGACGAACAGACAGACAGACACGTAAACTAACAAAGCCAGTTGTAGGAGTGGTTTACACCACTCAAAAAAGGCCCACCAGCGCCTCTATTTCCTCAGGAGGCTGAGACAAGCTGGCCTCAATACCTCAGTGCGGGAGGCGTTCTACAGGTGTGTGGTGGAGAGTACCCTCACATTCTCCATCACCACCTCCACCTGGTATGGGAACTGCTCTGCTGCGGACAAGAAGGCGCTGCAGAGGATGGTGAAAAACGCCCAGATGATCACCCACAGCAGTCTCCCTTCCATCAAGGACATCTACACCAGCAGGTGCAGGAGCTCTGCGGCCCGCATTATGGAGGACCCCACTCACCCAGCCCATGAACTGTTTGACCCGCTCCCCTCGGGTAGGAGGCTGCGCTCCATCAATCAGATGCAGGAGCTCCATCAATCAGGTACAGGAGCTCTGCGGCCCGCATTATGGAGGACCCCACTCACCCAGCCCATGAACTGTTTGCCCCGCTCCCCTCGGGTAGGAGGCTGCGCTCCATCAAAGCCAGGACCCGCTCCCCTCGGGTAGGAGGCTGTTTGCCCCGCTCCCCTCGGGTAGGATGCTGCGCTCCATCAAAGACCCGCTCCCCTCGGGTAGGAGGCTGCAGTCCATCAAAGCCATGACCCGCTCCCCTCGGGTAGGAGGCTGCAGTCCATCAAAGCCAGGACCCGCCCCCCCTCGGGTAGGAGGCTGCGCTCCATTAAAGCCAGGACTGAAAGGCTCAAACGCAGCTTCTACCTGTTGGACTGTCAGACTACTGAACTCTTAAGTCTAATAAAATGTAGCTGTTTTTAATATTTCTTAGTATTTTGCTCAGTTTTAATGCACTGCACTTTAGGATAACATGCTTATTCTTCTTTAATTGATCGGTTTTAATATACACTGCTGGTCCTGAGTACGACTTTCATTTTATATGTGAAAACATGTGAAATGACAAATAAATTGAACATTGAACCTTACACATTGTCTACGTATACAGTATGTTTTCAATAGCCATCTTTTGTCTGCGATTGACGTGTAGGCCTATATACGTTTTATATCGCTTTATATGGATCTGAAATGGTACTGCTAAAAACAACTTTTTGCCCTGAGCCGGTTGCTATAGGCAACGCCTTGCTCACGCACGTTTCTCGAGAAAGATAGCTAGTGTGAGCTAATGCTAACATTAGCCTTTTCTTACAATGGAGTGATGTGCGAGCCTCCTCCGAGCGGGGAAAATGAAAGTACTTGAGTGTTGAGTAGTAATCTTCCGACCTCGGCCCAGCGCAAGCTATTTACCACTTGTGGCCTCCAGGCCGCAGTCTAAAATCCAGACCAAAACACGTACCCTGAATCAGCCTATAATCCTGTCCCAACATACATGACATGTTGGCCTTGAATTGTTTCATAGATGCCCCCCTGTTCTCCATTTTCCCCACCCCTCCCACAGTAAAAAGCAGCTAGAAAGGTAGAAAGCTATAGTTCCCTGCGGTCGCTCATCGCCTATATTAAGGCTGGTAATTAATAGTGTCCTGGTGCTCCCACACACCGTTTATCACCCTTGAGCTGCTGTTCATACAGAACCCAGCGGTAGAGTTCGTGGAGAGTTTGTGAAAAAAGTTATAAAAAGGTCAACATATTAACACAGTATTAAACAGTTTTACTCTTCAGATGAGACAAAAAAAAATTTTTTCACATGGTTATTACTTGTACTATTGTACACTGTGCAGATATTGCTTAATAATATTAGACCTGTAGCCTATTTATTGTTAAATAATATGAATAAATAATTATTTGGTTAATATCATTGAGATCCACGATATTTTAAGGGAGTCCTGTTCATAGCAGCATACAGAACATAAAAAGCAACAATTACAGTTAAGAAATATGCTAATGTAAAAAAGACCTATACTGCACCAGACATAATGCTATAACTCACAACAAACTAAATAAGGAAGCAACTGCTGTTTCTGATAGAATTTGCCACCAAACCATTCACAATTTTAAAGACGAACAAGATCGTGATCGTGATCATGATGTTAGCTGCAGGGGCAGCGAACATGACGGCTTGTTTGTCAAGTTCAGTTTGAGCCTCAGGGACTGTGAGTAAGAGGGTGTCATTTGAAGTGTGATGTGTTTTGTGTTCTCTGTGAAATTCTCTGAATTTAAAAAAAATGGAATTGCAACATTACAGATTACAGGTTTCCTCAGTCTCTTCTCCTTTTCCAATGACACTTTGCTTTGCTTTGTGTCTTGCACTATTTTGCCTTTTGACCTCCCTTTGAAGTCGCAACATTATATTTTTTTATGTCTTCCTCAAAGTGATGATCCTGAAAGCAGGTCAGAGCAACATAGTATTTGCCCAGTAAATATACGTATTTCTTAGCACACAGAATGTGGCATTATGTGCATACTATAATAAGTATGCATGCATGTGCAAGTCACCTCATGAGTCAGCTTGACACTGCCCCTGGACAAGATGTATGTTGCAGTGACGTACTACCAATCCAATCCTTGACACTGAATGTAGTCTCAGCCAGTCAACCATTCCACAATCTCCATAAGGCTATACCGGTACAGATGCGACATTTGAGAATTTCAATGGACCCGTCATTGGCAATTCATGGGCAAATCAGTGGGAAATCCAAACGTTTTCACGGAGGTGCCATGTGAAATTGTGTGTTGATAGCTTCCATTGCTGAAGCTGCGTCTGGGAGTTGTGGTTGGTTATTACTTGATTTGTAGACCTTTATTAATCCCATAGGATATATTCAGTTTCAGCTTCACCCAGCCTGCTCAGATGGTTATGATGAGTGCTTGGGGGAGCTGTTAGGGGTTGAAAGTCTTGCTCAGGGCACTTCAACACCTATGGGCAGGCCTTTGTTTCAACCTTTTGCTTCTGTCACTGCTAACATCCAAATACCCCACCAGGGATTGATAAGTTATTGCGATGGTAGGGCGCCATTTACTGTGAAAACCTGAATCTCCCCGTCAGTCAGTCCACCAGTTACGCCTCGTGACACGCTCCATATATGGCCAATACAGAATTCATTCCCTATGTTGATCTGACCTCATCAAACCCTGTACACACAAGACACTCTCCATATATGGCCAGTACAGAATTCATTCCATATGTTGATCTCCATATATGGAGCCTACTATCATCACCTGGATCTTCATATACTGTACATATGAAGATCACGACACTGACCTCGGATCATATAGATCTGCATATTGCCGGCCAGCAACTCCACATCTGGCCTCACAGACACCAGATTAATAACAGCTTCTTAACTGTGCTGTATTAAGACGCTCTGTTGTTTCAGTGTGACCTCAGGGCATCTTACTGGTTATACCTTATCTGGATGCATACATGGAAAGAAACATTATCATCTCAATACAAAGTTGTTTCAGTAATGTCTTAACTGACTTCTGGCAAACCTAGAAACAGGTTGAGTGACAACTTTTAATTAGTTTGAAAGCCTTCATTGTTACGATAATGGTCTGATCTATTTGACCTCATCCATATTAAAACACATTGACTGCCAAGAACGTCTATTTACGTCCTTTCAAATCCAACGCCTCAATGTCAAAGACAGTAGTTCAATGGTCTTAGTTCTCTACGGGCTGAATATTAGGGCCCTATCCTAACTTGGCCCTAGTGGGCCAGCCGGCATGCTTGACAATTCTCATCATTTTAAACCCCAAAAACGAAGAGAGAGAAGAAAAAAAAGATCGCCAGTATAGGCAGCACCAGTGGCTCAAATAGTTGCCGAAATCGCAACTTCAGTTCAGTCATAAAACATGCTAAGTTCTGCCCAAAATAGATTCGGCTCGGCCGGACCAATCAGCATACAATTTAGGCTCTGGCCTTACTGAAAACGTAGGTACGGGTTGGGTAGGGCCTGGTTCAGGCAGAATTTAAGAACTGTAGTTTAGCCTGTAGCTTTCCCAGCAAGCTACAGGCTCCCAAAAATGTCCACTTCCAGTTGTTCCTTCCTACTTCCGGTATCTATTTATCTATACAAATATGTGTTTAGAGTGCATTCTTACTTGTTTGTAAGTCAAATCAATCGTTATTCATGTAGTATATTTTGTGTACAGAATGCATATGAAATGGGCTTAACTGAAGAAAAAACTAAATTAAAGTACAGTATATAATTGGCTTGATCTGGGGGACTTCTCATCTACTATACTGTATGTGGTATTTTAAAACAGTGTTGGGTGTGCCGAGCATAATGTACACAGTATGTAGAGATGAGACATTCTGTGTCAATATAAATTGACATTGTGTACATTGCCTTAAGAAAGTTCAATCTGCGGTCTCCATCTTTGTTCATGTCAATACATAGAGAGCATTGCCAATAAACATGTAAAATCTAATCAAATACATGCATTGTGCTTGAGGGAATTCTATTAAAGGCATACAATTGAAAGATGTGCCTAAAGCGTTAAAGATTTGCTTAACTCTATAAGACCTCAAGATATATGAAACATCAATTCTGCATGTTCAAACACACTCACATTTGTTACTCGTGTTTTTTTGGATCGAGACTTAAAAGGCTGCAATTTATCCTTTCTTACAGAAAGAGGAAGGCATTGTGCCTACAAAGGTCTCAGGTAAATCTGCTCTACTTATTCTGTTCTTCAAATAAATCTTACTCTTCCCCCGCTCATCAAATTAAGTTGTATCAAAAATCTTTGCTGCACCAATGCTCAATTAACCTGTACCCAATTTCTCCAACAGGATGAAAAGCCTGGGCCTAATTTTTCTCTTTTTGGTTCTCAAAGGAATAATAATCAGAACCCAACAACCAGGTAGGATGGTTGCCCTTTTCCCCCCTTTTTTTTTTTTTGGTATAAGAATTATATTAATTAAAAGTTAAAAAGGGACACATGCAGGCAGGCAGATTTTATCTACTAAGTTTGGAATGGATAATAGTGTACGCAGGTCTATGTCTGGCTTTCCCAGGGGAACTAAATAAGCCTACTATATGTTAGGTGACAATGCTTCCTTAATATTTTTGTTGAAATAGTGCAAATGTTTTTTATTCTCTATACAGTAAAACCATAATAATTAATTGATCAATGATTAATTCTCTCAAACAATGCCTACAGTTCAAATGACATATAGGCATATGCAATACATTTTCAAGATCTCTATGCTTAATGCATCATAATCAGACCTATTGGACATGTTTTGATGATATATCAGATACATTCATTACATTATGTTTATGTGAACTGGTGGAAAGTAACTTAGAACATTTACTCAAGTACTGCACTTAAGTACAATTTTGAGGTGTTTTTATTAGAACAGTATAATATAAGAGTATTTCACATATTGCAATGTGCCATGCAGAGCTTGTTATTTTCAAAATATTTTAAAGAGAAAAAAATAAACAGGCAATTACACTTTTGTTTTGAATAAGCCATTTTCTGAACAGGTACAACTAGGCGAGCATATTTTTCTTTTGTATTCCTGCTGACAGATAATGAAATGAATCAAATCCCATTTTCTTTTTTCCTATAATCTTTATCCCACGATTTTGCAACCCAGTTTTTTCACCCAGTGCCAATTATCTAATGTAATACTGGGTGCTACACTTCCTCTGCCAACCTGGGGGGGCAGCGGACTGACCTCATGCCTCCTTCTATGCATGAGTCCAAGCTGCTTCTTTTCACCTGACAGGGGGGAATTTCCCTGGCCGGACGTTCCGACCAGTTCCTTTCCCCTCCATCAGGCGCCCCGGCTGGCCAGGGGGAGGTAGTTTTTTAGAGACCAGGATTACTGCAGGTTTTTGTGAGGGTACCTACCCTCAATCAAATCCCATTTTCAATGGGATTTTTAAAACTAGTTTACTAGTGACAAAGTCAGTGTTAGAACAATTGTTTACTACATTTCAGTGTTAGAGCAGTGGTGAAAGAAGTACTCACTTAAGCAAATGTATCTGTACCACAATTTAGAAATACTTCATTACATAAGTAATAGTCTGGTATAAAAAATTAATCACTTCATGAGGAAAACTAAAAAAGTATTGGCATCAAAAAGTACCAACAGTAAAAGTACTCATTATGCAGAATGTCCCCTTTCACAAGTTTTCAAAATGTATACAAATCAATATAAAGGGGAAATACATTTCAAGGTGGGTTGCAAATTTTCAGCCAATCACAAGAGAGTAGCTTATCCATTTATCAGCTTTATTTTATTGTATTTATTCCTATATACTGTGTGAGTTCTCTCTCCTGGTTGGATGAAATTGGTATCCCAACCTGAAAATGAGTTTCTGTTTACCAAAGAGCTGGAAAGACAAGGAGCCTCCTGTTACTGAACAAACACTCGAGTGCTATCAGAATATAGAGCACATTTTAAATAATAATCACTTACTGTACCCTATCTTTAGGGTTAGTTCATATTTTTGGACTTAAAGCTGTATTGGAAATACTTACCATTATTATAGTGGTTGCAAAGGGATTACTATAAATTGATTGCCTGAATCCTGTGGTGGGAGAACTAGCGTCATTTGAATTGTTGAAATATTTCTACCATAGCTCAACTTTTGTCCAACTTTGACTCCTCTGTGACATGGAACTATTATTTTGTGCTGCTGCTGGCGTAATAATACAAAAAATCACACCTGTGTGAAGTGAGGGGCGCTCTTACCATCTTAACATTGAGGACAAAACAAACACAGACAAAACAAACTCTGTTCATTGTTAATGGCATTTAATGTTTGTGTTAGTGACAAAACAAACATTAAGCTCTGTCCATTGTCAATGGTGTTTTTAATGTTTATCTAAGGAAAAACAAACATTAAACCTGTAGGGTCTAGCGCCCCTCAAAAATAGTAATTGAGTATACTTTCGTATTACTTTCCACGACTCAGTTTAGAGGCAATTCTGTTCAATGTAAAAGCAGAATGTCCAGATGTCCTGTCCAGATAGGGATTGTGTATGATTAAAATTACATTCCAAGCATTTTTAGTAGCCTACACATAAATAACAGAACATTTCAGAAAATAATTGATTAGCCCACAAAACAATAGTTGCCAAAGTGTGCAAATCTTTCTTTCTTTCTTTCTTTCTTTCTTTCTTTCTTTCTTTCTTTCTTTCTTTCTTTCTTTCTTTCTTTCTTTCTTTCTTTCGCTTTGCTTGTGTACCATGTTAAAATTGCTACAAAATGACTCCTACACTTTCTCGTTCAAATGCATGTTGAAATGTGGGTTTGCTCAAAACATAATTTAGTATTATGAAATCAAATGACTGAGAGGGCAGTTGAAAATGGCAAGGGGCACGTCATTTTTATATAGTAATACGATGTACATAAAACTTAAACTGAGGGGGCAGCATTTGCAACTGAGGGTTCCACTCTGGGTCTCGGCACCATCTGGGTCATCTCTATGTTCCCCGGGCTCTTGTTCCCTGGGTTCTATGTTTACCCCCACATGGGGAACAGGTAGGCCTATGCCCCTGGAAACCATTGGCCCCAGCTTACAGACAAAACATGTAAACAGATATTTCCTTGTTTTTCCAGCTCTCTTTCGAGGGAAACCTCTGATAAGAAATGGACTTGTGACCCACACACAACTTGAATTTAGACCCTGGTGGAGACTGGACCTTTTAAATGTCTACCAAGTCAGTTATATCAGAATCAGAAACAGCTGTACGAGACTCGGTGATGCTGAGATCCGCATTGGCAATTCCCTGAAGGACAATGGAAACTACAACCCGAGGTATAAGTACATTATAGCTCTGAGTGATGTGTATGTACTGTATATTAAATGAGTAAGGTGTATGTACTGTATATTAAATGAGTAAGGTGTATGTACTGTATATTAAATGAGTAAGGTGTATGTTCTGTATATTAAATGAGTAAGGTGTATGTTCTGTATATTAAATGAGTAAGGTGTATGTACTGTATATTAAATGCATGTCCCTGATCTTTGGTTCTCAGGTGTGCTGTGATTGGTCAGATCCGAAGTGGAACCACCAAAACCTTCAATTGCCAAGGGATGATAGGTCGCTATGTCAATATTGTGATTCCTGGCAGGGAAAAATACCCGGTTTTGTGTCAAGTGGATGTTTATGGAGAACGACCTGTCCCATTTATGGCCCCAATTATAGGTACTATAATCTGTAACATAATATTTCACAGTTAGAAACACAATAAATTATCTGTCGTGAAAATCATGGTTTATGATGCCTCTTAGGGAAATTGTTGCAAGTAGGTATATATTACTGTACATCAGTAATAATAACATATAGCTATTACAAAGAAACAAAATCCAAACATATCTCTTGATGGCAGAGATATCTGAACATTGCCAATGTTGAGTGAATGAGTATTTCCTTGTTTTTCCAGCCTCTACAGCTTTGAGATTCCGAGGGAGAAATCTGATAAGAGATGGCCTTGTGACCCACACACTACTTAGATTTAAACCCTGGTGGAGACTGGACCTCTTAAATGACTACAAAGTCAACTATATCCGAATCACCAACAGAGGGGACTGCTGCGCCAAGAGACTCCATGGGGCTGAGATCCGCATTGGAAATTCCCTGAGGGACCAAGGAAACTCCAACCCGAGGTATCTACATACTTTTATAGTTCTCTGAGTAATGATGTTTGTTATAGTGCGTGTTATGGATGTTCTTTACAAAAATGTGAAAGTATCTGCAAAGATGGCAAACTATTATTACAACATAAAATAATAATATATAATAATACTAATAATAATAATAATAATAATAAGAAGAAGAAAATCTTTCACAATGTAAGCAAGTACATAATGACTACAGATACTGAAATGTTGAAATAATTGAATCCACTGTAAATATGTTGAATTGTGTATAATTGTGAATCATCTCACCTGATGAGTTTATGAGAACAAGGTGTGTGTATATTAAATGTCTCTGATTTGCTTCTCAGGTGTGCTGTGATCAGACATGATATCCGAGGTGGAACCACCAAAACCTTCAATTGCAATGGGATGATAGGTCGCTATGTCAACCTTGTGATTCCTGGCAGGAAACAATACATAGTATTGTGTGAAGTGGGGGTTTATGGAGAACGACCTCCCCCATTTGGTAGGCACTGATAACATAATATCACTGTAGGAATCACTACAAACGATGTGTTATGAAAAATATGATGCTTAGGGAAATTGTTCTAAGTAGGTATATAAAACTGTAAACATATTATTGCTATTGAATTACTACATTTTGTGGTTATGACTGCTTTCACAGATGAAAGCTATTTGGTATTTGTGTAAATGTATTTGAAATCATATTTTGTACATTTGCCCTTAATCCTTTAAAGATTTGATGTCGGTGATATCTGGATACAGCCCATGATATTCAGCCTATTTACTTGTTTTTCATGATTATCTCAAGGGATAAATCTGGCAAGATTTGGAATTGCTACACAGTCATCCACGTATTCAATCGGAAGTCCTCAAAAAGCCATTGATGGGAGACGTGCAAGCCACTTTAGACGGCATTCCTGTACGCACACAAAGTACGAGCATAAACCCTGGTGGAGAGTGGACCTCCGAACGGTCTACAAAGTCAACTACGTCACAATCACCAACAGAAAGGACTGTTGCAGTAACAGACTCGATGGGGCTGAGATCCGCATCGGAAATTCTCCAAAGGACAATGGAAACAGCAACCCGAGGTACATACATTTCAGTTTTGGCGTTTAGCAGACGCTCTTATCCATAGCCATACAAGTACGAAATCAGGGTAAGCAGAGTAGGCTAAGCATGAACACTCTTCAAGCAACTGAATACCAGGTAAATTATTAACACTTGTGGTCAAGCAAATCAGATCTCAATACAAATATTATGTGAACAAGTTAAAGACAAATCAACACTGCAGTATACTGTAGCATTTAAAAAAGTAGGGATATAAGGAGAGAGGAGTGCTAGGTGTTGAGGTGGAGTTTTCAGGTGAGCTTTCAGACAGCAGTGGAAAATAAAGAGTTATTCAGTTTTGACTGTGTTAATTCCATAGCTTGGTAGCTATGAGGGAGAAGATTTAGGATTTGTGGAGCATTGGCCAGAGTATTTTATGGAAGGGTCTAACAGACTTCCTGTGTTTGCTGATCTACAGTATAAGTGTGAGTGGGAAGGGGTGTTGGTTCTGAAAGTACAGGGGTGCCTAGCTCTGGCGTTAGGAGTTCTCCTTAACACTTACTAGATAGCACAGTCTCTCGACTTTAGTAAAAGATAAACAATACACTTCTGCACGTCAATGCTTGGAACGCCACACCCACCCGACGCGCTGCAGGAGTGTAAACTGCGCCCAGACCGTCTGCCTGGCTGTTTCCAGAATGTATAATAATAACGTGCATCCGTTAAAACTGATCTTTGCGACCATAGGTCGCAGATGATGATAGCCTGCAAAACCTGTAAGTCCGTCAGTCAGGTCACAAATACATATATGGTTGTCAGTCCATTACGCCTCGTGACATCACGCCTCGTGACACATATATGGCCATCTCCATATATGAAGATCACAACAGTGACCTCATCAAACCCTGGATAACCATACATGGAGAAGACTGGATCATCACCTATATCTGCATATATGGAGCCGGCCAGCAACACTACATCTAACCTCAAACCGTTAGATCTCCATATATGGAGCTGATCTGTTCTGACATTCCATAATTATGTTGATCCTTCCCCACCCGTCCTTCCACTTCGATGCCTCCCTTTTGACTGATACCTGTCCATTCAAACTCTAGTCGGCCCACCCCAAAGTTATTAGTGCAGCCTCGCCCGGCAGCCGGTGAAAGAGTTCTCAACAGGCCCGAAAATTAAGGCCCGGCTCATCAAACCCTGTACACTCAAGACACTGTCCCCGCTGCCACCATTAGATCTCCATATATGGAGCTGACCTGTTCTGACATTCCATATGTTGATCTGACCTCATCAAACCCTGTAGACTCAAGACACAATATGGCCTGTACAGAATTCATTCCATATGTTGATCTTGACCCCCTATGCCAAAGTGCCAGCGCTCGCCCAGCAGTCTGCCGTCACCCAGGTGGATTGCCTGAATGAACACATGAATGAACTTCCAAATACACATACAAAATAAATAGCGTCACAAGATGGCCATCTATCCATCTATTTATAAACTCTTATTCATGAAGCAGTTTTAACGGATGCACGTTATTATTATATATTCTGGAAACACACAGCAAAGGCCGTCAGGATCGGAACTCAAACCCGCAACTCGCTGTCAGGCTACAATGGAGCCTATAGGTGCTCGGACCCTAAGATGGTTTTAAGGTGTTGAAAGCCTACTCTCCGATGTGGAGAGACTCTCAGCCCCCCACCTTCCATCTAAAAGACACATTTTGGCCAGAAAATAAAATATTGACCCCTGCAGCTGCTGCTGATTGGGGTCAGCTCCCACACACACACTTGTGACACACACACACACACACACACACACACACACACACACACACACACACACACACACACACACACACACATTACAACCCTCGCAGGCAACAACTGTGCTTGCCTCCTGATTGGGACACACGCACGCACACACGCACGCATGCACACACACACACACACACACACGCACGCACGCACGCATGCATGCACACATATGTCTTTATGTGTAGATCCTGCCAGCTTGAATCAGTTAACGCACTGTAAATAATTTAGGATTGTTAACCAGCTGAACCTGGAGGCTAGGGGACTCCAGTTGAAGAACATAGGTTACTCTTTTAACACGCAATAAACCGGCCAGAACAATGTGAGGAGTTCATGCAGCGAGCAATGTGTACACACGGGTATACTAAATGCATTTCTCCAATAATTGTTTCTCAGGTGTGCTGTGATCAGACATATCCAAGCTGGAACCAGCCGAACCTTCAGCTGCAGAGGGATGACAGGTCGCTATGTCAATATTGTGATTCCTGGCAAGAAACATTACCTGACTCTGTGTGAAGTGGAGGTTTACGGGACCAGTTTAGTCAAACATGCCCATGTTTTCAAACCCGTCTGTTGTGGTAGGTAGACTTTTACAAAATACCTAGTTAGCGTTACAATGAAATGATTCATCGTTAACATTGAGGTTTATGGAGCCTTCGAATTATATTGTTAAAGTAGGTATACTGTACATCAGTAAATATTGCTACTGTGTAACAATTATAATTCCACATTTTGGGTTTAACTTTAATGCCTTCGTTCATGAACCTAAGCTAATTGATCAATGTTCCATTGCCTTTTGTATGACATGATTTTTTTTTATCATAGTCTTGTTTTGCTCTTTAAATAGCCTATGTCTGACAGTGATTTCTGGACACATCTGATATTCAGACTATTGAAACGTATTTTTGTGTTTTCATGCTTCTCTGAAGGTTATAATCTGGCAAGAGGTGGAATTGCTACACAGTCATCTATATTTGGAATTGGAAATCCTCAAAAAGCCATTGATGGAAGCCGTGCAAGCAACTTCAAACAGCAGTCATGTACACAGACACGTTATGATTATAAACCTTGGTGGAGACTGGACCTCCGAACAGCCTACAAAGTCAACTATGTCAAAATTACCAACAGAAGGGATTGTTGCGCTAACAGACTCAAAGGAGCTGAGATCCGCATTGGAAACTCTCTGAGGGACAATGGAAACATAAACCAGAGGTAGGTCTGCAAAATCTGGTTTATTTATGTGTGCATGGTGCATATCATTTATATCACTGTTATGAAAATTGTTCACACTTTAAATGTCCTTTATAATATGTTGTAGGACTCTACTGTATAAGAGCATGCCCTGCAATGAGGGTTTGCTACTTTATATGCAAATTAAATGTTAAGTAAATTTGACATCACTTGTGTATGTGTGTACTTTGAATCAGATCCATTCAGTCCATTATAAATGTTTTAGTTTTAGAGCAGTATGCTTCTGTGTATCAAATGGATGTCTCCGATATTTGGTTCTCAGGTGTGCTGTGATCAGAGATGTTCGAGCTGGAGCCACCCAAATCTTCAATTGCAGAGGGATGCTAGGTCGCTATGTCAACATTGTGATTCCTGGCAGGAGACAATACCTGACTCTGTGTGAAGTGGAGGTTTATGGGATCCGTTTTTTCAAACCCGTCTCTTGTGGTAGGTAGACTTTTACAAAATACCTAGTTAGCGTTACAATGAAATGATTCATCGTTAACATTGAGGTTTATGGAGCCTTCGAATTATATTGTTAAAGTAGGTATACTGTACATCAGTAAATATTGCTACTGTGTAACAATTATAATTCCACATTTTGGGTTTAACTTTAATGCCTTCGTTCATGAACCTAAGCTAATTGATCAATGTTCCATTGCCTTTTGTATGACATGATTTTTTTTATCATAGTCTTGTTTTGCTCTTTAAATAGCCTATGTCTGACAGTGATTTCTGGACACATCTGATATTCAGACTATTGAAACGTATTTTTGTTGTTTTCATGCTTCTCTGAAGGTTATAATCTGGCAAGAGGTGGAATTGCTACACAATCGTCTCAGCTTTCAATGGGAAGTCCTCAAAAAGCCATTGATGGGAGACATGCAAGCAACTGGAGCCAGGGGTCATGTACGCACACACGGATTCAATTTAAACCCTGGTGGAGGCTGGACCTCAGAACTTCATACAAGGTCAGCTACGTCAGAATCACCAACAGAAAGGACTGTTGCGCTAACAGACTCGATGGAGCTGAGATCCGCATTGGAAATTCTCGAAGCGACAATGGAAACCGCAACCCAAGGTATACTAATATTTTATTTCAGCACAATGCTTGTGGATGATGTTCAGCCTGTTGTACAGGCTGTTGACAGCTTGTAGATCCTTTCTTTTGGCCACGGTGGAAACAGCAGCGCAAAATGAAGCCGACGCACGAGTTATATGAGCCGAAGTGTCCTAACTGGGCAGTCTCGGGCCATCCGATAATCTTAAAAACAGTTAGCTGAAGTTCTCAGCTTTATATTTACATGAGATGAAGAATTCAGTCACCACTCACCACACAAATAGCTGCGAAGGGTGTTACTACCTCCCCCGGTCGCTCTTTCAAACTGCTGCTTAAGACAGGCGTGCGTATAGGCTACAAAGGCTTTCGGGAAACCGATTTGCTTCTAAATTTATTTGTGCAGGAGGCCTAATGTGCCGTTTCCTGAAGCCAGTTAATGAGACACGTAAGGCTGTGCTCTCTAGAGAAGCTACGCATGTGGCGTTTCCCAAAGCCACGTTAGGTTGCACGTAATGCCAAATTGGCTGCACGCTGCTTAGCCAACTAAGACTTTCGGAAAACGGGTTACTTGCTATATGCAGCCTTCTGGCGACCTTCTGGGCATGTGCGCATGCGCTGCATACCTGTGCAAGCTACAGACGACTCAAAATCCCGTTGGGAAACCTGGCCTTTGTTAACCCATTTAAACCGTAGCACGTGTGGAGCCGTCCTAGCTAATCCAACCGATGGATTGCGAGGACGTGCGCACGTTCCTAGCGCATTTTCACTTATATCAAACGAGAACGATATTCTGATTTTGTTTCTTTTTTTTTGGGTTGGCCTCTCCTTCTGCACCATACTCCTTGCTGTTCATGCATGCACGCTGCCGTTCACTTCCCTGTTTACCGCTCAGAAAGAAAGGCTCGTATCTCCTAATCTGAATCTGGATCCAAGCAATGCGACTTCTCTTAGTTAACTTTTTCATAAAAGTAGCCTTGCCGAGCCATGAGGCCCATAGGGCAGGAGCCTATCTCCTGTTTCTGTAGTGTGAGACAGTTTGATGTACAAGTACACCGCAGGGACTGACCCCCAATCCAACCTTTGATGCTGAGTGCCAAGCAGGGAGGCATTGGGTCCCATTTTTAGAGTCTTTGGTATGACCCGGCCGGGGATTGAACCTTCAACTCTCAGGGCAGACACCACAAGGACACTGAGCTGGTTAACTTGTCCTTAGAGCTCTGTATTGTTGTTGGAAAGGAGAAAATTCAACGTTTGCGAGATTACCAACAGGCCTATCTCACAGCCCGCTTTCCACGCCCACTTCCGGTAAATATTGGTGTCATTTAACATTAGCATTTACACGTTTTTTTCTCTGGAGAATCTAAGTACATTTTCTAATGTAAAAATGTGACAGACCAATATTATTATGAAGCAAACAAGATGGTAAATCAGCTCGAACAGATAGAACAAACCTTACCTTGAGAAAACAAAAGTTGTAGACTTCTTAAATCACCACTAACCCCGAAAGGGGGCGTATTAAGGGGGCGGGGAAATTCTGTGAGATAGGCTTATTGGAAAGGAGAAAAAACTAACTATCTACCGCATTTCCTCGAGGCAATTTTCTGTTATGGAACTGAGCAAATCTGCACGATTGTCCATAAAGCAGTACTAATAGGACGGAAGAGTCACCGTTTACAAGCTCCGTAACAAACTTGAACGTAACTAAGTGACTGATTTGTGTCACAGAAAATTACTGTGGCTACCAAGTGACAAATGTATTGTATTTTGAATATTTTGCTACATGTATGCTCTACAACACCTGACGAAGCTCACGGTAGCGTGGTGTTAATGATTAACTTTATGCTAATGGAGTAGTGGAGTATGCACATTGTAAATGTTTTAGCATTGTGAACAATGTTAATCTATTCACATGTAAAACACTGGTCCTGACAATGTGATGTGAGAGTGATGTGAATCTGTTTATTAAATGTATGTGTTACTACCTCCCCCGGTCGCTCTTTCAAACTGCTGCTTAAGACAGGCGTGCGTATAGGCTACAAAGGCTTTCGGGAAACCGATTTGCTTCTAAATTTATTTGTGCAGGAGGCCTAATGTGCCGTTTCCTGAAGCCAGTTAATGAGACACGTAAGGCTGTGCTCTCTAGAGAAGCTACGCATGTGGCGTTTCCCAAAGCCACGTTAGGTTGCACGTAATGCCAAATTGGCTGCACGCTGCTTAGCCAACTAAGACTTTCGGAAAACGGGTTACTTGCTATATGCAGCCTTCTGGCGACCTTCTGGGCATGTGCGCATGCGCTGCATACCTGTGCAAGCTACAGACGACTCAAAATCCCGTTGGGAAACCTGGCCTTTGTTAACCCATTTAAACCGTAGCACGTGTGGAGCCGTCCTAGCTAATCCAACCGATGGATTGCGAGGACGTGCGCACGTTCCTAGCGCATTTTCACTTATATCAAACGAGAACGATATTCTGATTTTGTTTCTTTTTTTTTGGGTTGGCCTCTCCTTCTGCACCATACTCCTTGCTGTTCATGCATGCACGCTGCCGTTCACTTCCCTGTTTACCGCTCAGAAAGAAAGGCTCGTATCTCCTAATCTGAATCTGGATCCAAGCAATGCGACTTCTCTTAGTTAACTTTTTCATAAAAGTAGCCTTGCCGAGCCATGAGGCCCATAGGGCAGGAGCCTATCTCCTGTTTCTGTAGTGTGAGACAGTTTGATGTACAAGTACACCGCAGGGACTGACCCCCAATCCAACCTTTGATGCTGAGTGCCAAGCAGGGAGGCATTGGGTCCCATTTTTAGAGTCTTTGGTATGACCCGGCCGGGGATTGAACCTTCAACTCTCAGGGCAGACACCACAAGGACACTGAGCTGGTTAACTTGTCCTTAGAGCTCTGTATTGTTGTTGGAAAGGAGAAAATTCAACGTTTGCGAGATTACCAACAGGCCTATCTCACAGCCCGCTTTCCACGCCCACTTCCGGTAAATATTGGTGTCATTTAACATTAGCATTTACACGTTTTTTTCTCTGGAGAATCTAAGTACATTTTCTAATGTAAAAATGTGACAGACCAATATTATTATGAAGCAAACAAGATGGTAAATCAGCTCGAACAGATAGAACAAACCTTACCTTGAGAAAACAAAAGTTGTAGACTTCTTAAATCACCACTAACCCCGAAAGGGGGCGTATTAAGGGGGCGGGGAAATTCTGTGAGATAGGCTTATTGGAAAGGAGAAAAAACTAACTATCTACCGCATTTCCTCGAGGCAATTTTCTGTTATGGAACTGAGCAAATCTGCACGATTGTCCATAAAGCAGTACTAATAGGACGGAAGAGTCACCGTTTACAAGCTCCGTAACAAACTTGAACGTAACTAAGTGACTGATTTGTGTCGCAGAAAATTACTGTGGCTACCAAGTGACAAATGTATTGTATTTTGAATATTTTGCTACATGTATGCTCTACAACACCTGACGAAGCTCACGGTAGCGTGGTGTTAATGATTAACTTTATGCTAATGGAGTAGTGGAGTATGCACATTGTAAATGTTTTAGCATTGTGAACAATGTTAATCTATTCACATGTAAAACACTGGTCCTGACAATGTGATGTGAGAGTGATGTGAATCTGTTTATTAAATGTATGTGTCTCATATTTGGTTCTCAGGTGTGCTGTGATCAGACATATCCCAGGTGGAGACACTTATACCTACAATTGCAGAGGGATGATAGGTCGCTATGTCAACATTGTGATTCCTCGCAGGAGACAATACCTGACTCTGTGTGAAGTGGAGGTTTATGGGATCCGTTTCGCCAAATCGGTCATTATTGGTAGGTATAATGTGTAACATCATATCACAGTTAGCAGTACACTTAAATGATCTGTAATTAACATGTTTATGATTCCTAAAATATATACTGTATGTATTACTGTACCTGCATTTACTCAAATACACTTAAAAATATCACTATTGGATACCATAGATCATTTTGTATTCTTTTAGAGTGCAACTGCATCATTTACCATGATGGGGCCATCTTCAAATATTACTTGCACTCTAGAATAGTACAACCCATTCATCCTAACCCCAGGATAAGACGAGTGGGGGAGAAAATATCTGAAATAAATTGATGTCATTAATTTAAGTTTAAAAGTTAACTACTTTTATTTAAGTCTATTTAAGTACCACATTTATTTAAGTCTATTTAAGTACCACATTAGGCTATACTGTAGGCTTACACAAATGATGTTACGGCTGACCCATAGGCAACTGCATGGGGTTGTTTCACATAGAAACCCTTACCAACGGCCGTAACTGAAAGAGACAATATTGGGGATAAATTGTTTTTTCTAATTCCATCCAAATTGTTACATGAGATAACAAATGTCAGTAAATGTTAGTAATTATATCAGAGATGTGATTGGACAAGTCTGAAGAGGACTATAGTTCATAAAAGCTCCTTTCATCCTGTAAATATGGCTTATTTGGAGTTGAGACACTTGAATCAGACGTGTGGTGAGATCAAGACACTTCCTGTGATATTGACTATTTCCTTATTGTTCATACTTCTTTCTAGGGAGTAAACGGATAATAGGTGGAATAACTAAACAGTCTTCTCAGCTTTTTTCCGAAAGTCCTCAAAAGGCCATTGATGGGATACCGCGGTCTTGCAGCCACACACAACTTCAATTTCAACCCTGGTGGAGATTGGACTTTCAAGCAGTCTACAAAGTCGATTATGTCATAATCACTAATAGAAGGGATTGTTGCGCTAGCAGACTCAATGGAGCTGAGATCCGCATTGGAAATTCTCTGAGTGGCAATGGAAACCGCAACCCGAGGTACCGGTATATTAATACTTAATACTTATTAGTAAGCGTGCGTATGTGTGTGTGTGTGTGTGTGTGTGTGTGTGTGTGTGCGTGTGTGTGTTTGTGGTTTCACTTCCGCGTTTCCCAGTATGTGTGATTATCACATATTCGCTCTTTTCTAAGCTTCTGATCATGGACATATTCTTGATTATAGGCTGATAACATTAGAAGCGGGTGGTTGTAGATCATTCCCTTCAAAGCAGGGTGTGTCATGCAAATTAAATCTAGACATTGCTTGGCACAGATTCTAGATCTGGCAGATCCTACCACCTTAAATCAGTCAATCCATTGTAAATAGTTTAGGATTGTTCAATCGAGTTTATGACATAAAGTTCCATACATGTACATTAATATAATATATCACTTTTTTTCTTAGGTGTGCTGTGATCAGACATATCCAAGCTGGAAGAACGCAAACCTTCAGTTGCAGAGGGATGATAGGTCGTTATGTCAACATTGTGATTCCTGGCAAGAAACAATACCTGACTCTGTGTGAAGTGGAGGTTTATGGACACCGTTTTGCCATTTGGCCTTTTGGTAGGTACTAATCTTCATCATCCATTTTCATTCACTTATCCAGAGTCGGGTCACAGAGGTATCAGTTCCTGTGGAGATATCTCACTAGACAATGACTTGAAACACCCTTTATTGAATGAATGTCTTGAAGTATCTAATAGTAACTATTATATAGAGCACTGCTAGAAGCTCTGGACAGGGCCCAAATTAGCCTATTGATCACACCTGATAGATCTCCATATATGGAGCAGGATAAAGAACTCCATAAATGGGTATAAAAGGGACACAGACATAATATCTGGGTGGGGCACAGAACTCCATATATAGAATAAACACGTACAGAAATAAATCTCCATATATGGGCATAAAAGGGACATAGACAGATGGGTGGAACGGGTATTCTGCATTTCCGGTTGTCCAGAACCAGCACAAATGCCTCATTTGGCATGCTTGACCCCCTTTCCACCGGGTTGGTTCCCAATGGGAACCGGTTCAATTATTTTTGGTTCTTAGTCCATGAGCCAGAACTCCAAAATTGGTGGGGAAAACTAGACCTATATTAAATTGTTTATATGATCAATACAAGTCAATTAATACATAATAACCCTTCCACAGTAGTAGCTTTTTCATATTTTCTATTATTTTGCATATTTTCCTACATAATGCCTCATTTGCATATTTCAAAATGTAAAATTTGTAATACAATAAATCATTGTCTTCGTGTAAGTAATCAACTGGGGAAGTTTCATGGTGATAACAATCTAATATAGGTATAGTTTTGTCCACTTAATTCATAATTAATGTTCCAATTTTGGAGCTCTGGCTGATGGACTAAGAACCAAAAAGAACTGAACCGGTTCCCATTGGGAACCAACCGGCATGCATTTCCGTTAGTCCAGAACCAGCACAACAGCCTCTGCGCGGGCTCTGGACCTGATCACCCCTATATCTACATATATGGATCTGGCCTGTTCTGACATCACAGCACGCTCTAGTAAAAAACTAAATTATACATTTTAGGATTGTGCCTATCTTCATAGACTTAAACCATTTAACAATGCTCTGGTGATATTTGTGTGACTGGGTCATAGTATGTGATTTTCTTCTTTAATCCTTTATAATATGGTAAATTTCTGGATTTCGGGTAGCTCAGTCGGTAGAGCTCTCGCCTATGGATCACAAGTTCATGGATTCGATCCCGGGCACCGCCAACTCAACGTATGAGTAGCACAGCTTGGGTGCGGGAAGTACTGGGAGCTGATGCTAGGTGTGACGCTTCAACTCAGCAATCCATCTCCCAGGGGTCTAGTCTATAGCGCATTGTTACAGGGACAGACTCCCATGTGTTACCAGCTGATACCAACAATAAGCCACTCCCAACCTACTTTTTTACTTGTTTTTCATTTGTCTTTCAAGGGGAAAATGTGGCAAGAGGTGGAATTGCTACACAGTCCTCTCAGCTTTCATTTGGAAGTCCTCAAAAAGCCATTGATGGGAGACATGCTGGCAACTGGAGACAGGGGTCCTGTACACACACAAAGCTTCAATTGAAACCCTGGTGGAGACTGGACCTCCGAACGGTCTACAAAGTCAACTACATCAGAATCACGAATAGAAAGGATTGCTGCTCTGAAAGACTCAATGGAGCTGAGATCCGCATAGGAAATTCGCGACAGGACAATGGAAACCACAATCCGAGGTATATTATTACAGTTTTTCCCGATTGTTAACACACAAAAATCGATTTGCACCACCTTCACTTCATGTACCTAATCGCTCGACACAATTTGCATTACATCACACTCCCTTATCTGCATTAGACTCTGACTTTCCTTCTTTACACTCTGATGTCAATTACACATTACCTTGTTGTCCAAACACTACACACAATGTTCAGGTGTTGCACACACTTCTCACATAACATCTCAAAGAATCAACCTACAACACACAAATAGTCAAATCACTAAACATTCAGATCTGGTGAGCAATTTGCAATCAGGACTGCAGCATAAAAGGGACTTGAGAGCCTCTGTTTTGTTTGGTGAACAATGGAGAACCTTGAAGAGATCGACAACCAGAGAAGGAGAGGGGTAAGAGTGAGAGGAGGACGAGGAGGAGGTAGAGGAGTAGGTGGACAGAGAGAAGGAGGAGGAGGGAGAGGAGGACAAGGAGGAGGAGGAGGGAGATGAAGAGGAAGTGGAGGAAGGGGAGGAGGAGGAAGAGGAGAAAGAAGGAGAACGGTCATATCTAATGAGATTCGGTGTGCTCAATCATGGTTTGACCATGAGCCAGAGGGTCCAACCCAATCTCAGCCACTACACAGTTGCTGGCATCATTAGAACATTTTTCTGTTCTATTCCATCCACTTTATTATCCTTTCCTGAATCATATTGAGGAGTTATTTTCAGCTTGGTGGTAGAACGGAACCCACAGAGCCGGGTCACACTGCTCCAGGCCATGGAGGAGGCTTGTGGCGATGTTGAGGCCTGTCAGGGTTTTATGCGCCACTCGAGGCGTTTCTTCCAACGCTGCTTGGACAGGGATAACATTGCATGTGATGTGATGTGGATGAGGCCCTCTGGCCAGACAGGAACCGGAGGCATGATGGGGGGGTTGGTTTACAGTAAAAATTTAAAATAAATAAATAAATAAAAAATGCGGCTGCATATTTGTGTGCTGTTTTATGTTTGACTCGAAAAAGTCAAACACAGAGTCATTTTACAAAAGCAGAAATGGCTCATTCTCCAGAGTCATTGTCATTCATGTGTGTTCCATTTCTATGATTGTGTTTTCAATTTTTCACTTCATTGTGCTGTAAATGCTTGGTAGTGTGCAGCAAATGCTTAGTTGTGTGTACTCAATGAATGGTATGTGTGTGTCATTTGAAAATATGGCTGTGTGTACCAAATTAAAGCACAAGTTCCATTTTGGGAACAGTTAAGACATTTGATGGCAAAGAGTCATCATGGAAAAGGAGTGTCAGGGTTTTCAGTTTTGTGTGTGCAGTTTTGAGAATGCCGTTAGGTTGTGAAAAACGTGTGTTAACAATCGTGAAAAACTGTAATACTTGTATCAGTCTAGGTAATCGGTAATCTGTTTTTATTTAAATGCATCTACTGTATAACATTGCAATGACAATAACTAGAACTTTAAAACCAAGAGTTATTCCACACATTATCATTATGTCATCATTACTTATGTTGTAGAATTCCAATAGGGTTGGCTTAATGCAAATTAAGCCAACCCTGTGTAAGACACTGGTCATATCAATGTGATGTGTTTATGAGAGCAGTCTGTATGTGTATGTGTTTGTGTATTAAATGAACATCTCTGATATTTGGTTCTCAGGTGTTCTGTAATCAGACATATCAAAGGTGGAGCAACTCAAACCTTCAATTGCAGAGGGATGACAGGTCGCTATGTCAACATTGTGATTCCTGGCAGGAGACAATACCTGACTCTGTGTGAAGTGGAGGTTTATGGTCCGCGTTTTATCCCTACTGGTAGGTACTAATCTAACAAAATATCACAGTCAGCAGTACAATTGAATGATCTGTCATGATGAACATGGAGCTTTATGAAGCATCCGAAGGAAATTGTTTCAAGTAGGTATGCATTACTGTACATTAGAAAACAGTCACAATTACAATTCTACACCTTGGGATGATGCCTTCCTACGCAGACGTATTTTCAAAGTCCTGCTGATATTTTGTATGACTGGACACAGCCGATGATATTATTTGGTTGTTTTTCATGCTTCTTTCAAGGTAAAAATCTGGCAAGAGTTGGAATTGCTACACAGTCATCTATATATGGAATCGGAAAGCCTCAAAAAGCTATTGATGGGAGACGTGCAAGCGTATTCAACCAGTTGTCCTGTACGCACACGCGCTTTGATTATAAACCCTGGTGGAGACTGGACCTCCGAACACTCTACAAAGTCAACTATGTCACAATCACCAACAGAAAGGACTGTTGCGCTAACAGACTCAATGGGGCTGAGATCCGCATTGGAAATTCTCCAAAGGACAATGGAAACAGCAACCCGAGGTATACAAATTTCAATTTCAATTTAGACATTTAGCAGACTCTTACAAGCACAAAATCAGAGTAATAAACATATTCAACAAACAACAGGGTAAATAGACACAAAAGTAGAGTGCAAAAATAATAATAATATAGTGCGTCCAAGAAACTACGATACCAAGTAAACATCAAACTGTCTAAACAACATGGTACAACATGTACAATGTACATGTGTGTATATATTATATAGTATATATTATATATATAATAATGTGTGTATGAGAAGAGAACAGTGCTTATGCATTTGTGTATTAAGTGAACATCTCCGATATTTGGTTCTCAGGTGTGCTGTGATCAGACATATCCGAGGTGGTGCGACTCAAACCTTCAATTGCAGAGGGATGACAGGTCGCTATGTCAACATTGTGATTCCCGGCAGGAGACAATATCTGACTCTGTGTGAAGTGGAGGTTTATGGTCAGCGTTTTATCCCCACTGGTAGGTACTAATCTGTAACATAATATGGTTAGCAGTACAATAGACATTAACAAGGAGGTTAATTATTCGTCGTTCGTTCTTTGGGGAATCTATTAGTTACACTACCATTGTTCTTGTGAAGCACGTGTGTTCATATGTATGAAGTATGTACTGTATGGACATTTCTATTTCCATTTGTGCGACAACGACATGGTCTGTACACTAGGGGCTCTAATTTCGTCGCCGCCTTTACCCGCAATGCGGCTCGCAATTCAGCCGCTGCCGGAAAATTACGAATATAGGAGCTTCCGCTGTCCCTTAACGGTATTTTGGTCCAGTGTCACCCGCTATCCTTTTTGCCGACACCGGTATTTGCGCCTAGAGGTGTGGTCATGGGCGTGCTGGCACACTTTCCCCTAAATTGCTATTTTGGTCACATAGATTTGGGAAAGCGATAGTGGAGTTTCAAAGCACCCGTAATGCCAAATTAGTTTGGTAAAGAGCGGCGCACACGGGGCACCGCGCGCCTGCATGGAGATGTCCGCTAGTGCAGGCTGCGATATCTCTCCTTATTCTCCTATGCATCTCTTTGTAATTTTCCTATAATCAGCAGAAGCGAGTGCCTGCCACTTAAGTTCCTTGTGTCCATTGTGTTAATATAATTGTATAGTCAAAGAAGTTATTTGTGTCAGGCAATAGGCATTGTGCGGGTGTGCAAATGGGGTTTAAAACGATGTATTTATCGAACTTTCCTTTTCACTTCATACCGCTTCATACCGTTCCGTACCCGAATTTCGTAGTTTACATAGTACAAGTGAGACTTCAAGGCAGCAACGCAACACTCTTCCATGGGCTATAGACCGTAAGGCTATGAAGCAATATAGCACTAACGGGCAACGGATAAGGGATCTCTTAAAGGAAATGACACGTGGACTGGTAATTGGTTTAATTATTGTAACGCCCAAACCACACCTATGCATAATATAACGGGTAACGGAGGTGTTTTAGGGATTTAGACAGGTAACAGAAATACCAACTTTAGTGGGGGAACACCCCTTCCCCACTGCTAAATCCCAAAACAGTGTATTTAGAAAGATCAGACGAAAATGGAGCCCTAGGTCTAGGACATGCACAGAAGCAGCGAGCTTGTATAGGGTGGCTTCACCATTGAAGAAGACCACATTTGATTTGTTTGGATGCGTTTACAAATGTTAAACATAACTTACTACTGATAGCTAAAACTTGACGAAGAGTGCATGCTGTTCTTAAACCCTCCCTGTCTCTGGCATTCTCTTCTCAAGGTACAAACGTGGCAAAAAGTGCAGTTGTTACACAGTCCTCTACGTATTCCTTTGGGCGTGCTGAAAATGCCATTGATGGGAAACGTTTAAGCAACTGGAACCAGCACTCGAGCACCCACACCTTAGCTGAATATAACCCCTGGTGGAGACTGGACCTCAGAATGACGTACAGAGTGTACTATGTCACTATCACCAATAGAGAGGACTGCTGTGCTAGCAGGCTCAACGGAGCTCAGATCCGCATTGGAAATTCTCTGGACATCAATGGAAACGACAATCCCATGTAAATACGTAATTATTATTTTTGTCTTAATTTGCCCAAAATACAGCACGACTGTTTAAAATGAATTATTCTTAATCTGTGTGCTGTAGATTCCATGTATATTTTTTCAACCAAGTTTGCCAGTCACCATGTTTAACAATTAATGATTGTGAAGCAGTGAATGGTCTAATGTAAATCCGCCATATCAAAGTTAAAAATATGCTCAAATACAGCAGGTCAGATGTTTTACAATAACGACGATTAATAGGTCTAATGCAAATCTGCTACAGCAAAGCCAAAAACTAGACGGACCGATTAAAAATAATGCGATAAAGAAAGTCTGGTATCACATATCGCCAGACTTGTACATAAATACTGTAACACAAAGTAAAAATATAAATAAGTGTGGCATAAGGTTTTTATATTTATCTTTTTTCTTTCTCCTCAGATGTGCCGTGATCTCCTCTATCCCAGCTGGTGCCACCTACACCTATAAGTGCAGTGGGATGGAGGGTCGTTATGTCAATATTGTTATTCCTGGAAGGAAGAAAATCTTAACTCTGGTTGAAGTGGAGGTCTATGGGGAATCCTTTGTTAAATTTACTCCAAGAGGTAAGTACAAGTTTATAGTGCCAAATGATGATTTATACCTTTATTCTTGGTCCTTGCCAGTATTGGACATAAAGCTATGAAATGATTGGTGAAGTTGAAGTGAAACGGACACTCGTGAATTTTAATTATGGATTTTAGTTTAAAAGTATATGGATGTTTTTTTCCGCTGTTCGTTCTTTGGGAAATCCACCATTGTTCTTGTGAAGCACGCTTGTTCATGTAGTATGTACCGTATAAACATTTCTATTTCCATTTGAACAAAAATGGTGTATGGCCATTACACTAGGTCTAGAACATGCACAGAAGCAGCAAGCTTGTATGGCTTCATCATTGAAGAAGACCACATTAGCATTTTTTTTATGCGTTTACAAATGTTTCACATAGAAACTTACTATTGAGAGCTAAAGATTGGACGAAGAGTACATGCTGTTTTCAAACCTTGTCTTGTTTCATATTTCTGTCTGGCATTCTCTTAAGGTACAAACACAGCAAAAAGTGCAGTTGTTACACAGTCCTCTACGTATTCCTTTGGGCGTGCTGAAAATGCCATTGATGGGAAACGTTTAAGCAACTGGAACCAGCACTCGAGCACCCACACCTTAGCTGAACGTAACCCCTGGTGGAGACTGGACCTCAGAATGACGTACAGAGTGTACTATGTCACTATCACCAATAGAAAGGACTGCTGTGCTAACAGGCTCAACGGAGCTCAGATCCGCATTGGAAATTCTCTGGACAACAATGGGAACAACAATCCTATGTAAACACATATTGTTTTATTTGTTTTTTTGCTTCATTTGCCCTCAATACAGCAGGACTGATTAATCCTAACAGATACCACATATACCAACCACGTTTGTCAGTAACCGTGTTTAACAGTGATTGTGAAGAGGTGAATAGTCTAATGTAAATCTGCCATAGCAAAGTTAATACTATTTTCATTGGGATGTGTAAAACTAGACTGACCCATTATACAGCAGGCGATTAAGACATTGGAAACAATTGAGACATTATGTTTGGTATCACACATTGTGAGACTTGTACATGAAAAACACAATGTAGGCCTAAAGTATGTGTGGTGTTTTTTATTCTTATTGATAATTTTCTTTTCTCCCCTCAGATGTGCGGTGATATCCTCTATCCCAGCTGGTGCCACCTACACCTATAAGTGCAGTGGAATGGAGGGTCGTTATGTCAATATTGTTATTCCTGGAAGGAAGAAAATCTTAACTCTGGTTGAAGTGGAGGTCTATGGGGAATCCTTTGTTAAATTTACTCCAAGAGGTAAGTACAAGTTTATAGTGCCAAATGACGAATTACCTGTATTCTGGCCCTTGGTCCTTGCCAATATTGGACATAAAGCTATGCAATTCCTGGTGAAGTTGAAGTGGAATGGAATGTAGTGCATTTTGGGAACTCTGGATTTTAGTTTAAAGTCTATAGATGTTTTTCCTTTTGTTCGTTCTTTGGGGAATCTGCTGTTCATTGCATCACACATTATCTTGTGAAGCATGTTTGTTCATATGTATTACATATGTATGAACATTTCTATTTCCATTCATACAAAAATGTTGTACATGGTCATTACACTGGGATATACACAGAAGCATCAAACTTGTATAGGGTGGCTTCACCATTGAAACCACATTTGATTTGCATTTACACATTTTACACTTAAAAACGTACTATTGATAGCTAAAGATTGGAGGAAGACTACATGATCTTTTTCTGTCATTTTTCATAATTCTGTCATTCTCTTCTAAAGGTACAGACACGGCAAGAAGTGCAGTTGTTACACAGTCCTCTACGTATTCCTTTGGGCGTGCTGAAAATGCCATTGATGGGAAACGTTTAAGCAACTGGAAGCAGCACTCGAGCACCCACACCTTAGCTGAACGTAACCCCTGGTGGAGACTGGACCTCAGAATGACGTACACAGTGTACTACGTCACTATCACCAATAGAAAGGACTGCTGTGCTAACAGGCTCAACGGAGCTCAGATCCGCATTGGAAATTCTCTGGACATCAATGGAAACGACAATCCCATGTAAATACGTAATTATTATTTTTGGCTTAATTTGCCCAAAATACAGCATGACTGTTTAAAATGAATTGTTCTTAATCTGTGTGCTGTAGATTCCATGTATATTTTTTCAACCAAGTTTGCCATTCACCATGTTTAACAATTAATGATTGTGAAGCAGTGAATGATTAATGATTAATAGGTCTAATGCAAATCTGCTACAGCAAAGCCAAAAACTAGACGGACCGATTAAAATTAATGCGATAAAGAAAGTCTGGTATCACATATCGCCAGACTTGTACATAAATACTGTAACACAAAGTAAAAATATAAATAAGTGTGGCGTAAGGTTTTTATATTTATCTTTTTTTTTTCTCCTCAGATGTGCTGTGATCTCCTCTATCCCAGCTGGTGCCACCTACACCTATAAGTGCAGTGGGATGGAGGGTCGTTATGTCAATATTGTTATTCCTGGAAGGAAGAAAATCTTAACTCTGGTTGAAGTGGAGGTCTATGGGAAATCCTTTGTTAAATTTACTCCAAGAGGTAAGTACAAGTTTATAGTGCCAAATGATGATTTATACCTTTATTCTTGGTCCTTGCCAGTATTGGACATAAAGCTATGAAATGATTGGTGAAGTTGAAGTGAAACGGACACTCGTGAATTTTAATTATGGATTTTAGTTTAAAAGTATATAGATGTTTTTTTCCGCTGTTCGTTCTTTGGGAAATCCACCATTGTTCTTGTGAAGCACGCTTGTTCATGTAGTATGTACCGTATAAACATTTCTATTTCCATTTGAACAAAAATGGTGTATGGACATTACACTAGGTCTAGAACATGCACAGAAGCAGCAAGCTTGTATGGCTTCATCATTGAAGAAGACCACATTAGCATTTTTTTATGCGTTTACAAATGTTTCACATAGAAACTTACTATTGAGAGCTAAAGATTGGACGAAGAGTACATGCTGTTTTCAAACCCTGTCTTGTTTCATATTTCTGTCTGGCATTCTCTTAAGGTACAAACACAGCAAAAAGTGCAGTTGTTACACAGTCCTCTACGTATTCCTTTGGGCGTGCTGCAAATGCCATTGATGGGAAACGTTTAAGCAACTGGAACCAGCACTCGAGCACCCACACCTTAGCTGAACGTAACCCCTGGTGGAGACTGGACCTCAGAATGACGTACAGAGTGTACTATGTCACTATCACCAATAGAAAGGACTGCTGTGCTAACAGGCTCAACGGAGCTCAGATCCGCATTGGAAATTCTCTGGACATCAATGGAAACGACAATCCCATGTAAATACGTAATTATAATTTTTGGCTTAATTTGCCCAAAATACAGCAGGACTGTTTAAAATTAATTATTCTTAATCTGTGTGCTGTAGATTCCATGTATATTTTTCAACCAAGTTTGCCAGTCACCATGTTTAACAATTAATGATTGTGAAGCAGTGAATGGTCTAATGTAAATCTGCCATAGCAAAGTTAAAAATATGCTCAAATACAGCAGGTCCGATGTTTTACAATAACGACGATTAATAGGTCTAATGCAAATCTGCTGCAGCAAAGCCAAAAACTAGACGGACCGATTAAAAAGAATGCGATGAAGAAAGTCTGGTATCACATATCGTCAGACTTGTACATAAATACTGTAACACAAAGTAAAAATCTAAATAAGTGTGGCGTAAGGTGTTTATATTTATCTTTTTTCTTTCTCCTCAGATGTGCCGTGATCTCCTCTATCCCAGCTGGTGCCACCTACACCTATAAGTGCAGTGGGATGGAGGGTCGTTATGTCAATATTGTTATTCCTGGAAGGAAGAAAATTTTGACTCTGGTTGAAGTGGAGGTCTATGGGGAATCCTTTGTTAAATTTACTCCAAGAGGTAAGTACAAGTTTATAGTGCCAAATGATGATTTATACCTTTATTCTTGGTCCTTGCCAGTATTGGACATAAAGCTATGAATTGATTGGTGAAGTTGAAGTGAAACGGACACTCGTGAATTTTAATTCTGGATTTTTGTTTAAAAGTATATAGATGTTTTTTTCCGCTGTTCGTTCTTTGGGAAATCCACCATTGTTCTTGTGAAGCACGTTTGTTCATGTAGTATGTACCGTATAAACATTTCTATTTCCATTTGAACAAAAATGGTGTATGGACATTACACTAGGTCTAGGACATGCACAGAAGCAGCAAGCTTGTATGGCTTCATCATTGAAGAAGACCACATTTGAAATTTTTTATGCGTTTACAAATGTTACACATAGAAACTTACTATTGAGAGCTAAAGTTTGGACGAAGAGTACATGCTGTTTTCAAACCCTGTCTTGTTTCATAATTCTGTCATTCTCTTCTAAAGGTACAGACACGGCAAGAAGTGCAGTTGTTACACAGTCCTCTACGTATTCCTTTGGGCGTGCTGAAAATGCCATTGATGGGAAACGTTTAAGCAACTGGAACCAGCACTCGAGCACCCACACCTTAGCTGAGCGTAACCCCTGGTGGAGACTGGACCTCACAATGACGTACAGAGTGTACTATGTTACTATCACCAATAGAAAGGACTGCTGTGCTAACAGGCTCAACGGAGCTCAGATCCGCATTGGAAATTCTCTGGACAACAATGGAAACAACAATCCTATGTAAACACATATTGTTTTTTTCTTTACATGTTTTGCTTAATTTGCCCACAATACAACAGGACTGATAAATCCTAACAGATACCACATATACCTTTTCAACCAAGTTTGTCAGTAACCGTGTTTAACAGTGTTTGCCATAGCAAAGTTAATACTATTTTTAATGCGATGTGTAAAACTAGACTGACCCATTATACAGCAGGAGATGAAGACATTGGAAACAATTGAGACGTTACGTTTGGTATCACACATTGTGAGACTTGTACATGAAAAACACAATGTAGGCCTAATATCAAAGTATGTGTGGTTATTTATTTGTATTGATCATTTACTTTTCTCCCCTCAGATGTGCTGTGATCTCCTCTATACCAGCTGGTGCCACCTACACCTATAAGTGCAGTGGAATGGAGGGTCGTTATGTCAACATTGTTATTCCTGGAAGGAAGAAAATCTTGACTCTGAGTGAAGTGGAGGTCTATGGGGAATCCTTTGTTAAATTTACTCCGAGAGGTAAGTACAAGTTTATAGTGCCAAATGACAAATTACCTTTATTCTGGCCCTTGGTCCTCGCCAATATTGGACATAAAGCTATGCAATTCCTGGTGAAGTTGAAGTGAAATGGAATATAGTGAATTTTGTGAATTCTGGATTTTAGTTTAAAGTCTATAGATGTTTTTCCTTTTGTTCGTTCTTTGGGGAATCTGTTCATTACACCATGAATTATCTTGTGAAGCATGTTTGTTCATATGTATTACGTATGTATGAACATTTCTTCCATTCATACAAAAAGAATGTACATGGCCATTACACTGAATTATACACGGAAGCATCAAGCTTGTATAGGGTGGCTTCACCATTGAAACCACATTTGATTTGTTGGGATGCACTTACACATTTTACACTTAAATACTTACTATTGATAGCTAAAGATTGGGGGAAGACCACATGATCATTTTCTGTCTTTTTTCATATTTCTGTCATTCTCTTCTCAAGGTACAAACACGGCAAAAAGTGCAGTTGTTACACAGTCCTCTACGTATTCCTTTGGGCGTGCTGAAAATGCCATTGATGGGAAACGTTTAAGCAACTGGAACCAGCACTCGAGCACCCACACCTTAGCTGAACGTAACCCCTGGTGGAGACTGGACCTCAGAATGACATACAGAGTGTACTATGTCACTATCACCAATAGAAAGGACTGCTGTGCTAACAGGCTCAGCGGAGCTCAGATCCGCATTGGAAATTCTCTGGACAACAATGGAAACAACAATCCTATGTAATCACTTATTGTTTTATTTTTATTTTGTTTTGCTTTATTTGCCCACAATACAGCAGGACTGATAAATACTAACAGATACCACCTTTTCAACCAAGTTTTTCAGTAACCGTGCTTAACAGTGATTGTGAAGAGGTGAATGGTCTAATGTAAATCTGCCATAGCAAAGTTAATACTATTTTATTGGGATGTGTAAAACTAGACTGACCCATTATACAGCAGGAGATTAAGACATTGGAAAAAATTGAGACATTACGATTGGTATCACATTGTGAGACTTGTGCATGTAAAACACAATGTAGGCCTAATATCAAAGTATGTGTGGTTTAATTTATTTATATTGATAATTTACTTTTCTCCCCTCAGATGTGCGGTGATCTCCTCTATACCAGCTGGTGCCACCTACACCTATAAGTGCAGTGGAATGGAGGGTCGTTATGTCAATATTGTTATTCCTGGAAGGAAGAAAATCTTGACTCTGAGTGAAGTGGAGGTCTATGGGGAATCCTTTGTTAAATTTACTCCGAGAGGTAAGTACAAGTTTATAGTGCCAAATGACGAATTACCTTTATTCTTGCCCTTGGTCTTTGCCAATATCGGACATAAAGCTATGACATTCCTGGTGAAGTTGAAGTGAAACAGAAGCTTGTGGAATTTGTGAATCCTGAATTTTAGTTTAATGTCTCTATAGATTTTTGTATTTTGTTTGTTCTTTGGGGAATATATTCATTACACCACCTTTGATCTTGTGATTTATGTTTGTTCATATGTATTTTGTAGTATGTATGAAGGTTTCTATTTCCATTCATACAAAAATTGTGTACATGGCACTAGGACATACACACAAGCAGCAAGCTTGTATAGGGTGGCTTCACCATTGAAGACCACATTTGATTTGTCCAAATCCAAAAACAATCACTTAGAAACGTACTATTGATAGCTAAAGATTGTACGACGACTACATGACATTTTTAAACCCTGTCTTGTTTCATATTTCTGTCATTCTCTTCTCAAGGTACAAACACGGCAAAAAGTGCAGTTGTTACACAGTCCTCTACGTATTCCTTTGGGCGTGCTGAAAATGCCATTGATGGGAAACGTTTAAGCAACTGGAACCAGCACTCGAGCACCCACACCTTAGCTGAACGTAACCCCTGGTGGAGACTGGACCTCAGAATGACGTACAGAGTGTACTATGTCACTATCACCAATAGAAAGGACTGCTGTGCTAACAGGCTCAATGGAGCTCAGATCCGCATTGGAAATTCTCTGGACAACAATGGAAACAACAATCCTATGTAAACACATATTGTTTTATTTAATTTTTTGCTTCATTTGCCCACTATACAGAAGGACTGATGAATCCTAACAGATACCACATATACCTTTTCAACCAAGTTTGTCAGTAACCGTGTTTAACAGTGATTGTGGTGAATGGTCTAATGTAAATCTGCCATAGCAAAGTTAATACTATTTTTATTGGGATGTGTAAAACTAGACTGACCCATTATACAGCAGGAGATTAAGACATTGGAAACAATTGAGACATTACGTTTGGTACCACACATTGTGAGACTTGTACATGAAAAACAGGCCTAATATCAAAATATGTGTGGTCATCAATAACATGTATTTTTATTGATGATTTTCTTTTCTCCCCTCAGATGTGCCGTGATCTCCTCTATCCCAGCTGGTGCCACCTACACCTATAAGTGCAGTGGGATGGAGGGTCGTTATGTCAATATTGTTATTCCTGGAAGGAAGAAAATCTTAACTCTGAGTGAAGTGGAGGTCTATGGTCACCGTTTAGTCAAAACTGTCCCCGTCGGTAGGTATTAAACTATTATATAATATCACATTTAGATGTACTATTAACTAACCTGCCATGACAAAGTCAGGGATATGACTAGTTTGTCCCAGAGGAATTGAGAGTGATATACCAACATACAGTCATTTGAAATGTATTAGGTGTGCTCAGATATAACAACAAGAGCAAGACAATATAAAGATGGATGGATGGATTCCAAATTGGGAGACAACAGATATCCTATGTTAGTACATATTACAGACTTGTTTGGGTAAAACAACAAATTAGTCTGAATTATTGATACAATTTTCTTCCATGAGATACATGAATGCCTTGTTGGTGATGTCCAGACACTTCTGATGGTATATCTCCGATGACATTTTTACATTTTGCTTGTTTATCATGCTTCTTTTAAGAGACAAATCTGGCAAGAGGTGGAATTACTAAACAATCTTCTGAGTTTTCATCCGGAAGTCCTCAAAGAGCCATTGATGGGAGACAGTGGTCATGTACCCACACACAATTTCAGTTTAACCCCTGGTGGAGACTGGACCTCCGGACAACCTATAAAGTCAACCGTGTCAGAATCACCAACAGACGGGGCTGCTGTGCTAAAAGACTCAATGGAGCTGAGATCCGCATTGGAGATTCTCTGATGAACAATGGAAACCGCAACCCGAGGTATATTAATATTTTATTGGTCAGGTTAATCGTGTGTGTTTTCATATGTGTTATGCGTCTAATGCCAGTGTGATGACAAAGAACTTAAAGACAATTTTCCATACATTAAATCGTAGTCATTATTTACATAAAGTACAATGCCAGGTACCATGCCAATGAAATTGAAGTACGTTTGACATTGCTTGTCACAAAGTATTGACATGAGTTTATTGTGAATGGTGTTAAAGGGCCACTCATCCCTTTTGTAACCTGAGCTTATTTTAATGATGTTTAGGACACAAGAAACACTTTCCTGGGGTTTTTATATGTTTTATTTTTTTATATTTTAGTCATGATGCCATGTTATGACCAAAAACCTGTCTCACTTCCTTCCTGGACTACAAAGTCACACCTCCATGCAGCCTCCCCCCTCTCCACAAGGAGGGGAAGTGCACTAAAGCATTATAGGAATACAGCAATCTAGTCAAACCCTATAGTCAAACACACAGACTTCATTATTTTTCTGGCCATAGGGTGCACATTTTAGATTATCTACTACAAATACTAATACGATTGACTGAGTGACTGCAGTTTCTTCCAGCGGTGAAATGTCCCTTTAATCTTTTCACAATAATAAACTATTGAGGACTTTTTAATGAGTTTATGAGAGCAACTTGTCCATGTGTGGATATAAAATGTACTCTCCGATATTTGGCAACATGGTATAATGTCTTTTCACATTTTAAACACTGGTCCTACCAATGTAATAATGTGTATGAGAAGAGAACAGTGATTATGCATTTGTGTATTAAATGGAATATCTCCAATATTTGGTCCTCAGGTGTGCTGTTATCAGACATATCCAAGCTGGAGCCACCCAAACCTTCAATTGCAGAGGGATGACAGGTCGCTATGTCAACATTGTGATTCCTGGCAGGAGACAATACCTGACCCTTTGTGAAGTGGAGATATATGGGCACCGTTTTGTTAAACCTGTCCCTACTGGTAAATACTAATATTGGACATTATCACTGTTAGCAGTACTATAAAATTATTTGACATACAGTACCACATGTGCCTCTGAGGGGAATTCAAAAGTGCAAGTACTGCAATCGGCTGGGTATGTATGTACTGTATGTATGTCGGTATTGTCCACCGGCCAAAAAGGGATTGGCTGGGTATGTATGTATGTATGTCGGTCTTGTCCGCACCGGCCAATAAGGGACCACCATTCTTGATGACATAACTAAGGTTCGTTTGGTAGGGATGCACCGATGTATCGGCCGACAATCGGTAGGGGGCGATATTCGCCTTGTTAACTGCCATCGGCGCATCAGTAAAAAACTTGACTTTCACCGATGGTAATGGCCGATGGTCTGCTCTGCAGCCAAATCCGGTAATACACCCTTGTACAGAGATGTATAGAGCGGCTGCGTGTCGCTCAGTGCACTGAGTCTGAGTCAATCAACCCACTAATAAGTGGGTGGAGGATGGCAGTGACACGAATCCATCCACCAACAAGGGTGGGAGATGGGTCGTGTCATTGCACGTCCATCCTGCCACACCATACACCATTGTTTTAACTCAAAGTGGTATATTCTGTGAAATGTTTATTGTCATTCCGTGTATCTACAAGCTTTTGTGTCCACATGCAGTGCGTTGTGAGCTTACTATTATCGGTGCGCCACTCACCATGAGTCCAAGCAGAGGTCCTACCGCCACCACAAAGTCCTCAGCAAGTCCTCAGCGCAATGGCCTGTCGCGCAAAAAGTTGAGATTTAACTCGTGCCATACTCAGCCAATCCTCAACCGATTGTTATAATTCCAAGTGGTCTATACACCGTGAAGTGTATATTTTCATTGGGTGTATAAGTCATGTTTTTTATATGCCTTCATCAAACGATATGGAGAGAGATAGTAGGGCAATGCCCAAGCCCTGTTAGCCATGCAGCCTATATTTCATGAGCTGTGGTGTGCTTGTTAGGTATACACTCTCTCAGTTAGGGATTTTCCCAGCCGTTCATTTCACTGATGTGTACAACCTTTATTCAAATACCGGTAGTTGAAAATGTATTAATCAAAAAACTGAGCACATGAAAAACTGAGGTATGTATGTAGGTAGGCCTATGTGTATGTATGTATGTATGTATGTATGTATGTATGTATGTATGTATGTATGTATGTATGTATGTATGTATGTATGTATGTATGTATGTATGTATGTATGTATGTATGTATGTATGTATCATGTCGGGTAATAATGGTGGTCCCTTATTGGCTGTTGATGGTGATGTCACTAAGGTACATTTCACTGTTGGTATAAGGTCAATAACGGGTCTAAAGGATTTAGAACAGAAGTTGTAATAGACATTAGGTAGTAGCAGTACTTGTGTGCAAGGCGCAAGTTGGCACCTCGGCAGAGTGCATGTCTAGTTATTGTATGTCATCTGAAACTACTGTAGCCTACAAGTACAATGGATATATTGTGAATATGTAATTTTGGGCATCATCTTCATTATGGATTTTTTGGTTCTTTCATTTTTCATTTCAAATTGTTTTTCTCAAGGTCGAAATCGGGCAAGAGGAGGAGTTGTTACAAAGACTATTCAACAAAAAATAAGTCCTCAGAAAGTCATTGGTGGAAAGATTATGCAAGGTAGGTAATAATTAGGCTATAGGTATGTAATCTGAAACTACTGTACAATGACATTGAATGCATAAGGAATGTGTACATTTGGCCATAATCTCCAAAAATGCATTGTTTGTTTGTTTGTTTCTTTGTTTGTTGTTGTTTTAATTTAATTTCCCCATTTTTTTCAAGGTAAAAATCTGGCAAGAAGTAAAGTTGTTATACAAACTGCTCGATATAAATTGATAAGTCCCCAAAAATCCATTGTAGGAAAACATGTGGAGTTCTTTAAAAAGATTGTGCTAGGAGGTAGGTACTAATTATAGTATGTCATCTGAAACTACTGTACAATTACAATGAATGCATAAGGAATCTGTACATGTGGGCATAATCTCCAATAATGCATTTTGTTTTGTTATTTTTTCTCATTTTATTTTTCATGATTTTCTCAAGGTCAAAATCTGGCAAGAAGTAAAGTTGTTACACAGACTGCTCAAAAATCTATTATGGGAAAACGTGTGGAGTTCTTTAAAAAGATTGTGCTAGGAGGTAGGTACTAATTATAGTATGTCATCAGAAACTACTGAACAAGTACAATTAACATATAGTGAATATGTACAAGTTGGCACCTCGGCAGAGTGCATTTCTAGTTATTGTATGTCATCTGAAACTACTGTAGCCTACAAGTACAATGGATATATTGTGAATATGTAATTTTGGGCATCATCTTCATTATGGATTTTTTGGTTCTTTCATTTTTCATTTCAAATTGTTTTTCTCAAGGTCGAAATCGGGCAAGAGGAGGAGTTGTTACAAAGACTATTCAACAAAAAATAAGTCCTCAGAAAGTCATTGGTGGAAAGATTATGCAAGGTAGGTAATAATTAGGCTATAGGTATGTCATCTGAAACTGCTGTACAATTACATTGAATGCATAAGGAATGTGTACATTTGGCCATAATCTCCAAAAATGCATTGTTTGTTTGTTTGTTTCTTTGTTTGTTGTTGTTTTAATTTAATTTCCCCATTTTTTTCAAGGTAAAAATCTGGCAAGAAGTAAAGTTGTTATACAAACTGCTCGATATAAATTGATAAGTCCCCAAAAATCCATTGTAGGAAAACATGTGGAGTTCTTTAAAAAGATTGTGCTAGGAGGTAGGTACTAATTATAGTATGTCATCTGAAACTACTGTACAATTACAATGAATGCATAAGGAATCTGTACATGTGGGCATAATCTCCAATAATGCATTTTGTTTTGTTATTTTTTCTCATTTTATTTTTCATGATTTTCTCAAGGTCAAAATCTGGCAAGAAGTAAAGTTGTTACACAGACTGCTCAAAAATCTATTATGGGAAAACGTGTGGAGTTCTTTAAAAAGATTGTGCTAGGAGGTAGGTACTAATTATAGTATGTCATCAGAAACTACTGAACAAGTACAATTAACATATAGTGAATATGTACATTTGGGCTTTGTCTTGTGTATGCATTCTTTGGTTCTATAATTCTTCATTTTATATTTATTGTTTTTCTCAAGGTCAAAATATGGCAAGAGGTGGACTTGTTACAAAGACTATTCAACAAAAACGAATAAGTCCTCAGAAAGTCATTGGTGGAAGATTTATGCTAGGTAGGTACTAATCATAGTATGTTTGAAACTACTGTACCATTACAATGAATGCATAAGAAATGTGTACATTTTGGCACAATCTCCAATAATGCATTGTTTTGTTTTGTTTTGTTTTGTTTTGTTTTGTTTTCCTAATTACATTTTCATTTTTTTCTCAAGGTCAAAATCTGGCAAGAAGTAAAGTTGTTACACAGACTGCTCAAAAATCTATTGTAGGAAAACGTGTGGAGTTCTTTAAAAAGATTGTGCTAGGAGGTAGGTACTAATAATATCATGATATCTGAAACTACTGTACTATTATAATGAATTAAGTTATTTGAAAATGTGGGCATAATCTCCAAAGATAAGTCCCCAAAAGACTATTGTAGGAAAACATGTAGAGTTCTTTAAAAAGATTGTGTTAGGAGGTAGGTACTGATTATAATATGTAATCTGAAACTACTGAAAAAGTACAATGAATACATTGTTTGTGAATACCAGCATGCAAATATGGGTTTGTCTTCCTTATGCGTTTCATGGTTCTTTCATCTTTCAATTTATTTTTCATGTTTTTTTCTCAAGGTCGAAATCTGGCAAGAGGAGAGGTTGTTACAAAGACAATTCAACAAAAATTAACAAGTCCTCAGAAAGGTATTGGTGGAAAAATTAAAGCTGGTATTACTATACAATAATAATCTGATTTGTCAAAACAAGGGGGAATTCCCCCCATCAATGATTCACATAGGGTGGGGGGAGTACTACTGTGTTTAACTAAAGGTCTTACATTGTCTATAATTGTTAGTTCAATTTGAACGTTTTGCTCTAATCCTATTTAAGGGATTCTAACTATTCTTTAGGGACTGGTCGTTATTTGTCAAAGGTTAGTATGGTGCAAAATAGGGAGGGGGGGGTGGGACATATATATTTTTGAGCGTCTGGGGGGGGTCATGTTTTTTATTTTTTGCTTTAGGGGGGGTCTTACAACTTACATTTGTTGAATTTTGTATATTAAAAAGGTTTAGATTTTTGTGTTCTTTATACGTGTGTTACTCCCCAATCTATATACAGTTTACCCTGTATGGCGACACGACTTGAGTTGAGTTGTTATCTCCTATTTGTGCGCATGCAAAAAAAACAGACAGACACACGTCGCACACACACTGAGGATGTTTTACTGCGATTAGAACGAATCCTGGTGAAAATTCAGTTAAAAGTAGGTTTGAACGCAATCGCACCAAGTGTGGTTGGTTGGTCAAAGACGCACATGTACAGGAATAAGCAGTAGAGAAGTAGAGGGTGGGTCATGTCCAGTCGCCACTCACCAGTCCATATAGAAGCACACTGCACCTCTCTCTCTCTCTCTCTCTCTCTGGTAATATAGCAGTCTACTATAGCAGCCTAAATGGTCAATGGAATGGTGACATGCGCATTTGCGCAGCACGTACCGCAGATTCATATTTAGATCTTTAGTTGAAAAACTGCAATGGCACATCATCAATGTTGACCATAATGGAAGCAAATTAACCTCCGACGGCCGGCGCTATTCGCCTAAACAAGCAATCAGCATTCACTTTACTTTGTGCTCCTGCTGTTGGTGTGAAAATTTTAAAAATCACACCCATGTGAAGTGAGTGGTGCAACTCCATGTGGGGGTCCCCAGGGGATCCCGGAAGTTCCAGGCCCACAGGAACGCATCCAGGGTGCCGGCCTGGTTCCAATGAGCCACCCCGCGTCCGAAACGGTCCAGAAATAACAGAGTTACGGCGTGGGGGTCCCCAGGGGGTCCCTCTACTGTACTGTACTGTACTGTACTGTACTGTACTGTACTGTACTGTACTGTACTGTACTGTCACACCGGAAATCATCATATATACAGTTGTATGTTAGTTGTATGTTAGGCTGCGCAACAGTGACACTTGGTGGTGAAAACCGACCAAACGCTATTTTCGTGCTCGGACACAGCCAGCCAGCCAGGGACACACATAGCTGTCTATAGGAGTGGTTGCACCACTCAAAAATATGGTTTATGGTGGTTGGGGTTTTATTTAAATAACGACCAGTCCCTTTGTCTGTTCTTCCTTTTTCCTTTATTGATTTCATGATGGCACTCTCAACTTTTAGCTAGAAGCCCATTTTAGATATATGGTATATACCAAATGTTGTGTCAAGATGTTGTTGTATGTCCGCATTACTTATGGTCTGATGCAACTATTTACTTAATTTCTTCTTCCAAGGGAAAAATATGGCAAGAGGTGCAATTGTTGCACAGTCCTCTACATATTCCTTTGGGCGTCCTGAAAATGCCATTGATGGGAAACGTTTAAGCAACTGGAACCAGCGCTCAAGCACCCACACCTTAGCTGAACGTAACCCCTGGTGGAGACTGGACCTCAGAATGACTTACAAAGTGTACTATGTTACTATCACCAATAGAAAGGACTGCTGTGCTAACAGGCTCAACGGAGCTCAGATCCGCATTGGCAATTCTCTGGACAACAATGGAAACAACAATCCTATGTAAATACGTAATTATTTTTTTGGCTGAGTTTGCCAGTAACATGTTTAAAAGTGACTGGTCTAATGTAAATCTGCCATGGCAAAGTTAATACTATTTTATTTGGGATGTGTAAAACTGGCCCATTATACAGAAGGAGATTAAGACATTGGAAAGAATTGATACATTAAGTTTGGTGTGACACATTGTGAGACATGAAAAACACAATGTAATATGAAAATGTGTAATGTTTTTATTGATTTACATTTCTCCCTTCAGATGTGCCGTGATCTCCTCAATCAAAGCTGGTGGCACCTACACCTTTAAGTGCAGTGGGATAGAGGGTCGTTATGTCAATATTGTTATTCCCGGAAAGAAGAAAATCTTGACTCTGGTTGAAGTGGAGGTCTATGGGGAATCCTTTGTTAAATTTACTCCAAGAGGTAAGTACAAGTTTATAGTGCCAAATGATGAATTACCTTTATTCATTCCCTTGGTCCTTGCCAATATCGGACATAAAGCTATGAAATTCTGATGAGAAACTTGTGGATTTTGTGAATTCTGGATATGAAGTCTATATTATTTTTTTTCTTGTGTTTGTTCTTTGGGGAATCTGTTCGTTACACCACCTTTGCTCTTGTGAAGTGTTTGTTCATGTGTATTACGTATGTATGAAGGTTTCTATTTCCATTCATACAAAAATGGTGTACATAGCCATTACACTAGGACATACACAGAAGCAGCAAACTTGTATAGGTTGGCTTCACCATTGAAGACCACATTTGATTTGTTCGAAACCAAACATTTTTGCTAATAGAAACTTACTATTGATAGCTAAAGATTGGACGACGACTAGATACCGTTTTTAAACCCCGTCTTGTTTCATATTTCTGTCATTCTCTTCTCAAGGTACAAACACGGCAAAAAGTGCAGTTGTTACACAGTCCTCTACGTATTCCTTTGGGCGTGCTGAAAATGCCATTGATGGGAAACGTTTAAGCAACTGGAACCAGCACTCGAGCACCCACACCTTAGCTGAACGTAACCCCTGGTGGAAACTGGACCTCAGAATGACGTACAGAGTGTACTATGTTACTATCACCAATAGAAAGGACTGCTGTGCTAACAGGCTCAACGGAGCTCAGATCCGCATTGGAAATTATCTGGACAACAATGGAAACAACAATCCTATGTAAACACATTGTTTTATTTATTTTTTGCTTCATTTGCCCACAATACAGCAGGACTGATAAATACTAACAGATACCACATATACCTTTTCAACCAAGTTTGTCAGTAACGTTGTTTAACAGTGATTGTGAAGAGGTGAATGGTCTAATGTAAATCTGTCATAGCAAAGTTAATACTATTTTTATTGGGATGTGTAAAACTAGACTGACCCATTATACAGCAGGAGATTAAGACATTGGAAACAATTGAGACATTACATTTGGTATCACATTGTGAGACTTGTACATGAAAACACAATGTAGGCCTAATATCAAAGCATGTGTGGTTTAATTTATTTGTATTGATAATTGTATTTTCTTCCCTCAGATGTGCGGTGATATCCTCTATGCCAGCTGGTGCCACCTACACCTATAAGTGCAGTGGGATGGAGGGTCGTTATGTCAATATTATTATTCCTGGAAGGAAGAAAATCTTGACTCTGAGTGAAGTGGAGGTCTATGGGGAATCCTTTGTTAAATTTACTCCAAGAGGTAAAGCACAAGTTTATAGTGCCAAATGATGAATTACCTTTATTCTGGGCCTTGATCCTTGCCAGTATTGGACATAAAGCTAAGAAATGCCTGGTGAAGTTGAAGTGAAGCGGAAACTTGTGAATTTTGTGAATTCTGGATTTTAGTTTAAGTCTATATAGATTTTTTCTTTTGTTTGTTCGTCTTTGGGGAACCACCATTGATCTTGTGAAGCATGTTTGTTCATATGTATTATGTCTGTATATATGAACGTTTCTATTTCCATTAATACAGGAATAGTGTACATGGCCATTACACTAGGACATACACAGCAGCACTATAAGCATGTATAGGGTGGCTTCACCATTGAAGACCACATTTGTTCGGACCCGTTTACAAAGATTACACTGATTACAAATGTACTATTGATAGCTAACGATTGGAGAAAAGAGTACATGCTGTTTTTAAACCATGTCTCGTTTCATATTTCTGTCATTCTCTTCTCAAGGTACAAACACAGCAAAAAGTGCAGTTGTTACACAGTCCTCTACGTATTCATTTGGGCGTGCTGAAAATGCCATTGATGGGAAACGTTTAAGCAACTGGAACCAGCACTCGAGCACCCACACCTTAGCTGAACGTAACCCCTGGTGGAAACTGGACCTCAGAATGACGTACAGAGTGTACTATGTTACTATCACCAATAGAAAGGACTGCTGTGCTAACAGGCTCAACGGAGCTCAGATCCGCATTGGAAATTATCTGGACAACAATGGAAACAACAATCCTATGTAAACACATTGTTTTATTTATTTTTTGCTTCATTTGCCCACAATACAGCAGGACTGATAAATACTAACAGATACCACATATACCTTTTCAACCAAGTTGGTCAGTAACGGTGTTTAACAGTGATTGTGAAGAGGTGAATGGTCTAATGTAAATCTGTCATAGCAAAGTTAATACTATTTTTATTGGGATGTGTAAAACTAGACTGACCCATTATACAGCAGGAGATTAAGACATTGGAAACAATTGAGACATTACATTTGGTATCACACATTGTGAGACTTGTGCATGAAAAACACAATGTAGGCTTAATATCAAAGCATGTGTGGTTTAATTTATTTGTATTGATAATTGTATTTTCTTCCCTCAGATGTGCGGTGATATCCTCTATGCCAGCTGGTGCCACCTACACCTATAAGTGCAGTGGGATGGAGGGTCGTTATGTCAATATTATTATTCCTGGAAGGAAGAAAATCTTGACTCTGAGTGAAGTGGAGGTCTATGGGGAATCCTTTGTTAAATTTACTCCAAGAGGTAAGTACAAGTTTATAGTGCCAAATGATGAATTACCTTTATTCTGGGCCTTGGTCCTTGCCAGTATTGGACATAAAGCTAAGAAATGCCTGGTGAAGTTGAAGTGAAGCGGAAACTTGTGAATTTTGTGAATTCTGGATTTTAGTTTAAGTCTATATAGATTTTTTGTATTTTGTTTGTTCGTCTTTGGGGAACCACCATTGATCTTGTGAAGCATGTTTGTTCATATGTATTATGTCTGTATATATGAACGTTTCTATTTCCATTAATACAGGAATAGTGTACATGGCCATTACACTAGGACATACACAGCAGCAGTATAAGCATGTATAGGGTGGCTTCACCATTGAAAACCACATTTGTTCGGACCCGTTTACAAAGATTACACTGATTACAAATGTACTATTGATAGCTATTAGCTAACGATTGGAGAAAAGAGTACATGCTGTTTTTAAACCATGTCTCATTTCATATTTCTGTCATTCTCTTCTCAAGGTACAAACACAGCAAAAAGTGCAGTTGTTACACAGTCCTCTACGTATTCCTTCGGGCGTGCTGAAAATGCCATTGATGGGAAACGCTTAAGCAACTGGAACCAGCACTCGAGCACCCACACCTTAGCTGAACGTAACCCCTGGTGGAGACTGGACCTCAGAATGACGTACAGAGTGTACTATGTTACTATCACCAATAGAAAGGACTGCTGTGCTAACAGGCTCAACGGAGCTCAGATCCGCATTGGAAATTCTCTGGACAACAATGGAAACAACAATCCTATGTAAACACATTGTTTTATTTATTTTTTGCTTCATTTGCCCACAATACAGCAGGACTGATAAATACTAACAGATACCACATATACCCTTTCAACCAAGTTTGTCAGTAACAGTGTTTAACAGTGATTTTGAAGAGGTGAATGGTCTAATGTAAATCTGTCATAGCAAAGTTAATACTATTTTTATTGGGATGTGTAAAACTAGACTGACCCATTATACAGCAGGAGATTAAGACATTGGAAACAATTGAGACATTACCTTTGGTATCACACATTGTGAGACTTGTGCATGAAAAACACAATGTAGGCCTAATATCAAAGCATGTGTGGTTTAATTTATTTGTATTGATAATTGTATTTTCTTCCCTCAGATGTGCGGTGATATCCTCTATGCCAGCTGGTGCCACCTACACCTATAAGTGCAGTGGAATGGAGGGTCGTTATGTCAATATTATTATTCCTGGAAAGAAGAAAATCTTGACTCTGAGTGAAGTGGAGGTCTATGGGGAATCCTTTGTTAAATTTACTCCAAGAGGTAAGTACAAGTTTATAGTGCCAAATGATGAATTACCTTTATTCTGGGCCTTGGTCCTTGCCAGTATTGGACATAAAGCTAAGAAATGCCTGGTGAAGTTGAAGTGAAGCGGAAACTTGTGAATTTTGTGAATTCTGGATTTTAGTTTAAGTCTATATAGATTTTTTGTATTTTGTTTGTTCGTCTTTGGGGAACCACCATTGATCTTGTGAAGCATGTTTGTTCATATGTATTATGTCTGTATAATATATATGAACGTTTCTATTTCCATTAATACAGGAATAGTGTACATGGCCATTACACTAGGACATACACAGCAGAAGTATAAGCATGTATAGGGTGGCTTCACCATTGAAGACCACATTTGTTCGGACCCGTTTACAAAGATTACACTGATTACAAATGTACTATTGATAGCTAACGATTGGAGAAAAGAGTACATGCTGTTTTTAAACCATGTCTCGTTTCATATTTCTGTCATTCTCTTCTCAAGGTACAAACACGGCAAAAAGTGCAGTTGTTACACAGTCCTCTACGTATTCCTTTGGGCGTGCTGAAAATGCCATTGATGGAAAACGTTTAAGCAACTGGAACCAGCACTCGAGCACCCACACCTTAGCTGAACGTAACCCCTGGTGGAGACTGGACCTCAGAATGACATACAGAGTGTACTATGTTACTATCACCAATAGAAAGGACTGCTGTGCTAACAGGCTCAACGGAGCCCAGATCCGCATTGGAAATTCTCTGGACAACAATGGAAACAACAATCCTATGTAAACACATTGTTTTATTTATTTTTTGCTTCATTTGCACACAATACAGCAGGACTGAAAAATACGAACACATACCACATATACCTTTTCAACCAAGTTTGTCAGTAACGTTGTTTAACAGTGATTGTGAAGAGGTGAATGGTCTAATGTAAATCTGCCATAGCAAAGTTAATACTATTTTATTGGGATGTGTAAAACTAGACTGACCCCATTATACAGCAGGAGATTAAGACATAGGAAACAATTGAGACATTGCGTTTGGTATCACACATTGTCAGACTTGTACATGAAAACACAATGTAGGCCTAATATCAAAGTATGTGTGGTTTAATTTATTATATTATATATTATATATTATATTGATCATTGTCTTTTGTTCCCTCAGATGTGCGGTGATATCCTCTATCCCAGCTGGTGCCACCTACACCTATAAGTGCAGTGGAATGGAGGGTCGTTATGTCAATATTGTTATTCCTGGAAGGAAGAAAATCTTGACTCTGAGTGAAGTGGAGGTCTATGGGGAATCTTTTGTTAAATTTACTCCGAGAGGTAAGTACAAGTTTATAGTGCCAAATGACGAATTACCTTTATTCTGGCCCTTGGTCCTTGCCAATATCGGACATAAAGCTATGAAATTCCTGGTGAAGTTGAAGTCAAATAGAAACTCGTGGATTCTGTGAATTCTAGATTTTAGGTTAAAGTCTATATAGATTTTTTTCCTTGTGTTTGTTCTTTGGGGAATCTGTTCGTTACACCACCTTTGATCTTGTGAAGTATGTTGGTTCTTGTATATTACGTATTATATGTATGAAGGTTAAGGTTTCTATTTCCATTCATATAAAAATGGTGTGCATGGCCATTACACTAGGACATACAGTACACTTTAGCAGCAAGCTTGTATAGGGTGGCTTCACCATTGAAGACCACATTTGATTTGTTCAAAACCGAAATATTTCGCTTAGAAAGCTAATATTGATAGCTAAAGATTGGACGACAACCAGATGCCTTTTTTAAACCCTGTCTTCTATCATATTTCTGTCATTCTCTTCTCAAGGTACAAACACGGCAAAAAGTGCAGTTGTTACACAGTCTTCTACGTATTCCTTTGGGCGTGCTGAAAATGCCATTGATGGGAAACGTTTAAGCAACTGGAACCAGCACTCGAGCACCCACACCTTAGCTGAACATAACCCCTGGTGGAGACTGGACCTCACAATGACGTACAGAGTGTACTATGTTACTATCACCAATAGAAAGGACTGCTGTGCTAACAGGCTCAACGGAGCTCAGATCCGCATTGGAAATTCTCTGGACAACAATGGAAACAACAATCCTATGTAAACACATTGTTTTTTTAAATGTTTTGCTTCATTTGCCCACAATACAGCAGGACTGATAAATCCTAACAGATTTCACATATACCTTTTCAACCAAGTTTGTCAGTAACCGTGTTTAACAGTGATTGTGAAGAGGTGAATGGTCTAATGTAAATCTGTCATAGCAAAGTTAATACTATTTTTATTGGGATGTGTAAAACTAGACCCATTATACAGCAGGCGATTAAGACATAGGTAACAATTGAGACATTATGTTTGGTATCACACATTGTCAGACTTGTACATGAAAACACAATGTAGGCCTAATATCAAAGTATGTGTGGTTTAATTTATTATATGTTATATATTATATTGATCATTGTCTTTTGTTCCCTCAGATGTGCGGTGATATCCTCTATCCCAGCTGGTGCCACCTACACCTATAAGTGCAGTGGAATGGAGGGTCGTTATGTCAATATTGTTATTCCTGGAAGGAAGAAAATCTTGACTCTGAGTGAAGTGGAGGTCTATGGGGAATCCTTTGTTAAATTTACTCCGAGAGGTAAGTACAAGTTTATAGTGCCAAATGACGAATTACCTTTATTCTGGCCCTTGGTCCTTGCCAATATCGGACATAAAGCTATGAAATTCCTGGTGAAGTTGAAGTCAAATGGAAACTCGTGGATTCTGTGAATTCTAGATTTTAGGTTAAAGTCTATATAGATTTTTTTCCTTGTGTTTGTTCTTTGGGGAATCTGTTCGTTACACCACCTTTGATCTTGTGAAGTATGTTGGTTCATGTATATTACGTATTATATGTATGAAGGTTAAGGTTTCTATTTCCATTCATACAAAAATGGTGTGCATGGCCATTACACTAGGACATACAGTACACTTTAGCAGCAAGCTTGTATAGGGTGGCTTCACCATTGAAGACCACATTTGATTTGTTCAAAACCGAAATATTTCGCTTAGAAAGCTAATATTAATAGCTAAAGATTGGACGACGACCAGATGCCGTTTTTAAACCCTGTCTTCTATCATATTTCTGTCATTCTCTTCTCAAGGTACAAACACGGCAAAAAGTGCAGTTGTTACACAGTCTTCTACGTATTCCTTTGGGCGTGCTGAAAATGCCATTGATGGGAAACGTTTAAGCAACTGGAACCAGCACTCGAGCACCCACACCTTAGCTGAACATAACCCCTGGTGGAGACTGGACCTCACAATGACGTACAGAGTGTACTATGTTACTATCACCAATAGAAAGGACTGCTGTGCTAACAGGCTCAACGGAGCTCAGATCCACATTGGAAATTCTCTGGACAACAATGGAAACAACAATCCTATGTAAACACATTGTTTTTTTTAAATGTTTTGCTTCATTTGCCCACAATACAGCAGGACTGATAAATCCTAACAGATATCACATATACCTTTTCAACCAAGTGTTTCAGTAACCGTGTTTAACAGTGATTGTGAAGAGGTGAATGGTCTAATGTAAATCTGCCATAGCAAAGTTAATACTATTTTTATTGGGATGTGTAAAACTAGACCCATTATACAGCAGGTGATTAAGACATAGGAAACAATTGAGACATTATGTTTGGTATCACACATTGTGAGACTTGTACATGAAAAACACAATGTAGGCCTAATATCAAAGTATGTGTGGTTTAATTTATTTATATTGATAATTTTATTTTCTTCCCTCAGATGTGCGGTGATATCCTCTATCCCAGCTGGTGCCACCTACACCTACAAGTGCAGTGGAATGGAGGGTCGTTATGTCAATATTGTTATTCCTGGAAGGAAGAAAATCTTGACTCTGAGTGAAGTGGAGGTCTTTGGGGAATCCTTTGTTAAATTTACTCCGAGAGGTAAGTACAAGTTTATAGTGCCAAATGACGAATTACCTTTATTCTGGCCCTTGGTCCTTGCCAATACCGGACATAAAGCTGTTCGAAACCAAAACATTTCGCTTAGAAACTTACGATTGATGATAGCTAAAGATTGGACGACGGCTAGATGCCGGTTATAAACCCTGCCTTGTTTCATATTTCTGTCATTCTCTTCTCAAGGTACAAACACAGCAAAAAGTGCAGTTGTTACACAGTCTTCTACGTATTCCTTTGGGCGTGCTGAAAATGCCATTGATGGGAAACGTTTAAGCAACTGGAAGCAGCACTCGAGCACCCACACCTTAGCTGAACGTAACCCCTGGTGGAGACTGGACCTCACAATGACGTACAGAGTGTACTATGTTACTATCACCAATAGAAAGGACTGCTGTGCTAACAGGCTCAACGGAGCTCAGATCCACATTGGAAATTCTCTGGACAACAATGGAAACAACAATCCTATGTAAACACATTGTTTTTTTAAATGTTTTGCTTAATTTGCCCACAATACAGCAGGACTGATACATCCTAACAGATATCACATATACCTTTTCAACCAAGTTTGTCAGTAACCGTGTTTAACAGTGATTGTGAAGAGGTGAATGGTCTAATGTAAATCTGCCATAGCAAAGTTAATACTATTTTTATTGGGATGTGTAAAACTAGACCCATTATACAGCAGGCGATTAAGACAGGAAACAATTGAGACATTATGTTTGGTATCACACATTGTGAGACTTGTACATGAAAAACACAATGTAGGCCTAATATCAAAGTATGTGTGGTTTAATTTATTTATATTGATAATTTTCTTTTCTTCCCTCAGATGTGCGGTGATATCCTCTATCCCAGCTGGTGCCACGTACACCTACAAGTGCAGTGGAATGGAGGGTCGTTATGTCAATATTGTTATTCCTGGAAGGAAGAAAATCTTGACTCTGAGTGAAGTGGAGGTCTATGGGGAATCCTTTGTTAAATTTACTCCGAGAGGTAAGTACAAGTTTATCGTGCCAAATGACGAATTACCTTTATTCTGGCCCTTGATCCTTGCCAATACCGGACATAAAGCTGTTCGAAACCAAAACATTTCGCTTAGAAACTTACGATTGATGATAGCTAAAGATTGGACGACGACTAGATGCCGTTTTTAAACCCTGCCTTGTTTCATATTTCTGTCATTCTCTTCTCAAGGTACAAACACGGCAAAAAGTGCAGTTGTTACACAGTCTTCTACGTATTCCTTTGGGCGTGCTGAAAATGCCATTGATGGGAAACGTTTAAGCAACTGGAAGCAGCACTCGAGCACCCACACCTTAGCTGAACGTAACCCCTGGTGGAGACTGGACCTCACAATGACGTACAGAGTGTACTATGTTACTATCACAAATAGAAAGGACTGCTGTGCTAACAGGCTCAACGGAGCTCAGATCCACATTGGAAATTCTCTGGACAACAATGGAAACAACAATCCTATGTAAACACATTGTTTTTTTAAATGTTTTGCTTAATTTGCCCACAATACAGCAGGACTGATAAATCCTAACAGATATCAAATATACCTTTTCAACCAAGTTTGTCAGTAACCGTGTTTAACAGTGATTGTGAAGAGGTGAATGGTCTAATGTATATCTGCCATAGCAAAGTTAATACTATTTTTATTGGGATGTGTAAAACTAGACCCATTATACAGCAGGCGATTAAGACATAGGAAACAATTGAGACATTATGTTTGGTATCACACATTGTGAGACTTGTACATGAAAAACACAATGTAGGCCTAATATCAAAGTATGTGTGGTTTAATTTATTTATATTGATAATTTTCTTTTCTTCCCTCAGATGTGCGGTGATATCCTCTATCCCAGCTGGTGCCACGTACACCTACAAGTGTAGTGGAATGGAGGGTCGTTATGTCAATATTGTTATTCCTGGAAGGAAGAAAATCTTGACTCTGAGTGAAGTGGAGGTCTATGGGGAATCCTTTGTTAAATTTACTCCGAGAGGTAAGTACAAGTTTATAGTGCCAAATGACGAATTACCTTCATTCTGGCCCTTGATCCTTGCCAATACCGGACATAAAGCTGTTCGAAACCAAAACATTTCGCTTAGAAACTTACGATTGATGATAGCTAAAGATTGGACGACGACTAGATGCCGTTTTTAAACCCTGCCTTGTTTCATATTTCTGTCATTCTCTTCTCAAGGTACAAACACGGCAAAAAGTGCAGTTGTTACACAGTCTTCTACGTATTCCTTTGGGCGTGCTGAAAATGCCATTGATGGGAAACGTTTAAGCAACTGGAAGCAGCACTCGAGCACCCACACCTTAGCTGAACGTAACCCCTGGTGGAGACTGGACCTCACAATGACGTACAGAGTGTACTATGTTACTATCACCAATAGAAAGGACTGCTGTGCTAACAGGCTCAACGGAGCTCAGATCCACATTGGAAATTCTCTGGACAACAATGGAAACAACAATCCTATGTAAACACATTGTTTTTTTAAATGTTTTGCGTAATTTGCCCACAATACAGCAGGACTGATAAATCCTAACAGATATCACATATACCTTTTCAACCAAGTTTGTCAGTAACCGTGTTTAACAGTGATTGTGAAGAGGTGAATGGTCTAATGTAAATCTGCCATAGCAAAGTTAATACTATTTTTATTGGGATGTGTAAAACTAGACCCATTATACAGCAGGCGATTAAGACATAGGAAACAATTGAGACATTATGTTTGGTATCACACATTGTGAGACTTGTACATGAAAAACACAATGTAGGCCTAATATCAAAGTATGTGTGGTTTAATTTATTTATATTGATAATTTTCTTTTCTTCCCTCAGATGTGCGGTGATATCCTCTATCCCAGCTGGTGCCACGTACACCTACAAGTGCAGTGGAATGGAGGGTCGTTATGTCAATATTGTTATTCCTGGAAGGAAGACAATCTTGACTCTGAGTGAAGTGGAGGTCTATGGGGAATCCTTTGTTAAATTTACTCCGAGAGGTAAGTACAAGTTTATAGTGCCAAATTACGAATTACCTTCATTCTGGCCCTTGATCCTTGCCAATACCGGACATAAACCTGTTCGAAACCAAAACATTTCGCTTAGAAACTTACGATTGATGATAGCTAAAGATTGGACGACGACTAGATGCCGTTTTTAAACCCTGCCTTGTTTCATATTTCTGTCATTCTCTTCTCAAGGTACAAACACGGCAAAAAGTGCAGTTGTTACACAGTCTTCTACGTATTCCTTTGGGCGTGCTGAAAATGCCATTGATGGGAAACGTTTAAGCAACTGGAAGCAGCACTCGAGCACCCACACCTTAGCTGAACGTAACCCCTGGTGGAGACTGGACCTCACAATGACGTACAGAGTGTACTATGTTACTATCACCAATAGAAAGGACTGCTGTGCTAACAGGCTCAACGGAGCTCAGATCCACATTGGAAATTCTCTGGACAACAATGGAAACAACAATCCTATGTAAACACATTGTTTTTTTAAATGTTTTGCTTAATTTGCCCACAATACAGCAGGACTGATAAATCCTAACAGATATCACATATACCTTTTCAACCAAGTTTGTCAGTAACCGTGTTTAACAGTGATTGTGAAGAGGTGAATGGTCTAATGTAAATCTGCCATAGCAAAGTTAATACTATTTTTATTGGGATGTGTAAAACTAGACCCATTATACAGCAGGCGATAAAGACATAGGAAACAATTGAGACATTATGTTTGGTATCACACATTGTGAGACTTGTACATGAAAAACACAATGTAGGCCTAATATCAAAGTATGTGTGGTTTAATTTATTTATATTGATAATTTTCTTTTCTTCCCTCAGATGTGCGGTGATATCCTCTATCCCAGCTGGTGCCACGTACACCTACAAGTGTAGTGGAATGGAGGGTCGTTATGTCAATATTGTTATTCCTGGAAGGAAGAAAATCTTGACTCTGAGTGAAGTGGAGGTCTATGGGGAATCCTTTGTTAAATTTACTCCGAGAGGTAAGTACAAGTTTATAGTGCCAAATGACGAATTACCTTCATTCTGGCCCTTGATCCTTGCCAATACCGGACATAAAGCTGTTCGAAACCAAAACATTTCGCTTAGAAACTTACGATTGATGATAGCTAAAGATTGGACGACGACTAGATGCCGTTTTTAAACCCTGCTTTGTTTCATATTTCTGTCATTCTCTTCTCAAGGTACAAACACGGCAAAAAGTGCAGTTGTTACACAGTCTTCTACGTATTCCTTTGGGCGTGCTGAAAATGCCATTGATGGGAAACGTTTAAGCAACTGGAAGCAGCACTCGAGCACCCACACCTTAGCTGAACGTAACCCCTGGTGGAGACTGGACCTCACAATGACGTACAGAGTGTACTATGTTACTATCACCAATAGAAAGGACTGCTGTGCTAACAGGCTCAACGGAGCTCAGATCCACATTGGAAATTCTCTGGACAACAATGGAAACAACAATCCTATGTAAACACATTGTTTTTTTAAATGTTTTGCGTAATTTGCCCACAATACAGCAGGACTGATAAATCCTAACAGATATCACATATACCTTTTCAACCAAGTTTGTCAGTAACCGTGTTTAACAGTGATTGTGAAGAGGTGAATGGTCTAATGTAAATCTGCCATAGCAAAGTTAATACTATTTTTATTGGGATGTGTAAAACTAGACCCATTATACAGCAGGCGATTAAGACATAGGAAACAATTGAGACATTATGTTTGGTATCACACATTGTGAGACTTGTACATGAAAAACACAATGTAGGCCTAATATCAAAGTATGTGTGGTTTAATTTATTTATATTGATAATTTTCTTTTCTTCCCTCAGATGTGCGGTGATATCCTCTATCCCAGCTGGTGCCACGTACACCTACAAGTGCAGTGGAATGGAGGGTCGTTATGTCAATATTGTTATTCCTGGAAGGAAGAAAATCTTGACTCTGAGTGAAGTGGAGGTCTATGGGGAATCCTTTGTTAAATTTACTCCGAGAGGTAAGTACAAGTTTATAGTGCCAAATGACGAATTACCTTCATTCTGGCCCTTGATCCTTGCCAATACCGGACATAAAGCTGTTCGAAACCAAAACATTTCGCTTAGAAACTTACGATTGATGATAGCTAAAGATTGGACGACGACTAGATGCCGTTTTTAAACCCTGCCTTGTTTCATATTTCTGTCATTCTCTTCTCAAGGTACAAACACGGCAAAAAGTGCAGTTGTTACACAGTCTTCTACGTATTCCTTTGGGCGTGCTGAAAATGCCATTGATGGGAAACGTTTAAGCAACTGGAAGCAGCACTCGAGCACCCACACCTTAGCTGAACGTAACCCCTGGTGGAGACTGGACCTCACAATGACGTACAGAGTGTACTATGTTACTATCACCAATAGAAAGGACTGCTGTGCTAACAGGCTCAACGGAGCTCAGATCCACATTGGAAATTCTCTGGACAACAATGGAAACAACAATCCTATGTAAACACATTGTTTTTTTAAATGTTTTGCTTAATTTGCCCACAATACAGCAGGACTGATAAATCCTAACAGATATCACATATACCTTTTCAACCAAGTTTGTCAGTAACCGTGTTTAACAGTGATTGTGAAGAGGTGAATGGTCTAATGTAAATCTGCCATAGCAAAGTTAATACTATTTTTTATTGGGATGTGTAAAACTAGACCCATTATACAGCAGGCGATTAAGACATAGGAAACAATTGAGACATTATGTTTGGTATCACACATTGTGAGACTTGTACATGAAAAACACAATGTAGGCCTAATATCAAAGTATGTGTGGTTTAATTTATTTATATTGATAATTTTCTTTTCTTCCCTCAGATGTGCGGTGATATCCTCTATCCCAGCTGGTGCCACGTACACCTACAAGTGCAGTGGAATGGAGGGTCGTTATGTCAATATTGTTATTCCTGGAAGGAAGAAAATCTTGACTCTGAGTGAAGTGGAGGTCTATGGGGAATCCTTTGTTAAATTTACTCCGAGAGGTAAGTACAAGTTTATAGTGCCAAATGACGAATTACCTTCATTCTGGCCCTTGATCCTTGCCAATACCGGACATAAAGCTGTTCGAAACCAAAACATTTTGCTTAGGAACTTACGATTGATGATAGCTAAAGATTGGACGACGACTAGATGCCGTTTTTAAACCCTGCCTTGTTTCATATTTCTGTCATTCTCTTCTCAAGGTACAAACACGGCAAAAAGTGCAGTTGTTACACAGTCTTCTACGTATTCCTTTGGGCGTGCTGAAAATGCCATTGATGGGAAACGTTTAAGCAACTGGAAGCAGCACTCGAGCACCCACACCTTAGCTGAACGTAACCCCTGGTGGAGACTGGACCTCACAATGACGTACAGAGTGTACTATGTTACTATTACCAATAGAAAGGACTGCTGTGCTAACAGGCTCAACGGAGCTCAGATCCACATTGGAAATTCTCTGGACAACAATGGAAACAACAATCCTATGTAAACACATTGTTTTTTTAAATGTTTTGCTTAATTTGCCCACAATACAGCAGGACTGATAAATCCTAACAGATATCACATATACCTTTTCAACCAAGTTTGTCAGTAACCGTGTTTAACAGTGATTGTGAAGAGGTGAATGGTCTAATGTAAAACTGCCATAGCAAAGTTAATACTATTTTTATTGGGATGTGTAAAACTAGACCCATTATACAGCAGGCGATTAAGACATAGGAAACAATTGAGACATTATGTTTGGTATCACACATTGTGAGACATGTACATGAAAAACACAATGTAGTCCTAATATCAAAGTATGTGTGGTTTAATTTATTTATATTGATAATTTTCTTTTCTTCCCTCAGATGTGCGGTGATATCCTCTATCCCAGCTGGTGCCACGTACACCTACAAGTGCAGTGGAATGGAGGGTCGTTATGTCAATATTGTTATTCCTGGAAGGAAGAAAATCTTGACTCTGAGTGAAGTGGAGGTCTATGGGGAATCCTTTGTTAAATTTACTCCGAGAGGTAAGTACAAGTTTATAGTGCCAAATGACGAATTACCTTCATTCTGGCCCTTGATCCTTGCCAATACCGGACATAAAGCTGTTCGAAACCAAAACATTTCGCTTAGAAACTTACGATTGATGATAGCTAAAGATTGGACGACGACTAGATGCCGTTTTTAAACCCTGCCTTGTTTCATATTTCTGTCATTCTCTTCTCAAGGTACAAACACGGCAAAAAGTGCAGTTGTTACACAGTCTTCTACGTATTCCTTTGGGCGTGCTGAAAATGCCATTGATGGGAAACGTTTAAGCAACTGGAAGCAGCACTCGAGCACCCACACCTTAGCTGAACGTAACCCCTGGTGGAGACTGGACCTCACAATGACGTACAGAGTGTACTATGTTACTATCACCAATAGAAAGGACTGCTGTGCTAACAGGCTCAACGGAGCTCAGATCCACATTGGAAATTCTCTGGACAACAATGGAAACAACAATCCTATGTAAACACATTGTTTTTTTTAAATGTTTTGCCTTATTTGCCCACAATACAGCAGGACTGATAAATCCTAACAGATATCACATATACCTTTTCAACCAAGTTTGTCAGTAACCGTGTTTAACAGTGATTGTGAAGAGGTGAATGGTCTAATGTAAATCTGCCATAGCAAAGTTAATACTATTTGTATTGGGATGTGTAAAACTAGACTGACCCATTATACAGCAGGAGATTAAGACATTGAAAACAATTGAGACATTACATTTGGTATCACACATTGTGAGACTTGTACATGAAAAACACAATGTAGGCCTAATATCAAAGCATGTGTGGTTTAATTTATTTGTATTGATAATTGTATTTTCTTCCCTCAGATGTGCGGTGATATCCTCTATGCCAGCTGGTGCCACCTACACCTATAAGTGCAGTGGGATGGAGGGTCGTTATGTCAATATTATTATTCCTGGAAGGAAGAAAATCTTGACTCTGAGTGAAGTGGAGGTCTATGGGGAATCCTTTGTTAAATTTACTCCAAGAGGTAAGTACAAGTTTATAGTGCCAAATGATGAATTACCTTTATTCTGGGCCTTGGTCCTTGCCAGTATTGGACATAAAGCTAAGAAATGCCTGATGAAGTTGAAGTGAAGCGGAAACTTGTGAATTTTGTGAATTCTGGATTTTAGTTTAAGTCTATATAGATATTTTTTCTTTTGTTTGTTCGTCTTTGGGGAACCACCATTGATCTTGTGAAGCATGTTTGTTCATATGTATTATGTCTGTATATATGAACGTTTCTATTTCCATTAATACAGGAATAGTGTACATGGTCATTACACTAGGACATACACAGCAGCAGTATAAGCATGTATAGGGTGGCTTCACCATTGAAGACCACATTTGTTCGGACCCGTTTACAAAGATTACACTTAGAAATGTACTATTGATAGCTAACGATTGGAGAAAAGAGTACATGCTGTTTTTAAACCATGTCTCGTTTCATATTTCTGTCATTCTCTTCTTAAGGTACAAACAATGCAAAAAGTGCAGTTGTTGCACAGTCCTCTACATACTCCTTTGGGCGCCCTCAAAACGCCATTGATGGGAGACGTTTAAGCAACTGGAACCAGCGCTCAAGCACCCAAACCTTAGCTGAACGTAACCCCTGGTGGAGACTGGACCTCAGAATGACTTACAAAGTGTACTATGTTACTATCACCAATAGAAAGGACTGCTGTGCTAACAGGCTCAACGGAGCTCAGATCCGCATTGGGAATTCTTTGAACAACAATGGAAACAAAAATCCTATGTAAATATGTAATTCTTTGTTGGCTTCATTGGCTCAAAATACAGCAGGACAGATGTTTTACAATAACGATGATTAACAGGTCTATTGTAAATCTTCCATATCAAAGCTGATAGTCAAAAATCTTTGACTGACCAATTAAAAAGACATAGATTAAGAAAGTCTCACACATTGTGAGACTAGTACATAACTAACACAATATAAAAATCTAAATGAGTGTGGCGTAGCATGTTTTTATTGATATTTTTCTTTCCCCTCAGATGTGCCGTGATCTCCTCTATCCCAGCTGGTGCCACCTACACCTATAAGTGCAGTGGAATGGAGGGTCGTTATGTCAATATTGTTATTCCTGGAAAGAAGAAAATCTTGACTCTGAGTGAAGTGGAGGTCTATGGTCAACCTTTTGTCAAACCTGTCCCTGTTGGTAAGTATTAAACTGTTATACTATGTATGTATGTATGTATGTATGTATGTATGTATGTATGTATGTATGTATGCATGTATGCATGTATGCATGTATGCATGTACGCATGTATTGGATTAAAATGGGTGAGGTTTAAAAAAGGCAAAAAGCATGCTCTGTTGCACTGGCCTAAAATGGGTTCTTAAAACTGTTTCAACATATGTGCAAGTATGCATGGATGGATGGATTGGGAGAAAGACAACAGATATCTTATGTACGCGTCTGTTTCCGTGTTGTGCCCTAAGGAGATATCACAATTAGTGGCGCCTGCTGGACGAAAGTTGTATGGCGCTTGGGTGCCGGTGATTTCAGGCTATTCCACTATGACTCGTGTCCGCTTTTGACTTCCATCTTGGATGCTAAAGTATTAGCGTTAATGCTACTGAGCTAAAATAAGGCCAATCCTTGCTAATGTTCCAATCGCGATCACCGGATAATCAGAAATGACCTCCGAACATCAGAGAATAGTTCACAATTAACCACGGACAGCGGCGTAGTTTCCGAGAAAAGAGCGTGCAAAGGCTGTGACTAAAACTGAAGCTAATGGCTATGTTGGAGAAAAAAACGGGAGGGGGCCTGACAACGGTGCACAGCAACCGGAGTGGTTCAAAAAATTGAGAATAGCAAGGCTGTAGCAATATCAAACGCCTCAAGACAAGCCTACTCGTCAAGAGCGCCCTGCGCATTGCACACAATTAATTAATCAGGACGAGTATACCTGTCAACGGGATCAAATTGTGTTAATGTGATAATTTGGTTCTTTAGTTTGTCATATGTCATTTTTCTTTTATTTATTCACTTGTTTTACTCATTTCATTTTTAATTATTTTTTTCAAGGTCAAAATTCGGGAAGAGGTAAAGTTGTTACACAGACTGCTCAATTTAAAATGACAAGCCCCCAAAAATCCATCGTAGGAAACCGTGTGGAGTTCTTTAAAAAGATTGTGCTAGGAGGTAGGTACTAATTATATTATGTCATCTGAAACTACTGTACAAGTAAGAAATATACATATTTGTGCATATCTATTGGTGCATTGTTTCTATTTTTTCCCATGCTTTTCTAAAGGTCAAAATATGGCAAGAGGAGGACTTGTTACAAAGACTATTCAACAAAAAATAATAAGTTCTCAGAATATCATTGGTGGAAAAATTATGCTAGGTAAGTTCTAATTATAGTATGTTATCTGAAACTACTGTACAATTACAAGGAATGCATAAGGACTGTTTTTTAATTAGCCTATTTGTTTCAAGGTCAAAATCTGGGAAGCGGTAAAGTTGTTACACAGACTGCTCAATTTAAAATGATAAGCCCCCAAAAATCCATCGTAGGAAACCGTGTGGAGTTCTTTAAAAAGATTGTGCTAGGAGGTAGGTACTAATTATATTATGTCATCTGAAACTACTGTACAAGTAAGAAATATACAAATGTGTGCATCCCCATTAATGCATGGTTTATTTGTATTTGTTTGTTTATTTATTTTCCATGCTTTTCTAAAGGTCAAAATATGGCAAGAGAAGGACTTGTTATGCTAGGTTCTATTTTTCCCATGCTTTTCTAAAGGTCAAAATATGGCAAGAGGAGGACTTGTTACAAAGACTATTCAACAAAAAATAATTAGTTCTCAGAATGTCATTGGTGGAAAAATTACGCTAGGTAGGTACTAATCATAGTATGTAATCTGAATCTACTGTACAATTACGAAGAATGCATAAGGACTGTTTTTTAATTAGCCTATTTTTTTCAAGGTCAAAATCTGGGAAGCGGTAAAGTTGTTACACAGACTGCTCAATTTAAAATGATAAGCCCCCAAAAATCCATCGTAGGAAACCGTGTGGAGTTCTTTAAAAAGATTGTGCTAGGAGGTAGGTACTAATTATATTATGTCATCTGAAACTACTGTACAAGTAAGAAATATACAAATTTCATCTATTGCTGCATTGTTTCTTTTTTTCCCATGCTTTTCTAAAGGTCAAAATATGGCAAGAGGAGGACTTGTTACAAAGACTATTCAACAAAAAATAATAAGTTCTCAGAATGTCATTGGTGGAAAAATTATGCTAGGTAGGTACTAATCATAGTATGTAATCTGAATCTACTGTACAATTACGAAGAATGCATAAGGACTGTTTTTAATTAGCCTATTTTTTTCAAGGTCAAAATCTGGGAAGCGGTAAAGTAGTTACACAGACTGCTCAATTTAAAATGATAAGCCCCCAAAAATCCATCGTAGGAAACCGTGTGGAGTTCTTTAAAAAGATTGTGCTAGGAGGTAGGTACTAATTATAGTATGTCATCTGAAACTATTGTACAATTACAATGAATGCATAAGGAATCTGTACATTTGGGCATAATCTCCAATAATGCATTGTTTTGTTTTGTTTGTTCTTTTTTTTCATGATTTTCTCAAGGTCAAAATCTGGCAAGAAGTAAAGTTGTTACACAGACTACTCAATATAAAATGATAAGTCCCCAAAAATCTATTATGGGAAAACGTGTGGAGTTCTTTAAAAAGATTGTGCTAGGAGGTAGGCACTAATAATATCATGTCATCTGAAACTACTGAACTATTATAATGAATGTATAAGTAATTTGAAAATGTGGGCATAATCTCCAATAATGCATTTTGTTTTGTTTGTTTTTCTCATTTTATTTTTCATGATTTTCTCAAGGTCAAAATCTGGCAAGAAGTAAAGTTGTTACACAGACTGCTCACTATAAAATGATAAGCCCCCAAAAATCTATTATGGGAAAACGTGTGGAGTTCTTTAAAAAGATTGTGCTAGGAGGTAGGTACTAATTATAGTATGTCATCAGAAACTACTGAACAAGTACAATTAACATATAGTGAATATGTACATTTAAGCTTTGTCTTGTGTATGCATTCTTTGGTTCTATAATTCTTCATTTTATATTTATTGTTTTTCTCAAGGTCAAAATATGGCAAGAGGAGGACTTGTTACAAAGACTATTCAACAAAAAATAATAAGTCCTCAGAAAGTCATTGGTGGAAGAATTATGCTAGGTAGGTACTAATCATAGTATGTTTGAAACTACTGTACCATTTCAATGAATGCATAAGAAATGTGTACATTTTGGCACAATCTCCAATAATGCATTGTTTTGTTTTGTTTGTTGGTTTTCCTAATTACATTTTCACATTTTTCTCAAGGTCAAAATCTGGCAAGAAGTAAAGTTGTTACACAGACTGCTCAATATAAATTGATAAGTCCCCAAAAATCTATTGTAGGAAAACGTGTGGAGTTCTTTAAAAAGATTGTGCTAGGAGGTAGGTACTAATAATATCATATCTGAAACTACTGTACTATTATAATGAATTAAGTAATTTGAAAATGTGGGCATAATCTTCAATAATGCATTGTTTTGTTTGTTTGTTTGTTTTTGTTTGTTTTTGTCTGTTTTTCTCGTTATATTTTTCATGTTCTTTCTCAAGGTCAAAATCTGGCAAGAAGTAAAGTTGTTACACAAACTGTTCCCCAAAAAACTATTGTAGGAAAACATGTGGAGTTCTTTAAAAAGATTGTGTTAGGAGGTAGGTACTGATTATAATATGTAATCTGAAACTACTGAACAAGTACAATTAATACATTGTTTGTGAATACCAGCATGTAAATATGGTTTGTCTTCCTTATGAATTTTATGGTTCTTTCATCTTTCAATTTATTTTTCATGTTTTTTCTCAAGGTCGAAATCTGGTTGTTACAAAGACTATTCAACAAAAAATAACAAGTCCTCAGAAAGGTATTGGTGGAAAAATTCAAGCTGGTATTACTATACAGTAATAATCTGAAATACATTTGTCAAAACAAGGGGGAATTCCCCCCATCAATGATTCACATAGGGTGGGGGGAGTACTACTGTGTTTAACTAAAGGTCTTACATTGACTAATTGTTAGTTCAATTTGAACATTTTGCTCTAATCCTATTTAAGGGATTCTAACTATTCTTTAGGGACTGGTCGTTATTTGTCAAAGGTTAGTATGGTGCAAAATGGGGGGGGGGGGGGGGGGGAACATTTTTGAGCGTCTGGGGGGGGTCAAGTATATATATATTTTTTGCTTTAGGGGGGGGGGGGGGGTCTTACAACTTGCACATGTACAGGAATAAGCAGTAGAGAAGTAGAGGGTTGGTCATGTCCAGTCGCCACTCACCAGTCCATATAGAAGCGCACTGCACCTCTCTCTCTCTCTCTCTCTCTCTCTCTCTTTCTCTCTCTCTCTCTCTCTTTCTCTCTCTCTCTGGTGATATAGCAGTCTACTATAGCAGCCTAAATGGTCAATGGAATGGTGACGTGCGCATTTGCGCAGCACGTACCGCAGTTTCATATTTAGATCTTTAGTTGAAAAACTGCAATGGCACATCATCAATGTTGACCATAATGGAAGCAAATGAACCTCCGACGGCCGGCGCTATTCGCCTAAACAAGCAATCAGCATTCACTTTACTCCTGCTGTTGGTGTGAAAATTTTAAAAATCACACCCGTGTGAAGTGAGTGGTGCAACTCCATGTGGGGGTCCCCAGGGGGTCCCGCAAGTTCCAGTTCCACATGAACGCGTCCAGGGTGCCGGCCCGGTTCCAACGAGCCACCCCGCGTCCGAAACGGTCCAGAAATAACAGAGTTACGGAGTGAGGGTCCCCAGGGGGTCACTGTACTGTACTGTACTGTACTGTACTGTACTGTACTGTACTGTACTGTACTGTACTGTACTGTACTGTACTGTACTGTCACACCGGAAATCATCATATATACAGTTGTATGTTAGTTGTATGTTAGGCTATTATAACGCTATTTTCGTGCTCGGACACAGCCAGCCAACCAGGGACACACATAGCTGTCTATAGGAGTGGTTGCACCACTCAAAATATGGTTTATGGTGGTCAGGGTTTTATTTAAATTACGACCAGTCCCTTTGTCTGTTCTTCCTTTTTCCTTTATTGATTTCATGATGGCACTCTCAACTTTTAGCTAGAAGCCCATTTTATATATATGGTATATACCAAATGTTGTGTCAAGATAATGTTGTATGTCCGCATTACTTATGGTCTGATGCAACTATTTACTTAATTTCTTCTTCCAAGGGAAAAATATGGCAAGAGGTGCAATTGTTGCACAGTCCTCTACATATTCCTTTGGGCGTCCTGAAAATGCCATTGATGGGAAACGTTTAAGCAACTGGAACCAGCGCTCAAGCACCCACACCTTAGCTGAACGTAACCCCTGGTGGAGACTGGACCTCAGAATGACTTACAAAGTGTACTATGTTACTATCACCAATAGAAAGGACTGCTGTGCTAACAGGCTCAACGGAGCTCAGATCCGCATTGGCAATTCTCTGTACAACAATGGAAACAACAATCCTATGTAAATACGTAATTCTTTTTTTGGCTGAGTTTGTTTAAGAGTGACTGGTCTAATGTAAATCTGCCATGGCAAAGTTAATATTATTTTAATTGGGATGTGTAAAACTGGTCCATTATACAGAAGGAGATTAAGACATTGGAAAGAATTGATACATTAAGTTTGGTGTGACACATTGTGTAATGTTTTTATTGATGATTTACATTTCTCCCTTCAGATGTGCCGTGATCTCCTCAATCAAAGCTGGTGGCACCTACACCTTTAAGTGCAGTGGGATAGAGGGTCGTTATGTCAATATTGTTATTCCCGGAAGGAAGAAAATCTTGACTCTGGTTGAAGTGGAGGTCTATGGGGAATCCTTTGTTAAATTTACTCCAAGAGGTAAGTACAAGTTTATAGTGCCAAATGATGAATTACCTTTATTCATTCCCTTGGTCCTTGCCAATATCGGACATAAAGCTATGAAATTCTGGTGAGGTTGAAGTCAAATCGAAACTCGTGGATTCTGTGAATTCTAGATTTTAGGTTAAAGTCTATATAGATTTTTTTCTTGTGTTTGTTCTTTGGGGAATCTGTTCGTTACAGTACACCACCTTTGATCTTGTGAAGTATGTTGGTTCATGTATATTACGTATTATATGTATGAAGGTTAAGGTTTCTATTTCCATTCATACAAAAATGGTGTACATGGCCATTACACTAGGACATACAGTACACTTTAGCAGCAAGCTTGTATAGGGTGGCTTCACCATTGAAGACCACATTTGATTTGTTCGAAACCAAAAAATTCCGCTTAGAAACGTAATATTGATAGCTAAAGATTGGACGACGACCAGATGCCGTTTTTAAACCCCGTCTTCTATCAAATTTCTGTCATTCTCTTCTCAAGGTACAAACACAGCAAAAAGTGCAGTTGTTACACAGTCCTCTACGTATTCCTTTGGGCGTGCTGAAAATGCCATTGATGGGAAACGTTTAAGCAACTGGAACCAGCACTCGAGCACCCACACCTTAGCTGAACATAACCCCTGGTGGAGACTGGACCTCACAATGACGTACAGAGTGTACTATGTTACTATCACCAATAGAAAGGACTGCTGTGCTAACAGGTTCAACGGAGCTCAGATCCACATTGGAAATTCTCTGGACAACAATGGAAACAACAATCCTATGTAAACACATTGTTTTTTTAAATGTTTTGCTTCATTTGCCCACAATACAGCAGGACTGATAAATCCTAACAGATATCACATATACCTTTTCAACCAAGTGTTTCAGTAACCGTGTTTAACAGTGATTGTGAAGAGGTGAATGGTCTAATGTAAATCTGCCATAGCAAAGTTAATACTATTTTTATTGGGATGTGTAAAACTAGACCCATTATACAGCAGGTGATTAAGACATAGGAAACAATTGAGACATTATGTTTGGTATCACACATTGTGAGACTTGTACATGAAAAACACAATGTAGGCCTAATATCAAAGTATGTGTGGTTTAATTTATTTATATTGATAATTTTATTTTCTTCCCTCAGATGTGCGGTGATATCCTCTATCCCAGCTGGTGCCACCTACACCTACAAGTGCAGTGGAATGGAGGGTCGTTATGTCAATATTGTTATTCCTGGAAGGAAGAAAATCTTGACTCTGAGTGAAGTGGAGGTCTTTGGGGAATCCTTTGTTAAATTTACTCCGAGAGGTAAGTACAAGTTTATAGTGCCAAATGACGAATTACCTTTATTCTGGCCCTTGGTCCTTGCCAATACCGGACATAAAGCTGTTCGAAACCAAAACATTTCGCTTAGAAACTTACGATTGATGATAGCTAAAGATTGGACGACGGCTAGATGCCGGTTATAAACCCTGCCTTGTTTCATATTTCTGTCATTCTCTTCTCAAGGTACAAACACAGCAAAAAGTGCAGTTGTTACACAGTCCTCTACGTATTCCTTTGGGCGTGCTGAAAATGCCATTGATGGGAAACGTTTAAGCAACTGGAAGCAGCACTCGAGCACCCACACCTTAGCTGAACGTAACCCCTGGTGGAGACTGGACCTCACAATGACGTACAGAGTGTACTATGTTACTATCACCAATAGAAAGGACTGCTGTGCTAACAGGCTCAACGGAGCTCAGATCCACATTGGAAATTCTCTGGACAACAATGGAAACAACAATCCTATGTAAACACATTGTTTTTTTAAATGTTTTGCTTAATTTGCCCACAATACAGCAGGACTGATAAATCCTAACAGATATCACATATACCTTTTCAACCAAGTTTGTCAGTAACCATGTTTAACAGTGATTGTGAAGAGGTGAATGGTCTAATGTAAATCTGCCATAGCAAAGTTAATACTATTTTTATTGGGATGTGTAAAACTAGACCCATTATACAGCAGGCGATTAAGACATAGGAAACAATTGAGACATTATGTTTGGTATCACACATTGTGAGACTTGTACATGAAAAACACAATGTAGGCCTAATATCAAAGTATGTGTGGTTTAATTTATTTATATTGATAATTTTCTTTTCTTCCCTCAGATGTGCGGTGATATCCTCTATCCCAGCTGGTGCCACGTACACCTACAAGTGCAGTGGAATGGAGGGTCGTTATGTCAATATTGTTATTCCTGGAAGGAAGAAAATCTTGACTCTGAGTGAAGTGGAGGTCTATGGGGAATCCTTTGTTAAATTTACTCCGAGAGGTAAGTACAAGTTTATCGTGCCAAATGACGAATTACCTTTATTCTGGCCCTTGATCCTTGCCAATACCGGACATAAAGCTGTTCGAAACCAAAACATTTCGCTTAGAAACTTACGATTGATGATAGCTAAAGATTGGACGACGACTAGATGCCGTTTTTAAACCCTGCCTTGTTTCATATTTCTGTCATTCTCTTCTCAAGGTACAAACACGGCAAAAAGTGCAGTTGTTACACAGTCTTCTACGTATTCCTTTGGGCGTGCTGAAAATGCCATTGATGGGAAACGTTTAAGCAACTGGAAGCAGCACTCGAGCACCCACACCTTAGCTGAACGTAACCCCTGGTGGAGACTGGACCTCACAATGACGTACAGAGTGTACTATGTTACTATCACCAATAGAAAGGACTGCTGTGCTAACAGGCTCAACGGAGCTCAGATCCACATTGGAAATTCTCTGGACAACAATGGAAACAACAATCCTATGTAAACACATTGTTTTTTTAAATGTTTTGCTTAATTTGCCCACAATTCAGCAGGACTGATAAATCCTAACAGATATCACATATACCTTTTCAACCAAGTTTGTCAGTAACCGTGTTTAACAGTGATTGTGAAGAGGTGAATGGTCTAATGTAAATCTGCCATAGAAAAGTTAATACTATTTTTATTGGGATGTGTAAAACTAGACCCGATTATACAGCAGGCGATTAAGACATAGGAAACAATTGAGACATTATGTTTGGTATCACACATTGTGAGACTTGTACATGAAAAACACAATGTAGGCCTAATATCAAAGTATGTGTGGTTTAATTTATTTATATTGATAATTTTCTTTTCTTCCCTCAGATGTGCGGTGATATCCTCTATCCCAGCTGGTGCCACGTACACCTACAAGTGTAGTGGAATGGAGGGTCGTTATGTCAATATTGTTATTCCTGGAAGGAAGAAAATCTTGACTCTGAGTGAAGTGGAGGTCTATGGGGAATCCTTTGTTAAATTTACTCCGAGAGGTAAGTACAAGTTTATAGTGCCAAATGACGAATTACCTTCATTCTGGCCCTTGATCCTTGCCAATACCGGACATAAAGCTGTTCGAAACCAAAACATTTCGCTTAGAAACTTACGATTGATGATAGCTAAAGATTGGACGACGACTAGATGCCGTTTTTAAACCCTGCTTTGTTTCATATTTCTGTCATTCTCTTCTCAAGGTACAAACACGGCAAAAAGTGCAGTTGTTACACAGTCTTCTACGTATTCCTTTGGGCGTGCTGAAAATGCCATTGATGGGAAACGTTTAAGCAACTGGAAGCAGCACTCGAGCACCCACACCTTAGCTGAACGTAACCCCTGGTGGAGACTGGACCTCACAATGACGTACAGAGTGTACTATGTTACTATCACCAATAGAAAGGACTGCTGTGCTAACAGGCTCAACGGAGCTCAGATCCACATTGGAAATTCTCTGGACAACAATGGAAACAACAATCCTATGTAAACACATTGTTTTTTTAAATGTTTTGCGTAATTTGCCCACAATACAGCAGGACTGATAAATCCTAACAGATATCACATATACCTTTTCAACCAAGTTTGTCAGTAACCGTGTTTAACAGTGATTGTGAAGAGGTGAATGGTCTAATGTAAATCTGCCATAGCAAAGTTAATACTATTTTTATTGGGATGTGTAAAACTAGACCCATTATACAGCAGGCGATTAAGACATAGGAAACAATTGAGACATTATGTTTGGTATCACACATTGTGAGACTTGTACATGAAAAACACAATGTAGGCCTAATATCAAAGTATGTGTGGTTTAATTTATTTATATTGATAATTTTCTTTTCTTCCCTCAGATGTGCGGTGATATCCTCTATCCCAGCTGGTGCCACGTACACCTACAAGTGCAGTGGAATGGAGGGTCGTTATGTCAATATTGTTATTCCTGGAAGGAAGAAAATCTTGACTCTGAGTGAAGTGGAGGTCTATGGGGAATCCTTTGTTAAATTTACTCCGAGAGGTAAGTACAAGTTTATAGTGCCAAATGACGAATTACCTTCATTCTGGCCCTTGATCCTTGACAATACCGGACATAAAGCTGTTCGAAACCAAAACATTTCGCTTAGAAACTTACGATTGATGATAGCTAAAGATTGGACGACGACTAGATGCCGTTTTTAAACCCTGCCTTGTTTCATATTTCTTTCATTCTCTTCTAAAGGTACAAACACGGCAAAAAGTGCAGTTGTTACACAGTCTTCTACGTATTCCTTTGGGCGTGCTGAAAATGCCATTGATGGGAAACGTTTAAGCAACTGGAAGCAGCACTCGAGCACCCACACCTTAGCTGAACGTAACCCCTGGTGGAGACTGGACCTCACAATGACGTACAGAGTGTACTATGTTACTATCACCAATAGAAAGGACTGCTGTGCTAACAGGCTCAACGGAGCTCAGATCCACATTGGAAATTCTCTGGACAACAATGGAAACAACAATCCTATGTAAACACATTGTTTTTTTAAATGTTTTGCTTCATTTGCCCACAATACAGCAGGACTGATAAATCCTAACAGATATCACATATACCTTTTCAACCAAGTTTGTCAGTAACCGTGTTTAACAGTGATTGTGAAGAGGTGAATGGTCTAATGTAAATCTGCCATAGCAAAGTTAATACTATTTTTATTGGGATGTGTAAAACTAGACCCATTATACAGCAGGCGATTAAGACATAGGAAACAATTGAGACATTATGTTTGGTATCACACATTGTGAGACTTGTACATGAAAAACACAATGTAGGCCTAATATCAAAGTATGTGTGGTTTAATTTATTTATATTGATAATTTTCTTTTCTTCCCTCAGATGTGCGGTGATATCCTCTATCCCAGCTGGTGCCACGTACACCTACAAGTGTAGTGGAATGGAGGGTCGTTATGTCAATATTGTTATTCCTGGAAGGAAGAAAATCTTGACTCTGAGTGAAGTGGAGGTCTATGGGGAATCCTTTGTTAAATTTACTCCGAGAGGTAAGTACAAGTTTATAGTGCCAAATGACGAATTACCTTCATTCTGGCCCTTGATCCTTGCCAATACCGGACATAAAGCTGTTCGAAACCAAAACATTTCGCTTAGAAACTTACGATTGATGATAGCTAAAGATTGGACGACGACTAGATGCCGTTTTTAAACCCTGCTTTGTTTCATATTTCTGTCATTCTCTTCTCAAGGTACAAACACGGCAAAAAGTGCAGTTGTTACACAGTCTTCTACGTATTCCTTTGGGCGTGCTGAAAATGCCATTGATGGGAAACGTTTAAGCAACTGGAAGCAGCACTCGAGCACCCACACCTTAGCTGAACGTAACCCCTGGTGGAGACTGGACCTCACAATGACGTACAGAGTGTACTATGTTACTATCACCAATAGAAAGGACTGCTGTGCTAACAGGCTCAACGGAGCTCAGATCCACATTGGAAATTCTCTGGACAACAATGGAAACAACAATCCTATGTAAACACATTGTTTTTTTAAATGTTTTGCGTAATTTGCCCACAATACAGCAGGACTGATAAATCCTAACAGATATCACATATACCTTTTCAACCAAGTTTGTCAGTAACCGTGTTTAACAGTGATTGTGAAGAGGTGAATGGTCTAATGTAAATCTGCCATAGCAAAGTTAATACTATTTTTATTGGGATGTGTAAAACTAGACCCATTATACAGCAGGCGATTAAGACATAGGAAACAATTGAGACATTATGTTTGGTATCACACATTGTGAGACTTGTACATGAAAAACACAATGTAGGCCTAATATCAAAGTATGTGTGGTTTAATTTATTTATATTGATAATTTTCTTTTCTTCCCTCAGATGTGCGGTGATATCCTCTATCCCAGCTGGTGCCACGTACACCTACAAGTGCAGTGGAATGGAGGGTCGTTATGTCAATATTGTTATTCCTGGAAGGAAGAAAATCTTGACTCTGAGTGAAGTGGAGGTCTATGGGGAATCCTTTGTTAAATTTACTCCGAGAGGTAAGTACAAGTTTATAGTGCCAAATGACGAATTACCTTCATTCTGGCCCTTGATCCTTGCCAATACCGGACATAAAGCTGTTCGAAACCAAAACATTTCGCTTAGAAACTTACGATTGATGATAGCTAAAGATTGGACGACGACTAGATGCCGTTTTTAAACCCTGCTTTGTTTCATATTTCTGTCATTCTCTTCTCAAGGTACAAACACGGCAAAAAGTGCAGTTGTTACACAGTCTTCTACGTATTCCTTTGGGCGTGCTGAAAATGCCATTGATGGGAAACGTTTAAGCAACTGGAAGCAGCACTCGAGCACCCACACCTTAGCTGAACGTAACCCCTGGTGGAGACTGGACCTCACAATGACGTACAGAGTGTACTATGTTACTATCACCAATAGAAAGGACTGCTGTGCTAACAGGCTCAACGGAGCTCAGATCCACATTGGAAATTCTCTGGACAACAATGGAAACAACAATCCTATGTAAACACATTGTTTTTTTAAATGTTTTGCTTAATTTGCCCACAATACAGCAGGACTGATAAATCCTAACAGATATCACATATACCTTTTCAACCAAGTTTGTCAGTAACCGTGTTTAACAGTGATTGTGAAGAGGTGAATGGTCTAATGTAAAACTGCCATAGCAAAGTTAATACTATTTTTATTGGGATGTGTAAAACTAGACCCATTATACAGCAGGCGATTAAGACATAGGAAACAATTGAGACATTATGTTTGGTATCACACATTGTGAGACATGTACATGAAAAACACAATGTAGGCCTAATATCAAAGTATGTGTGGTTTAATTTATTTATATTGATAAAAAAAAATTCTTCCCTCAGATGTGCGGTGATATCCTCTATCCCAGCTGGTGCCACGTACACCTACAAGTGCAGTGGAATGGAGGGTCGTTATGTCAATATTGTTATTCCTGGAAGGAAGAAAATCTTGACTCTGAGTGAAGTGGAGGTCTATGGGGAATCCTTTGTTAAATTTACTCCGAGAGGTAAGTACAAGTTTATAGTGCCAAATGACGAATTACCTTCATTCTGGCCCTTGATCCTTGCCAATACCGGACATAAAGATGTTCGAAACCAAAACATTTCGCTTAGAAACTTACGATTGATGATAGCTAAAGATTGGACGACGACTAGATGCCGTTTTTAAACCCTGCCTTGTTTCATATTTCTGTCATTCTCTTCTCAAGGTACAAACACGGCAAAAAGTGCAGTTGTTACACAGTCTTCTACGTATTCCTTTGGGCGTGCTGAAAATGCCATTGATGGGAAACGTTTAAGCAACTGGAAGCAGCACTCGAGCACCCACACCTTAGCTGAACGTAACCCCTGGTGGAGACTGGACCTCACAATGACGTACAGAGTGTACTATGTTACTATCACCAATAGAAAGGACTGCTGTGCTAACAGGCTCAACGGAGCTCAGATCCACATTGGAAATTCTCTGGACAACAATGGAAACAACAATCCTATGTAAACACATTGTTTTTTTTAAATGTTTTGCCTTATTTGCCCACAATACAGCAGGACTGATAAATCCTAACAGATATCACATATACCTTTTCAACCAAGTTTGTCAGTAACCGTGTTTAACAGTGATTGTGAAGAGGTGAATGGTCTAATGTAAATCTGCCATAGCAAAGTTAATACTATTTGTATTGGGATGTGTAAAACTAGACTGACCCATTATACAGCAGGAGATTAAGACATTGGAAACAATTGAGACATTACATTTGGTATCACACATTGTGAGACTTGTACATGAAAAACACAATGTAGGCCTAATATCAAAGCATGTGTGGTTTAATTTATTTGTATTGATAATTGTATTTTCTTCCCTCAGATGTGCGGTGATATCCTCTATGCCAGCTGGTGCCACCTACACCTATAAGTGCAGTGGGATGGAGGGTCGTTATGTCAATATTATTATTCCTGGAAGGAAGAAAATCTTGACTCTGAGTGAAGTGGAGGTCTATGGGGAATCCTTTGTTAAATTTACTCCAAGAGGTAAGTACAAGTTTATAGTGCCAAATGATGAATTACCTTTATTCTGGGCCTTGGTCCTTGCCAGTATTGGACATAAAGCTAAGAAATGCCTGGTGAAGTTGAAGTGAAGCGGAAACATGTGAATTTTGTGAATTCTGGATTTTAGTTTAAGTCTATATAGATTTTTTTTCTTTTGTTTGTTCGTCTTTGGGGAACCACCATTGATCTTGTGAAGCATGTTTGTCATGTATTATGTCTGTATATATGAATGTTTCTATTTCCTTTAATACTGGAATAGTGTACATGGCCATTACACTAGAACATACACAGCAGCAGTATAAGCTTGTATAGGGTGGCTTCACCATTGAAGACCATTTGTTCGGACCCGTTTACAAAGATTACACTTATGTGGTGTACAGACGAGGACGTATTCTGTGTTACTCGGGCAAGTAATTAGCCGATCTTCCCTTTTTGCCACACGGAGACGGCGTTTTGGGGAACTTAAACGGCTAATTTTGAAACAACCTTCCAGAGTGGGAAAGTTTGGAGACGCAACTTTCTCGTCTCCGTGTGTATAACAAATGCCGCCTAATTTGCTGAAACGGTGATGTCATAGTCCCCTCGCATCCTCCAAACTAACTAGTGTTAATGGTTTATTTCACCATAACCACTTACATATAAGTATCACAGCTATTTTATATTTGCACATAATGTCTATAAATCTCTTCTCCAAAAATAGCCGATCTGCAGCCCGCATGCTTGAGCTTGTAGAGGAGCTATTTTTGGAGAACAGATATAAATTATGGTGATTACCAATCTGGAAAGACAAGGAAAAAAACGGATGATCTTCTACATTATTGTTACTATTAAATGGTGTAGTGTAGAATAGATTAGTATAGCGATACAAGATAGGCAGCACAGCCACGAGCCACCGCACGTTCCTCTCAGGTAGGTCTGACTGCGCAGTGCACACTGCACAGCATGCATGGACCTCATCAAAGTGCTTCTCTTCTTGGGTGGAAATTAAACATTCTTTGTGTAACTTCAAAACGGCTTTGCATTGAGAGACCCCAGGTAGGATAAACACATTGTTTACTGTCCATATTCCTCTATAAACGGCCTGTTTTCACTGTTTCCAATTGCTCTTTTTTTTAATACTTTTGTATAGCCTATGTGCAATGATTAGCGCTGTGCTGCCAGCAGGTGGAATCAATCTAAACGAGCAATTATGTGACATTCAGAGGTGTTGCGCACCAGGGAATATATATTCAATCTCCAAAGTCAAACTCATAAGTTCACAATCATGCCACCCCTCGTTGTGAGCTTTTTAAAATTATCTGAGAGAGAGAGAAGGGGGGGGGGGAGAGAGAGGGGGGGGTGGGGAGAGAGAGAGACGTGCATTATTATTATTATATAATGCACTCGTCTCTCTCTCTCTCTCTCTCTCTCTCTCTCTCTTCTCTCTCTCTCTCTCTCTCTCTCTCTCTCTCTCTCTCTCGCCACACGCCTGTCATAATGCTTATCGAGAAGGGGTGGGGGAGAGAGAGGGGGGGTGGGGAGAGAGAGAGACGTGCATTATTATTATTATATAATGCACTCGTCTCTCTCTCTCTCTCTCTCTCTCTCTCTCTCTCTCTCTCTCTCTCTCTCTCTCTCTCTCTCTCTCTCGCCACACGCCTGTCATAATGCTTATCGCAGTGGTCAGCAGCAGCACACACAGCTACTCGTTCCATTTCCAATAATGCCCGCCTGAATGTGTCACTTACCTTGTGTTTTCTGCTCGTTTTCAGAAGAATTAATCCAAGGTTTGTCATATTATGGTTTAAAGTAGGCATAAACTTTAGCTGGTCAGTCAGTGTGTGCAGACTCAGAGAGAGAAGCAGCACTGCTCTGCAACCTCTGCTGATTAAATTGATATGACCTAGATATGTCATATGCGCATCTGACTGGCAAGATAATTAGTTATTTGGCAACACCTGTGTGAAATACCAATAGTAATTTATAAAATGCTTTCATATAGCCTACTCTTAGAATAAGCTTTTTCTTTTTTTGGGTGGCCATCTACAGGCCGGCCAAGTGTACTACAGCTTTCTGTTGAATACGGAGCAGTTTACCGGTCTCGTCTATACAGCATAATAATTAACATAACTGCAATGTGGACGAAGGAAAGTTTTATATCGTTCACAAACTTGCGCGGCTAACAGCCCGCGCCGTTCTCGTGTAGAAGGCCTCTTAGAAATGTACTATTGATAGCTAACTATTGGAGAAAAGAGTACATGCTGTTTTTAAACCATGTCTCGTTTCATATTTCTGTCATTCTCCTCTTAAGGTACAAACAATGCAAAAAGTGCAGTTGTTGCACAGTCCTCTACATACTCCTTTGGGCGCGCTCAAAACGCCATTGATGGGAGACGTTTAAGCAACTGGAACCAGCGCTCAAGCACCCAAACCTTAGCTGAACGTAACCCCTGGTGGAGACTGGACCTCAGAATGACTTACAAAGTGTACTATGTTACTATCACCAATAGAAAGGACTGCTGTGCTAACAGGCTCAACGGAGCTCAGATCCGCATTGGGAATTCTTTGAACAACAATGGAAACAAAAATCCTATGTAAATATGTATTTCTTTGTTGGCTTCATTGGCTCAAAATACAGCAGGACAGATGTTTTACAATAACGATGATTAACAGTCTATTGTAAATTTTCCATATCAAAGCTGATAGTCAAAAATCTTTGACTGACCAATTAAAAAGACATAGATTAAGAAAGTCTCACACATTGTGAGACTAGTACATAACTAACACAATATAAACATCTAAATGAGTGTGGCGTAGCATGTTTTTATTGATATTTTTCTTTCCCCTCAGATGTGCCGTGATCTCCTCTATCCCAGCTGGTGCCACCTACACCTATAAGTGCAGTGGAATGGAGGGTCGTTATGTCAATATTGTTATTCCTGGAAGGAAGAAAATCTTGACTCTGAGTGAAGTGGAGGTCTATGGTCAACCTTTTGTCAAACCTGTCCCTGTTGGTAAGTATTAAACTGTTATACTATGTATGTATGTATGTATGTATGTATGTATGTATGCATGTATGCATGTATGCATGTATGCATGTACGCATGTATTGGATTAAAATGGGTGAGGTTTAAAAAAGGCAAAAAGCATGCTCTGTTGCACTGGCCTAAAATGGGTTCTTAAAACTGTTTCAACATATGTGCAAGTATGCATAGATGGATGGATTGGGAGAAAGACAACAGATATCTTATGTACGCGTCTGTTTCCGTGTTGTGCCCTAAGGAGATATCACAATGAGTGCCGCCTGCTGGACGAAAGTTATATGGCGCTTGGGTGCCGGTGATTTCAGGCTATTCCACTATGACTCGTGTCCGCTTTTGACTTCCATCTTGGATGCTAAAGTATTAGCGGTAATGCTACTGAGCTAAAATAAGGCCAATCCTTGCTCTAGAAAACGCTAATGTTCCAATCGCGATCACCGGATAATCAGAAATGACCTCCGAACATCAGAGAATAGTTCACAATTAACCACGGACAGCGGCGTAGTTTCCGAGAAAAGAGCGTGCAAAGGCTGTGACTAAAACTGAAGCTAATGGCTATGTTGGAGAAAAAGAACGGGAGGGGGCCTGACAACGGTGCACAGCAACCGGAGTGGTTAAAAAAATTGAGAATATCAAGGCTGTAGCAATATCAAACGCCTCAAGACAAGCCTACTCGTCAAGAGCGCCCTGCGCATTGCACAAAATTAATTAATCAGGACGAGTATACCTGTCAACGGGATCAAATTGTGTTAATGTGATAATTTGGTTCTTTAGTTTGTCATATGTCATTTTTCTTTTATTTATTCACTTTTTTTACTCATTTCATTTTTAATTATTTTTTTCAAGGTCAAAATCTGGGAAGAGGTAAAGTTGTTACACAGACTGCTCAATTTAAAATGACAAGCCCCCAAAAATCCATCGTAGGAAACCGTGTGGAGTTCTTTAAAAAGATTGTGCTAGGAGGTAGGTACTAATTATATTATGTCATCTGAAACTACTGTACAAGTAAGAAATATACATATTTGTGCATATCTATTGCTGCATTGTTTCTATTTATCCTATGCTTTTCTAAAGGTCAAAATATGGCAAGAGGAGGACTTGTTACAAAGACTATTCAACAAAAAATAATAAGTTCTCAGAATATCATTGGTGGAAAAATGATGCTAGGTAAGTTCTAATTATAGTATGTTATCTGAAACTACTGTACAATTACAAGGAATGCATAAGGACTGTTTTTTAATTAGCCTATTTTTTTCAAGGTCAAAATCTGGGAAGCGGTAAAGTTGTTACACAGACTGCTCAATTTAAAATGATAAGCCCCCAAAAATCCATCGTAGGAAACCGTGTGGAGTTCTTTAAAAAGATTGTGCTAGGAGGTAGGTACTAATTATATTATGTCATCTGAAACTACTGTACAAGTAAGAAATATACAAATTTCATCTATTGCTGCATTGTTTCTATTTTTCCCATGCTTTTCTAAAGGTCAAAATATGGCAGGAGGAGGACTTGTTACAAAGACTATTCAACAAAAAATAATGAGTTCTCAGAATGTCATTGGTGGAAAAATTATGCTAGGTAGGTACTAATCATAGTATGTAATCTGAATCTACTGTACAATTACGAAGAATGCATAAGGACTGTTTTTTAATTAGCCTATTTTTTTCAAGGTCAAAATCTGGGAAGCGGTAAAGTTGTTACACAGACTGCTCAATTTAAAATGATAAGCCCCCAAAAATCCATCGTAGGAAACCGTGTGGAGTTCTTTAAAAAGATTGTGCTAGGAGGTAGGTACTAATTATATTATGTCATCTGAAACTACTGTACAAGTAAGAAATATACAAATTTCATCTATTGCTGCATTGTTTCTATTTTTCCCATGCTTTTCTAAAGGTCAAAATATGGCAAGAGGAGGACTTGTTACAAAGACTATTCAACAAAAAATAATGAGTTCTCAGAATGTCATTGGTGGAAAAATTATGCGAGGTAGGTACTAATCATAGTATGTAATCTGAATCTACTGTACAATTACGAAGAATGCATAAGGACTGTTTTTTAATTAGCCTACTTTTTTTCAAGGTCAAAATCTGGGAAGCGGTAAAGTTGTTACACAGACTGCTCAATTTAAAATGATAAGCCCCCAAAAATCCATCGTAGGAAACCGTGTGGAGTTCTTTAAAAAGATTGTGCTAGGAGGTAGGTACTAATTATATTATGTCATCTGAAACTACTGTACAAGTAAGAAATATACAAATTTCATCTAATGCTGCATTGTTTCTATTTTTCCCATGCTTTTCTAAAGGTCAAAATATGGCCAGAGGAGGACTTGTTACAAAGACTATTCAACAAAAAATAATGAGTTCTCAGAATGTCATTGGTGGAAAAATTATGCTAGGTAGGTACTAATCATAGTATGTAATCTGAATCTACTGTACAATTACGAAGAATGCATAAGGACTGTTTTTGAATTAGCCTACTTTTTTTCAAGGTCAAAATCTGGGAAGCGGTAAAGTTGTTACACAGACTGCTCAATTTAAAATGATAAGCCCCCAAAAATCCATCGTAGGAAACCGTGTGGAGTTCTTTAAAAAGATTGTGCTAGGAGGTAGGTACTAATTATATTATGTCATCTGAAACTACTGTACAAGTAAGAAATATACAAATTTCATCTATTGCTGCATTGTTTCTATTTTTCCCATGCTTTTCTAAAGGTCAAAATATGGCAGGAGGAGGACTTGTTACAAAGACTATTCAACAAAAAATAATGAGTTCTCAGAATGTCATTGGTGGGAAAATTATGCTAGGTAGGTACTAATCATAGTATGTAATCTGAATCTACTGTACAATTACGAAGAATTCATAAGGACTGTTTTTTAATTAGCCTATTCTTTTCAAGGTCAAAATCTGGGAAGCGGTAAAGTTGTTACACAGACTGCTCAATTTAAAATGATAAGCCCCCAAAAATCCATCGTAGGAAACCGTGTGGAGTTCTTTAAAAAGATTGTGCTAGGAGGTAGGTACTAATTATATTATGTCATCTGAAACTACTGTACAAGTAAGAAATATACAAATGTGTGCATCCCCATTAATGCATGGTATATTTTTGTTTGTTTGTTTATTTATTTTCCATGCTTTTCTAAAGGTCAAAATATGGCAAGATAAGGACTTGTTATGCTAGGTTCTATTTTTCCCATGCTTTTCTAAAGGTCAAAATATGGCAAGAGGAGGACTTGTTACAAAGACTATTCAACAAAAAATAATGAGTTCTCAGAATGTCATTGGTGGAAAAATTATGCTAGGTAGGTACTAATCATAGTATGTAATCTGAATCTACTGTACAATTTCGAAGAATGCATAAGGACTGTTTTTTAATTAGCCTATTTTTTTCAAGGTCAAAATCTGGGAAGCGGTAAAGTTGTTACACAGACTGCTCAATTTAAAATGATAAGCCCCCAAAAATCCATCGTAGGAAACCGTGTGGAGTTCTTTAAAAAGATTGTGCTAGGAGGTAGGTACTAATAATAGTATGTCATCTGAAACTACTGTACAAGTAAGATATATACACATTTCATCTATTGCTGCATTGTTTCTATTTTTCCCATGCTTTTCTAAAGGTCAAAATATGGCAAGAGGAGGACTTGTTACAAAGACTATTCAACAAAAAATAATGAGTTCTCAGAATGTCATTGGTGGAAAAATTACGCTAGGTAGGTACTAATCATAGTATGTAATCTGAATCTACTGTACAATTACGAATAATGCATAAGGTCTGTTTTTTAATTAGCCTAATTTTTTTCAAGGTCAAAATCTGGGAAAAGGTAAAGTTGTTACACAGACTGCTCAATTTAAAATGATAAGCCCCCAAAAATCCATCGTAGGAAACCGTGTGGAGTTCTTTAAAAAGATTGTGCTAGGAGGTAGGTACTAATTATATTATGTCATCTGAAACTACTGTACAAGTAAGAAATATACAAATGTGTGCATCTCCATTAATGCATTGTTTCGGTTTATTTATTTATTTTCCATGCCATTCTAAAGGTCGAAATATGGCAAGAGGAGGACTTGTTACAAAGACTATTCAACAAAAATTAATAAGTCCTCAGAATGTTATTGGTGGAAAAATTATGCTAGGTAGGTAGCCTACTAATTATAGTATGTAATCTGAATCTACTGTACAATTACGAAGAATGCATAAGGACTGTTTTCCCATGCTTTTCTAAAGGTCAAAATATGGCAAGAGGAGGACTTGTTACAATGGCTATTCAACAAAAATTAATTCCTCAGAATGTCATTGGTGGAAAAATGATGCTAGGTAGGTACTAATCATAGTATGTAATCTGAATCTACTGTACAATTACGAAGAATGCATAAGGACTGTTTTCCCATGCTTTTCTAAAGGTCAAAATATGGCAAGAGGAGGACTTGTTACAAAGGCTATTCAACAAAAAATAATTCCTCAGAATGTCATTGGTGGAAAAATTATGCTAGGTAGGTACTAATTATAGTATGTTATCTGAAACTACTGTACAATTACAAAGAATGCATTGTGTATAAATTAGGGCATCATTTTAATTGTTCTTTTTTTTCAAGGTCAAAATCTGGCAAGAAGTAAAGTTGTTACACAGACAAAACAAAAATCCATTGTAGGAAACCGTCTGGAGGTCTTTAAAAAGATTGTGCTAGAAGGTAGGTACTAATTATAGTACAGTATGTCATCTGAAACTGTACAAGTACAATGAATGCATTGCAACTATGTACATTTGGGCTTCTTTCTTTAATTAGCTGTTTTGGTTCTTTAATTTTCTTATTTCTAATTTAAAAAAACAATTTTTTTGATATTACTCGTCCAGATTCTGTCCAAAAATCCCGCAAATCGTTACACACTATGCTCTATGCTGGATCTGTCCGATATTTCATATTCCATCCTAATTGGCTAACATTGGCTTTCTAAATTTGCAGGATTAGCCCGTTTTGAACAAAAAGCCTCAAATCATGAACGCAGTGTACAATTTACGTGAAATCTTTCACAGTCTTTCCTACTAGGCTGAGGAATATATCCCACCCTTTCCACATTGGCCTGTTATAGCGCCACCAACAGGTGGATTTTTGCAAAACACATTTTTGGAACAAAATGCCTCAAATCATCCAATTTCCATCCAAGGCGTAAGAAGAAATGTCACCCTTTTCACATTGGCCTATTATAGCGCCACCAGGAGGCCACAACCTGACCTGCCTGGTGGAGACCTGTGCCCCGAGGAGCACTTTATCTAGTTTTTATTATTTTTAATTCTTATTCTTATTATTCCTTTTCTCATGCTTTTCTCAAGGTGGGCAAGAGGTGGAGTGATTGATTGATTGATTGATTGATTGATTGATTGATTACCATATTAACAGTTTGCAAATAGTACAGAGTAGAGTAGAGTTATACAATAATGCTAAAGGGATAACATGCTGGTTCCCATTGTGGTCCTGTGTATTAGCCTACATTTATCAAGACATATAAAGACATACAGTACAATACAATACAAGAAATCTACAATATTGGACCAGTCAATGTATTTTTATAGAAACAGTTTTGGCAGGCTAGAAGACTTGTCTAGGTCCAGTTGCAGTTTTTCATGGCTGTTGTTGGTAGGGCATTCCATATTTTGGTGGATCCAATTTTAGAGCATCCAAGATGGCAGCACGCTTGTTACACACTCTGCTATGTGTTGTGTTTAAACTTTTTTATGTTTTTAAGGTGACATTCACACCAGAAAGCTTTACTGCGATTAAAACGAATCCTGCTGCACATTGTCAGAAAGTGTGCTTCGTTTGGCAGGTGTGAAGCATCATTCGAATCCTAATGCGCATAAAAGAACCGCATTCTACTCCGACCAAAAACGGGGGTTTCGCTTCGCTTCCAATCGCACTTGATTACGATTTGGTGCAGGTGGGAATGCAATCCGCAGCTAATAAAGGAAATTAAGCAAACAATGTGGCGGGTGAGGAGCTAAACACAGTTGTCCCGTTACCGTGGATAGGATGAGGCGACCGAAGCCCTGGTCAAAATGAGGACGAGTACATTAATCAATTGCTTAAGGAAACACATAAAAACACGCAGTGTAGCCTACAGAATATCTGTCTGTATGTGCGTAAACATGGAGTGCTGTCACTGTGTGGGGACTGGGGAGTAGGGACTTTCATCTCGATAAACTTGTAAACATTTTGCTGTCTGTTCTCAGTGCGCTCAGCGCTGTGCCTCCATGCCCAAAAGAACAGTGCGTGGCTGCGTGCGTATAGTGAGAGAGAGAGAGAGAGGTCCAGTCCCCGACGGCACGACACATGCACGTTATGAGTATAATTTTAACACCACAGATTTCACTGTGTAGGCTAGTTTATGAATGGAACACATTGATAAAGGTCCCCCCTGCTGCGTTTCCAATTGCTGCGGAGGACAGTGTAAAGGCAAAACGCAGCAAATTAAATATGCAACAATCCCAACTTCTCCGCCCATTCGCATCGAGACTACCGAAGTATTAGGTGGGAATGTGACCTAAGTCATCCATGACTGGCACAATTTACCATTGGTCTCGTTTAGTGATCTTTTATTTCAGTTAGTTGCTATCGCACTATCCTTGGACCTTTTTAATTAGTTTTAAGCCTGCAAACCTTATCCCTGAGAAGCCTGATCTCCCGATCACCTGCTGTGTCTGCCTATGCCGGCTCCGTTCCCGGTGCGGTTGGCCCAAGTGGCCGGGACCACCACCCTTGGTGGTTAAGCTCATCGAAGCTAACGCTGCATCATCTCCTCCGACACAGTGCTGTTACCACTGGTGGCTGTAACGCTAATGCTCCGAGCGGCTCGCCGGTTCCAGCTGTGGTGAGGACCCAAAAGCAGGACAGCCCAGGCAGGTAGTGTCAAAAACCCATGGTTGGGTGTTTTATTATAAGTGAACACATAACAGATCACACAAACTTACATGATGTCCATGATGAAGAGGGAGGCGAGAGGAATGAAGAGAGGGGAGTCAGGGGACAAGAACGTGAGAGCGCAGGTACAGGTGAGCAGGCAGGGAAAGGGGATGAAACCTCCCAGAGCTTTCTTCCACTGATGGACAGGAACAGGAACAGGGCAGAGTCAGTGGGTCCAAAAGGCAGGGAAAGAGGCTGAACCCCCCCGGAGCTTGCTTCTACTGCCAGGACAGGAACAAGGCAGGGCATACTGCAGTCGAAGAACCATACAGCTCACCAGGTGAAGGCAGGCTGTGTGGTAGCTGGGTGGGTGCTGTCTGCTGGGTCCATTTGTTTGGATCATTCTGGACACTTTTACAAGGCAATGGTCTCCCTCCCGAGAAAACGGCAACAGTGATTTAACATGCTGTAGTGTGTATGGCAGGTGGCTAGGTGGCAGTGACGTCAGATAGACCAGGCACGCATGCATACACTTCCATTCTACTTCCTATCACAAGGCTGTTTGTTTACATCATTCACACCAATGCATCGGCTCGCTAGTCGTTACATTTGTATTCATAGGATGAGCAGGGCGAGGGAGCGCTTGCTCATTCTAGCAAACACGTTTTGCGGATTCATCGTTTTTCCCGTTTACATGGAGAAACCAGGTGAAGCTTTTTCAAAGATTTCCAATCTGGAAGGAGTTTTCACTTTGTTGCGTATTCAACCCCTGAAAACGCTGTTGTCCTCTAAACGGACCCGTGCAAACAATACTTTGCCGTTTTCTATGGAAACCGTTCTCGTGTAAAAGGGGCCTCTGTCACGTAGTGGTGTGGTGAGGACCCACAAGCAGGACAGCCAGGCAGGTAATGTCAAAAACCCATGGTTGGGTGTTTTATTATAAGTGAACACATAACAGATAACACAAACTAACATGAGACCAAACAATGATCCAACAGGGGCCGACTGGGGAACAAGACTAATATACACAGGAGGGCTGATTACACATGATTGGGGGAAGACAAGAACATAGAACCATGAAAACTAGAACATGAACAACACACAGAACTACAAGCCCTAGACAAGACAGGCACAGTCTGACAGTGACACCGAGCTGTCCAAACAGTTGAACGAAAGTTGTGAGGAAACATTTTCAATTGTGTGGGACCTACGACCAGAGCTTGATCAGTGACAGAGAGAGAGGACCACAATGGAAACAAGTCCTCAGGACTTTTTTGTGTTATCTTTTTAGCCCAAGTGTATGACTGTACCCATACCGTTTGCATTTCCGTCTAATAGAGTAATCAATCAATCAATCAATCAATCAATCAAGAGAGAGGGAGAGAGAGGAGAGGGATAGCGGTAGCCTATTTCACCCACAATAATCCGGGCAATGTTAACTGAACTGACAAGCTGATGGACACATGGTGGAGCTACACATTGTCAGCTTACAGTATAAATGTGCAAACTTGGGCATCATCTTCATTTAATGTGTTTTGTTTGTTTTCTTGTTTTCCTTGAATGCGTTTCTCAAGGTCGTCGAGGTGGAATTGTTACACAGACTTCTCATTTTTCATTAATAAGCCCTCAAAAAGCCATTGTTGGAAAACAAATCATAGAGACTAAAACCATTATGCTAAAAGGTATGTATTCATTTACAGTATGTCATACAAAACCACTGTAAGGGTACAGTTAATAATACATCATAAATGTGCAAACTTGAGCATGATCTTCATTTAACGACCCCCCCCCCCCCCCCACCTTGTTTTTATCAAGGTCCTAATCTAGCAAGAGGTGGAATTGCTGCACAGTCTTCTCGATATTCATTTGGAAATCCTCAAAAAGCCATTGATGGGAAACGTTTAAGCAACTGGAACCAGCGGTCCTGCACACACACCCAATATGAACATAAACCTTGGTGGAGACTGGACCTCAAAAGAACGTACAAAATCCATGTAGTAACTATCACCAACAGGAAAGACTGCTGCGCTGAAAGATTAAATGGAGCTCAGATACGCATTGGAAACTCCCTGAAAAACAATGGAAACGACAATGCTATGTAAGTATTGTTTATTTTTCATTGCATTAACTCTTTCTTCAATATTAACCAATATTGTACACACTACTTTCAGCAGATTAACATTTTACTTTATTTCTAATTATCATTGTATAGTATTTGCATGTGAAAACATTATTATAGATAAATTATTGAGGAAGCTAAAAAAGAACTGAGTGTGCTATATATTACAGAAGAGCACAAATAGTTATTAACTTAAGATGTCTTTACTTTTCTTCAGATGTGCTGTGATCTCTTCGATTCCAGCTGGTGGCACCCAAGCCTTTGAGTGTAAAGGAAAAGAGGGTCGTTACGTCAATATTGTGATTCCTGGCAGAAAAGACCGCTTGACTCTGTGCGAAGTAGAAGTATATGGCGGTAATTGAAACAAATGTTAGTCGTTGCTGTCAGGCAGAAACCTCTTCTTGGTAAATAAAGGCCTAAATGAATCCGCTACTTTTGCTATTTTAGAATTTGAATCCTGAAAAGTAGCAGTTTTGGACATTTATGAGGTTTCCACCCGGACAGAGACGAATTGGGCCCTATTTTCGGCCGAGATGGCTAAAGCCACTATATGGGGATTTAGCATTGGGCAAGGGGTGTTCCCCCGCAAAAGTTGCTATCTTGGACACCAGCCCTTATGCCTGCACTCATAATTGTTCGACCGTGGTCGAGATCATGGATTTCACAATGTCACGCCATACTTCCTGGTCTTTCATTGCCATCCCAGGTTCCTGCTTACTGACTTACTTACACCTGCGCTACCCGTTACATTAAGTATAGGTGTGGTTTGGGTGTTACAATATTAAAACCAATCACCGTGCCAGATTCCACTGCCTTTAAGAGAAGACTGCGCAAGCCATTATCCCCAGTGCAATCTTATTCCCCTCTCCCTCTGCCCATGGAAGAGCCACGTTGCCTTGGAATAAATGTATATATTTGATATATGTGGGATATTGGGTTTGGTCGTATAAATCGTGATTTAATTGTCTCTCTATCAAACAATATCAAGTATCAAGCAAATGTCGGCTGGCGAACCATGGGTGCATATAACAGCCAAGAGCACTCGTTATTTAATTAATCCAGAACTCGGTCAAATCTGAAGGATTTTTTTCTATTAAATTTGGTGTATAGATCGTGATTTTATTGTCTCTATGAAACAATATCAAGCGAAAAGCAAACTTCGGCCTAGCCTGGTGACCAGGTATCAATCCAGCCTATCTGAAACTAAAGACTCATGTACAGAATTATCACTCACACGTTGCTGGTTATAGAGAACTTTAAATTACAGCAAACTGCTAGTGTTCTGGATTAATTAAACATGAGCTTTGAAGCTGCACTGAGGCGAAATAACATTGGAAATTGCACCTGTTGCTTCCTTACCCTCTAGCCTTTGATTGCTTTCAATAAAACCATTTTTGATTGACATAAGTATCACCTACGTGTTACTGATTATGGGGAATTTTATATTATTGTAATCCATTCATTATTTCCTACACAATGAATTGATGAAACGAATGGATCGCTCGCGCGCGCGCACACACACTATACACACACACACACACACACACACACATATATATATATACATATACAGTGTGTGTATATATATATATATATATATATAAATTATCATGTTGCTGATGTCTGAGGTGGGTGGGTCTTTCAGTACCTTCATGATGCTTAGTGACATAGCAGGTAGGTTTTCTTCCCTGCCCACATCCCTGGTTTTGTAGTAATACAAATACAGGTGTTTAGTAATAGTGTGATAGAGAAAAAATCCCATACACCCACAATGGACTTTTTTATTTATTTTTTCTTCACTGGACCATTCTCACATGTCTTGGTGGACCAAAGGAGAAGTTCCCAACTTCATTTCTCTTTTTTAGGAGTGTTTAAAAAATAATATGCACGTTTTTCATCGATTTTGCACCCCCATGATTCGACATGTGGACAGGAGGAGCCGGGATTCGAACCGCCGACCCAAGGATCATTGGACGACCTGCTCTACCTCCTCAGCCGCCCTTGCCCTGTGACACCCATAGCCGCTAAAGACTGAGATTAGGGTTAGGGTTACAGTTAGTAAATATTCAGACAATGCTACCAACGCCACGTCGGACAATGGCTGACAACAACGTCAGTATGTGGAAATGTCCATACTGGCTGCATTGCATGGTATTCATAAGGGCTGATGACGAATCATATGATAATATTCAAAGCCTCAGTTTGACTACATTTGTAATTCCTTCGTCTTGCTCTGCTACAGTTAAAGGAGCATTCAGTGATTTGGGTGATTTGGAACCCCCGGCCCGCCCCGGTAACAAGATGTGCACATGCACGCTCTAGAGTGGGGGGGGGGGGGGGACGCAACAGGCCAACAGCACGCACACCAAGGCCTGCCTCCGCTCGATCATGATTGGAGGAAGGCCCCTCTCTATCCTGATTGGATGAAGGATGGGCCCTCTATAGCCAAAAACGAAACCTAAGCTTTTTTTACCCCAGGGGTGAACGGGGGACAGGGAGGAACTCCTTATATGGTCAGCACACTCTATAGTAGGGAGGATTATCACAAAAAAGAAAAAGAAAGGTGATATTTGAAAGTGAAATCACTGAATATACCTTTAAGGTTCCGTGTGTCTTTAATATTACTGGAACACTGACTTTTATTTTACTAGTACGGTATTATTATTATTTAACATTGTTGTCTAATGTCTATCATGGTGCAAAACAGAATCTGATTATCTTATTTATATTTTGCAATACAGTAGGTAAAGATAAGGTAAGGTGCTGCAACAGAAAATTAACTTAACAAAATAAACAAGAAACCATTAAAAGGATAAAACTAAATAAAATAAAATATATAATATAAGCGGTAAAGTGCTTACGAAACAGATATAGGCCTATTTTTTGCAGCTTTTTGAAGGAATCAACCGACTGCTTGTGTTAATACAAGTGGAAGGCCATTCCACAGAGTAGGGACTACAACAGGGCCAATGTGAAGTGCTTTAAACTAATTGTGGGTAAAATGTCAAAAACATCAACATCTCTCAGAAGGAATTAGTTGAACTGTATAACAGGCAGCTGAAGAAAACAGACAGATTTGTTTCACTTTTAACACATTCACTGAACTTCCTGTTACTTAACAATGGAAAATCTGCCATAGGCCACATGTTTTGAACAGTAGTTTTTGTGAATAATGTCTAACATTTGAAATATGCCATCAATTAAAGTACAGTATATGGTCCTCATTCACAAAGGAGAAATACGCCAGAGTGTAACGTATGCGTAAACAGATACTAAATATCATCGTATTTCTCTGTCCGATCACGCTGCGATTTGCTCCCGTCTTATTCAGGGAAGCTGGTGTAATCACTTAATTTGTGCGGATCGCAGAGTGTAGCCTTTCCGCATTTTTGTCAAGTGAGCAGCACAATCGCGCATGCTAGAAATATCCTAATAAATAAATAAAAAGGTGTCGGGCTTGCAGGGGCAGTTTCTGTATGGGACTCTAGGCTAACCTGCCTCTAGAATGCATGCATTTAGACATACAAGTGATACTTTGTTTTTATATAAGCTATCATTTTTTAATGTGCTGACCAATGTTTTGGACACATGCCTACATATTTTATCTGAGATTTGGGGACTTTTAATTGATTCAGCATGAAGACTAAAGCCTTCTGAATAAATCTACGAAAGCCGTACACTACCCTCTGAGCTGGCGCAGCTTTTAGCGGAGTTTCCGACCAAACAACGTCACCGTCAAGTTCACGTTCAAGTTCATGAATTCCCACGTAATGTGGGAATCCACGTAAATGCCTGTCCGCTCACGCTCCGCTCACGTAACGTCACTTTATGAGCGTAAACGCCGTTGTGAATGAGGCCCTATGACTTTATATACATGGCCCGGTTTCCCAAAGGATACCTCTTACACCATGGTGTAAGAGGTATGGTGTTGCACATGCTCAGTTGCTCTCTAGGCCGCACATGAAGCCTGTGAACATAGACATTCCGTACATAGATGTGCCACGCAATGGTAGGCCTCAGGCCCCAGGTCTACCATTCTGAAATTTAATTTAATAATATTTGGACAGCTGACAGTAGGCTCTCTTCACTCTTAAATATTGTTTTAATTCAATTGAATTTCTTTGATGCTGAAGTAGGCCTTAATTTCAACGTTTTTATATTTAAATGAGATGAAGAAAGTCACCACTCGCACCACACATTTCTCTGCGAATGGTTTTAATACTGCCACATGTCGACAGGTGTGTGTAGGCTAAAGAGGCTTTAGGGAAACAGGTTTGTGTATTCATGCAGGATGCCTTACGTGCGCAATGAGGACAGGTATGGCTGTGCTCTAGTCTAGGTTGTGTATTTCTATGTTGTTGTGTTTGACAGTGTTTCCCAAAAAAGGACATAGTGTTTGATTGGCTGCCATGCAGCCAATCAAACACTATGTCTGCACATTAGGCTGCACACAGGCTTCATGTGCGGCCTAGAGGGCAACTGAGCATGTGCAACATAATGGTGTAAGAGGTGTCCTTTGGGAAACCGGGCCAATGACAGAAACATACGCATGCATGCACGCACACACGCACGCACGCACGCACGCACGCACGCACACGCACGCACACACACACGCACACACACACACACGCACAACTCCCCTGTAGCTTATATTCTCTCTATCCTTTTCTCCCTCCACCTTCAGCCTTGCAACGCACATTCATATTTTATTCCTACGTTCTGGTGCTCTCCAGCCTCAGATATGACACATCATCCGTCAGTTTTGGATGCAACAGCACTTCTTGCATGGTTCCTATATCACCGGGCCACTGTCAAAGAGACAACAGAGGGTCTGTACATAGCTTTGACAGATGCATGGACGGACGGACACATTTGTATTTTCTACCGTTGCCCAGCGGTGGAGCCTGCAGAACCATTGCGGCTCAAGAATCCACCAATCCTGAATGAAGTGTCTGGTGCTGGGAGTCTGGACACACAGGTCCTAGCTGTTCTCCTGGTGAGAGCAGGAGTGGACCTGGTGAGACGTAGGAGGGCCCCGGACAGGAGTCAACCCACAGAGCATAGTCCCTCCACATGCCAGAATAGTACCTCTCAGTCCCGGCATAGTAGTTCCGGAGTGGTTCCAACGGATTGTGTGGCCCTGGTCTTTCCCTAGTGGGTCTGATCGAGGGTAGCTACTGGGACGTAAGTCGGGACTTGATCACCCCGGCTGGGTCACCCGAGTGAGGGGTATGATGTTCGCGAGACCCGAAACCCCGATGACCTTGGGATACATCACTGAGGATACGTCCCAGTTGCATCCATGCGATGCATTTTCATTCTATTACTATACATTTTTAGGACGTTGATTTTATGAATGGCATCTTTACACATTTTTGGCGCTGCTGTTGAAAAGGTGAATCAAGTATAACTACTATAGTTTAGTCTCACCAGTCGCTACGAGTTGAAATAAAAGATGGATATACCAAACAAATTATTCCAATAAGCTAAACTACACCGCATAAAGGGTTTTATTGGGTATAGGCCCTAAAGTTATGATGCCCTTGATTGCGGGCACTTATTTTGGTTCTGGCTGTTGGTTCCGCTCGCCGATGACTACAACTAGTGACTACAACATGCATGTGACAAAGTTATTTCCGCTCCTGACCGGATCAGAAACCTCGAAATTGTATTGATCCCAAGCTAGCCTGTCACTGGTTGTTTCTGTGTAGCGAATGGCTGCAGTATTTAACAACTTAAACCCTATAGCCTATTTTGTCGTGCAACGGATAGCAAAACATATCCGATCATCACATTGTGAGCTGGTCCCATCTTCACAATTTATAAAACTTGAAACACACAAGTTTAGGGACAGATAGAGACGACAGGATCCATGTGGTTGAGAGCTTATTATACCCAGATCGACTGCTGCACACAAGCATTTAATTATGTTTTGTGTGCTCTTTTTGCTAATGTATACGTTAAAGTCGGAGGGGATTTTATTTATTATTTATTTTTCTATTTTTTTAGAAAGAGTTGTGTGATATTTGGGTGATGTACTATTCCATATTTCCTATCTAACTGATCTACTGAGCGAGCGAATGGAGCATCAGGGGAAATCTCCCCTGTAACCATTAGTGGTTCATGCTTCACCTAGCATTTAATCACTGTATGGGCGACTGGCCCCTGCCAAGACAGATCCTCACTCTGTGAGTTCGTGCTTGTGTTGATGTCCACATCCATGCATTTTCGGAGCTGGCAGTACAGTATACTGTATGTGGTTGTATGTATGTCTAATAGGCATTCTTGCGTGCGTGCGTGCGTGCGTGCGTGCGTGCGTGTGTCTGTGTGTATGTGTGTCTGTGTGTCTGTGTGTGTGTACGTACGTCTGTGTGTGTGTACGTGTGTTTGTGTCCTTTGTGCAAGATGATCCCTGACCACTTAAGTGCCTGCCCCCAAAGGACAACAAGACAGGATTTGGTAATGTTATGGAACTCCTTTGTGGTCCATTAAATAATTAGACCAGTAGTGGAAGAAATGTGAGGCCCAAGAGAGAGTCAGACACATCCTAGACCTAGACAGAAACAGGGAAAGAAAATAAGGAAAATGCTCTCAGACGGGTGAAATAGGACTACTTGAGTCACATACTGTACATATACAGATGGTCTGTGCGTGACTGACCACAATATTGTCTGATTATGTGTAGCCAGTGAGCCACATACACCAAACACTTGTGTACTCATTTACAATCATGCACTCTTGAATGAACATTATTTGAAGCAAATATAAATGCACACCACACACACAAACATTAAGTCACCACTGGAGACACGGTCAAAATTGATAGAAAGCAGGTGGAGTGTACCACTCACGGGGCCAGGGTCTTGTCTGTACATCACACCGACCTCTGTTGTGATAAGCATGCTCATTGATAGAGAATAGAATCTAGCCAATGCTGGGAAGCGGAACCTGAATACTGGGGGAAAAAAGACAGATTTGCAAGCTTACAATGTGGTTATTTGCGCGCAACACCGCTGTATGGTAGGTGACCAGATCCAAACTGTTCATTTGAGGGACAGAATTATTGCTTGTGTGGGACAAGTGGGATGGGGGTACGGGACGGGGTTACTTCAGTTGTTATTAAAAACCCTGATGTCATATTCGACCATGGGCCTAATATTGCCTATCATTTTGTTATTAAACCCCTCTGGCGTCTCACATTTTGTTTTAAAATGCAAATTTTGGTCATGGGTGGTATTGCCGACATGGTCCTGTAGTCTATAGGGGATATTTATCATGTTATGTCTAACAGGCTTAAAAAAATGTTGTCAAGCTCTCTCATTGTCTCTTTTCCTGCTAGATGTGTTTTTCTTTCTGTAAATTACAACAGAAAGCAGACTATTAGAGGACTACTATTAGGGCATTAGAACACTGATGCCTGCCAGTCACAATGTGAGACAGGGTCTGAATTTGTGGGATGCCTGAAAAGTCTTGGAAATGAGGGACTGTCCCACGCAAAGTGGTATATCTGGTACAATGTATATGGTGGTGAAAGTGGGTGAAGGAAATTGATTTGTGTGTGTGTGTATGCGTGCGTGCATGTGTGTGTTTTACTGAGGTATTGTTAGGTGATATATTGTGTAGCTAGACACTCTCTAAAGGTACCCTTCAGCTTGAAATATTATAACTGCAGTCTTGGCCCACAAGGATACATTTTTACTCCTTATTCCTATTTGATGAGTAATAACAATAGTTCTACTTGCCTTGGTTCAGTACCGCTCTGCCATTGATTCAAGGTTCATTTGTTGTGTTTCAGTCCACCAAATGACCCAATACAGACTCAAAGTATGCCCACATGACCTCTATATAACATTAACATTTGACAACACAGAGTATAAATGTGCATTGTGGATATTACAACTTATCTTTGTTTAGTAATTGGTGACACTGATTTGATACAATAACGATAACAAGTTGTTGAAGCTGGATCGCTGTCACCTCGACCCATCAGTCATACTTAGTCTGCAAAGAAGTGGCCATAATGGAAAAGAGGGAGCGTTGTGTATCATAGTTGATATGTCTCTGGTTGAATGTGTATATTCTGACCGAGGTCAAATAAATAGCACTTTAATGAATGGTGAACAATGCATAAATATAAATGTCAAGAGAAAAGTAACTAACTAGACCAGTGGTTTACAACCACTGGTCCGTGGACCACCAGTGGTCCTTGAGGGGGTTTCAGGTGATCCCCAGCTAAATGATGGAGAGTTGGTAACCAAATGGACCCTTATTAGATATTTAACCCTGATCTTGAGAGTGTAAAATGTTACGCTCTCAAGAGTTAAATTATGAGAGACAGCAGCATCTGTGGCATTTTCGGCATCTGCAGCATTTTCCGGCAGCGGCAGTCGGTAGTGTTTCTCGGCGGCATCAATCCGACACTCTACCCCAAACCCTAACCATAACCACAAGCACGACGCAACGCATGTCGGACCAAACGCACTGCTGCAGAAGCGTGCGGCAGTCGTGTGTCATAATCCCCCCAGTTTCAGCGGCAGCTGCTGCCCGTTCTTCCGGCAGTTTAACCGGCAGTTGCTGCGTGAAGCGGCGGCCAAGAGATGGAGCGGCAGTGGAGTGACATAATCCCCCGGCACATGCCGCCCCTCCCCCGACAGTGCCGCCCGCGGCTGTTACCGGCAGTTTACTGGCAGTTGCGCGGCCGAATGCGCCGCGTTCCACCCACTCCGGCAGCTCCCGGTCGTCCCCCGGCAGTGCCGCCGTCTCATGCCGTTGCCGGATTATGCACTCGCTGCTTCTGTAAATTATTGTTTAAACATCTGCATTACTTAATTTACAAGACGTCTACACAATTAGAGAATGTTGTCAGGAACACCTCAGTATTTGGACCCTTATGCAGAATAACCCAGGCAACAACGACTTGCACTCAAACACTCAGAAAGCCCTCCCATGGCAATATAACATAACTTACAATCTCGGGAAACACAGCATTATAATCGAGCAACCTAACCAATAACACAGAGTCCCTAATATACCTCCAAACTCATTAACCAAAGTCTCTTCATCTTAGAAGCACAGGTGGACACAGTCTCACAATCAGCCAGGGGAAGGGAGGCAACAGAGGGGCAAAGTCAGGGAGGCGACCCAGGCATGGCACACTCGGGGCAAGAGTGTGACAAATGTATAGAAGAATTGTTATTTTTGATCAACGTTTTCCTGTTATCTCTCCTAAATGGTACCAACATCAATACAGCATGGAATTGTGGACACAATCTTATATTAATCTTATATTCTAAGTTTCAGGTCTGCGAGGCTAAATGTCATCAATTGGTAGTCTGTGGCTCAAAAGCAGAATAAACTAGACAGGTCTCCAGTCGGCCAGGTCAGGTTGTGGCCTCCTTAGTGGTGCTATAATAGGCCAATGTGTAAAGGGTGCCATTTCTTCTTACGCCTTGAATGGCAATTGGATGATTTGAGGCATTTTGTTGCAAAAATGTGTTTTGCAGAAATCCACCTGTTGGTGGCGCTATAACAGGCCAATGTGAAAAAGGTGGGCTATATTCCTCAGCCTAGTAGGAAAGTCTGTGAAAGATTTCACGTAAATTGCACGCTGTGTTCATGATTTAACTTTTTGTTGAAAACGGGCCAATCCTGCACACATACGCACACATACATACACACATACATACACACACACACGGACGGAGTGCAAAACATACTCTCTCCCCATTCCTTCGGCCTGGTGGAGACAATTAAGAGGAAGACATAACTTTGTGTGTGTGTGTGTGTGTGTGTGTGTGTGTGTGTGTGTGTGTGTGTGTGTGTGTGTGTGTGTGTGTGTTGTGTGTGTGTGTGTGTTGTGTGTGTGTGTGTGTGTGTGTGTGTGTGTGTGTGTGCGTGTGCGTGTGTGTGTGTGTGTGTGTGTGTGTGTGTGTTAATGACATTAGCCGTAATGATTATTTTCCAGGGTAGTAAAATGCCTCCCATGCACATTCGTATGATTCTTCACTGTCTAGTATACAAAGTCTCCTCTTTAATGGACATTCATTTATAGTAAACTCAACACAATGGCCTGCAAGATAATACGCAACATGGCATCTATGCACCCAGTATATCTGATTAATATGCTGTGCTTTCTGGGAATACTTATATGCATTCGAATGTGTAATGAGGTATTCTCTATTTCTCTCACGCTCTCTGTCTTTACCTTCTTCTCTGTCCCTCTCATTTCGAATACCCCCCCTTCATGGTGTCCTAATAAGCTCTAATACACTCAAGCCATTGGCTTTTAAAGAATACTCCTCACAGACCAAACAGGTGTATCATTAATCTCAGGCCTCTCTAATGCTACCTGTGTGTAATGGTAATTGGATAACACATTGTTTCATGTGTGTGCTGGGGCATCCATATTATCTACCATCACAGCCTTAATAAATTACACCAGGGAACGAGGTATTGTTTAAATGGACGTGGTTTTAACTGCCTGTACCTGAGCATTGTGTTGCTAGAGTCCCCTGGTGAATTATGTAGATATTATATGCTCTCGCTGAATCTTCCACTCTCTCTCACTCTCTCACACATGCACGCATGCACAGAAACACACAGACACACACACTTTCTTCTTTGTAAAGCATCAGTTTCAGTCTGTTAGCAGATCTATTTTATTCAGGTAGTATAGCTTTGGGGGCCAGTCTGATGCTGATGCCTTGTGGTGGTGAATCTGGTGATTTAAGCATTTTAATCGTATTTGAATTTGTCCATAGTTCTGTTTTTGGCAGATAATTTGGGTCAGTTCAATAATCTATTTAAATAAGTTATCAAGTCAAGCTTATTATATTAATAGGCTATTGTGTGTACTGTGTGCACATTGTGCTCAGTTATAGTCAGTTGAAATCACAGTTAACTACAAACACAACTTTTTGTCCTTTTTGACATTTACAAACAGGTTGTAATCCCCTTTGGATGTCTAGTAAAAACAAATTAATAGCATAGCATAGAACGTATTGCAGCGCTAACTTGATGGCAAGTATACAATCTAAATTGAATGGGCTCTTTAACCTTGTGTGTTTCATTTGTCCCGAGGCACATCACACAAATGTTCTAACCAGACATCCCCTGTAACGACATCACTCCCCGGAAATAAATAAAAATTAATAAACCACCATCTGGCAGAAATGTGTCCGTCAAAGTGACCTCAGTGACATGACAAAGACTCACACTCTTTTCCCATATCACTCTCAACATTCCCCTCCCTTTCCTCTACTGATTGCCAAACACACTGCCTTTATTTTTCATTTTGCCCACGGTATGTAAAGAACCCTTATCTTTACAACCAAATGGCACCCTGTGGCTTTATTTATGTGGGGTTTAGTATAATATAGGGTCCATGGCCCCCACTTTTGTCCCAATACATAGACGCTACCTATTAATCTCAGTCACTTGCACAGCAAGACTCTGACAGAGACATAAAATATAGACATGTATGGAGGGCAGCTCACACATACACAGGTATGTCCTCACATGTATTTTGCAACCAAGCCTGTACATGAAATTAACATAGGCCTATCCCCCAGTGTGCACACACACACACACACACACACACACACACACACACACACACACACACACACACACACACACACACACCTAAGCTTGGACCAGCGAATCAAGGTGTCTACACTGTAGCTAATATCACACTACATGGTATGGCATTGCTGTTATTTATGTCTTCTGTCTCAAATACAATGTTGTTTACTCACAAATGCATAGGTCTCTTTCTCTCTCTCTCTCTCTCTCTCTCTCTCTCTCTCTCTCTCTCTCTCACACACACACACACACGTACACCCAGTCACATGCACGCATGCACACATGCACGCACGTACCATTACAATTTTTTGCAAACGAAGTTGTACCCAGGCCAAGTCCAAGGATAGCCTAAGGATATGGGAACAGTTGGCTGCCACATGTGGCTGGTTCCACGCTGTTAGCCAGAGATGGGCTGAAGTCTTCAGGGGGAAGCCTTTTTAAATGATACCTACCCAAATGTCTGGTGTGCGTGTGCATGTTTGTGTATTATGTACAATATAATGCATATCATATGAATATCAGGAAAAGAATATCAGTGGATTTTATGAATGTGTGTGTGTGTGTGTGTGTGTGTGTGTGTGTGTGTGTGTGTGTGTGTGTGTGTGTGTGTGTGTGTGCGTGCGTGCGTGCGTGCGTGCGTGCGTGCGTGCGTGCGTGTGTGTGTGTGTGTGTGTGTGTGTGTGACAGTGTGTGTGTGTGTGTGTGTGTGTGTGTGTGTGTGTGTGTGTGTGTGTGTGTGTCATTTAGGTAGATACTTTACACGTCCTTCAGAACATCAGCAAGCTGTCGTGTCCAACTGCTCCATTACCCCTAGTGTAGTGTGTGTGTGTGTGTGTGTGTGTGTGTGTGTGTGTGTGTGTGTGTGTGTGTGTGTGTGTGTGTGTGTGTGTGTGTGTGTGTGTGTGTGTGTGTGTGTGTGTGTGTGTGTGTGTGTGTGTGTGTGTGTGTGTGTGTGTGTAAGCTTAATTTCTTGATTTTCACATTATTTTCACAACAGCTTTTCTTAATGGAACACTGTTGGGCATCATTAGAGAAATCCCTGTGTTGAAACATCCTCAGATCTACAACACATTCTATCAGCTACATTTGTATATCCAGCTATGGAGCATGTTTTTCGCATCGATACTCAAAATAGTTTCCCCATGCAATATCACATCAATATTTATCTGACTGAATAAGTGAAACCATCAGATATATGTTGCAATTGTAGTTGTGTACACACCCATCCATCCATCCATCTATCCATCTATCTATATTACTTTATCACACACGCACACACGGACACACGCACGCAGGCACACTTACTGTAAACTATCTCCTTAAAGTGGAATTATGAGACCTCTTTTTCCACACCAAGGCTTTGTTAGGAGCTGTTGTTGAATATGAGGATGGCGCTTAATTGTCCCATTTAGAGTGGCTGACCTTGCTGGAATCTAATTAATTAGCGTGGTATGAAGGTTAATTAGTAAAGAAGGATGTCCATGCATCATAAAGCCTCTTGTCTTAACCCACTCTGGCAGTCGGGCAGAAAAACAGTCATCACTCATCTCTTGGTGAGAAAAATCCAAACTGATACTCAGCCATTTGTACACCAGAGTTCATTTCCTTTCTGCTCTTGTTCATTGACCCGGCCATGAAAGGCAAGAGATATATCAAGCAGGGCTCTACATTTGAATAATCAATGAGGTAATGATGTTTAATTTGAATTGATTAATGAGGTCTTTTGTTTGTGCTACTGAGTAAAGTAACACTGAGGGTTTTACTGTATAGGTTACACAACCATCTGATGACCAGTAGAAAACATAGCCCTCTAAAACAAAAATGTGTTGAAGAAATATAGAATATAAAATTATATTTGCCACGAAGCAGACCACAATTTCAAGCTGTGAGCCTCTGAAGAAAGCCTGGCAGTCTCACAGCTGAGGCGATGCTTTTATTGAAGCCTGCTTTTCATACAAGAAAGCTCTGAATTGTCATTCTGACAGTACTGCAGTGACACACACACACTCCTCTCGTTCTCCCGCACGCACACACACGCACACAGTAAACAACAAAGCTGGCAGCTCCATAGCACTGCCTGTCTTGATTGCTTTGTTAGGCAGGACAGTGAGTGCAGGTAATGGAAATCAGTTGGACTTGTTTAAATATTTATGCCCCCAGGCCAGCTGAGCTGTAGATTACAAACACTTGTGCTTATTTCCAGAAGGGTTGTTTTGAGGAAGAGGGAGATTGCCCAGTGAGCTGTCCATGGACATCTAAATCACGAGTAAACTTCAGCGGTGACGGCGGTGGTAGCGGGGTGTTGATAGATGCTAAGCACATTCATAAAGCTGTAATTGACTGTCAAGTAGTGAGGAGAATAAACAACTGTGTTATGGGGAGGACCCCAGCCTCTCTCTGAGGAATAAATGTCAATTAGGTTTAAATACACAGTCGAACCATTAATATAAATAGGGACTCAAAAACAATGAAATGGTAATTGACGGAGCAATTCATAATTTGAGTCAGTCTTCTGGACAGAAGAGGAAGATTTTTTTATAGGTAATAAAAGCATGGCTATGTCCTGGAGAAATATAATGTGAACTGAATGTTGTGTGTGAGACAGTTTTAGGTCAGTTATTCATACCTTGTTCCAATAGTAAACACTAGTAGATTTATGTACAGTGCATATACATAGCAGACAGGCTTGAGATAATTTGTTGTTTATAAAGGGATATTTCACTTAAAAAAAAAAATTCGATTTAGTATTTAGATAATTTAAGAGAATATAATATAAATAACATTGAGTATATATATATATATATATATATATATATAGGCCTATATATTAACTCACATGGTAAAACAGCCTACATCTGAATCTGACGTGCACGCGGCCTTGCACACGCTTATTAGTCATTTTTATATACAAAATATTAAAACAAGCTAAGATAATGATGCTGCTGCTCCCAGGCGATCGTCCTCCTCCTAGAGCGAGCTACACTACAGCTGTGGATTTCTACACTTCCTCGTTGGTCAGGGGGCTTCTTCTTCTTTGGTTTTCCCTGTGCATTTCTCTAGCACTGGCGCCACAATCTCCCCTAGAGGGCTGGGATGGATTGTGTTAAAGGGCCACTTCACCCCTTTTGCAACCAGATCTTATTTTAATGATGTTTCCTGGGGTTTTTATGTGGGTAATTTGGGTTTTTAGATATTTCAGTATTTCAAAGTGTCCATGGGCTCCATGATGTCATGGACACAGGACTCATTTCCTTCCTGGACTACAATCCCCATAATGCTTTGGTCCACTGCATGTAGTCCATGGGAAGTAGCCCATGGACACTTTGAAATACTGAAATATCTAAAAACACATATTGCCCACATAAAAACCACAGGAAAGTGTTTCTTGTCTCCCAAACATCATTAAAATAAGATCTGGTTGCAAAAGGGGTGAAGTGGCCCTTTAATATAATATATCATAATTAATTTAATATATCAGATGCATCATTTTAGTATTGTTAATATTTCAGTAAGGGGAAATCCATGTTACAGAAAGATAAACGTTCCCATTTCATTAGTCCTACAGCCCATTATTCTCCCATCCCGCTGCTCTGACTGTCCCCATTATAACTAACCCTATCCCTAACCATAACATCACACTAACTAGAAAAAGTGCCCTTCTGGGCACAGGTCTCCACCAGGAGGATAGGAGTGTGTGAGATGTTTGGCAAAATGTTTAGGAGTAATATAAACATGTTTTTTTGTTTGTTTGTTTCAATTTTCTTCATTTTGTTGAGGAAATGCAGAGCCAGATCACTCATCGAATCTCTGAGGATAGAATTCTGGATGAGCAGGACATGTGCAGCATTTTGAACGAAACGGGCCACTCCTGAAAACTTTAGAAGGCAATGTTAGCCAATCAGTGTAGAATCTGATAAATCCAACAGACTCGTCTTGATCTCATGACTACAGAGATCATGTGTACCGATTTGCGTGAGATTTGGATGAAATCTGTGCGACTAACATAAGCAATGTGTTTAGCAGAAATCGGCCTCATGGTGGCGCTATAACCGGCAGATGTGGAGGGATGCAGGGACAATGTTTTTCCATGGCCTCTAGGGAGTGCGCATACATAAGTTGTATACAGATTGATGAAGTTATAGCTAAAAACAGGAATTGGCCTGTTATAGCGCCACCATGAGGCTGATTTGGAAAAGAATGAGTGGCATGTCGTCCTTGGCCTAGTGGAAATGTGTGTGTATAATTTCACGGAAATTGCACACTGTGTTTGTGATTTGTGGCATTTTGTTCGAAACGGACCAATCATGTGAGCTTTGGAAGCCAATATTAGCCAATCAGGATGGAAGATGGGAAATTGTGCAGATCTGTGTTGATCACATGACTATGGTGTATACCGAATTGTGTGATGTATGGATAAAATGTGTACGAGTAATCTACAGAAATGTGTTTTGCCTAAATCGGCCTCATGGTGGCGCTATAACAGGCCGTTGAGGAATATTTGGGGCAGAGGTTCGTCGTTGGCATCCATGGAGTGTGTGTGCAAAGTTTGGCATGGATCGGGCCAACGGTACCGGAGATTAGCTGATAACGGACGGACGGACGGAAGGACGGAAGGAAGGAAGGAAGGACGGACACACGGACGGAGTGCAAAACATACTCTCTCCCCATGCCTTCGGCCTGGTGGAGACAATAACGTTTGGCCGACTATTGGGACCTTGGAATAATGGTTATGATTCGACCCAAGATGAACATGAACTCTCTTCTTTTGAAAGAGCCACACACTTTGTATTCAGCTGGAAGGCTTCTCAGTGTTTCTTCAATGAAATTCCAGTTTTGTCGTAACAGACATATTTTCCTCAACTTTGGTCAGGTATGCTGAGGGCCTGTGGGCCCCTTTTGACTCCAGGGTCTTATTATGTTCAGTTAGGACTTAAAGGCAACGATTCATATGCTCTTATATCCCATAAGGAATCCTCCTCAAGCAAAAGTGCTTTAGTTTTCATATGATTTTGCAATCAAAACCTTGGGAGATGTTGAAGCAGAGGAGCTTGAAAACTGCTGAGAGGTGCAGTTTTCCATGTAGCCATAAAGTGGTGGTAATTGACAGAAAATGGGTGAGAAATACGAGGGGAGGAGAGGGAGTCTTTTATTACTGTCACAGGTGTGTGATAGCATGCCCCTCGCTGAGTCTGCATTGTGGCACTGTGATTGGGGCAGTTCAAACTTCAGGGAATTGGAGATCCTTGGACAAGTGGATAGCTGGATCGTCGTTCACTATACTGTGCATTATGGTGGACCTCATGAACATAGTAAAAGCTGTGATCTCTATACATTTTCCCATTGTCCCCTCTAGTTCTTGAAACCCAAGTAAAAAGGATTTGACAGTCAAAAGACAATTTAAGTTTTTTTCCAGATGAACTCTTGCACACCTCCAAAAGTGGTGGCCGACAGTGACGTGCATAACATTTTCAAACCCAGTCTGTGTGCAAGCCAGGGCCCTTAGAAACAGAAGGGTCTGCCTATGTGGTCAAACAACTGTTTCTAACTGTGAATATTATGTTTTATGTAGAACGTGTGACAGGCAATGTTTTTCACTGGTACAGTTTCCACAGGTAGAAATCCCATTTATTTCTCCATAGACCTTTCAGAAAATCCGTATATTATGGATTTCAAACTTGGAATCAAGCCAACCAGGCTCCTGGTGAAACATGGACATAAAACATCTGATTTTGTTATACTTGAGATTCTGAAGTCGAGGTTCAATCCCCCGGCAGGGTCATACCAAAGACTATAAAAATGGGACCCAATGCCTCCCTGCTTAGCACTCGGAATCAAGGGTTGGATTGGGGTAGCTCCATGTGTGTATAGTGTCATGTCCAGGGGGTATTCATCATGACTGGGATGTACTTGTACATTACATCAAGCAGCCTCACACTACAGAAACAGGAGACAAATTTCTATGAGATTTTTTTTTAATATAATATATTATATTGGGTGAAATGTAACCGGGTTTAGTGATGGTGTGACAAATTTGGATTTAGTGGTCTAGGGTTAAGTATTTCTTTATGGGAATAATCACCGGTGTGCATGCACGTATGTATGTGCACTTTGCATGTATGTGCACTTGTACATGTATGCATGCCATGTTCACACAGTATAGATTGATTCCTTGTCCCTGGATGTGTTATATGCATGTAAAATGAATCTATGGTTGAGAAATTTAAGAGGACTTGAAGGCCTTGCATGGTGATGAGACGGGAAACTAATTCTTCCATTTGATGTAATTATGGTGTCCACGGCCCATTCTGGCACACTAGCCAGATTTATGGCCGCTGCATGTGCCTGTCTGTTTGTAAGCATGAGAGAGAGAGAGAGAGAGAGAGAGAGAGAGAGAGAGCTAGGAAATAAAAGAGAGTTATAAAACAGTGTCCTGTCTTAAATCACAAACCCATGCAGCCCCTGTGGAGGCAGGCTGTAATTACTATGATATAAGGTTGTGAGCTGAATACATTTACATGATCTCAATGACAAATTCACCTTTCTGGAGCCCTAGTTATTGTGGTTCTAGTGTTGAGAAGCCCCGACATAAATCTACTTTACCTCTTTCTACCCCCCCCTTATTTTTCAAGTAAGATGTTGCGTGAGGCCATGACATTACTCATTCACACTTGCAGCAGATTCCCCAATCCAATCCCCAATTATTGTTGCACGCTCACTGCTTTAAAAGCCAACCTGGCTAGTGTTATTTAGACCTAGAAAGCCATTTTATTTTCAGTTGGAGATGGCCTGAAGATGGCTGGTGGATGGTGGCCCTACTTTTCCTCAATTTAGTTTTCCGGTATTAATAAACATTCACGCCTGTGATTTAATTTCCTTCACAATCACCAAGAAAATGGCTATCCTGACACTTTATTCCTCCACGTTTTTCTGGCTTTGAAGATCAACATCTGCAAATCATTCAGAACAGGAGCCACTTGGGATCTCAAGCCATTGAGATCACTTTGCTAATGGCATTCAGAAATATTGATTTCCTATAAATATAAATGATATATCAATTTGACAATACTATTGACCTTCTCTTCTACTGACAAAATCGATAACTTTATACGACCTTTTATTGTGAAATGTACCAAACGGTAAGTTTGCTCCTAGTGGATTTTGGCCCACTTGAGCGTCGGTCCTGCCGAGAAGGTCATAATTCCAGTATCCACAGGGGCCTTTTCCTGCCACACAATGGGCACGAGCAGACATACGCTTCAAGTGGCATCAAGTTCCATTCACTCCCAATATAAGGAGAAAAAACAGAAATAAGGTCCCCACGCTCCAAGTTGAAGCAGCTCACTACCGTGAAGGGTTCAGCATTGGTGAACTATCACCTGGCAGTGATAGGCACGAACCAATGGGACAGATTACATCTACTACACGTCTGGAAAACCGTCAAATCTCTTTGAAGCGGCACTTTGATGGCACTGCCCACCAGCTGCTCAAAGCCCCTGAAGATATCAAAGGAACGTGCTGCCTGCACTCACGATTTGCTCGCTCAAAAGTGATGCTCAATGAAGTGTGCTTGCACCATGAGGGCGACACCCTTACTTCCGGTGAGCTCAAGCTAACAAGCTGCAGGTGCATTGCCTCAGGTTGGAACTTCTCATAGTGCTCCCTATAGAGCGTCGCAGTCCCGCTCCCTTTCATGACGACGATAGAACCAGAAGTGAATTCCCCGTTCAATTTCCTCATAGACTTTTCAAAAAGTATTTATTTAAAGACGGTTACACCACGGACAAAGCCAACTCGGATCGTGACAAATCCGAAACGGTTGAGAAATTACAGTTACCGTGTGCCGGTCACTGTACTGTACTGTACTGTACTGTACTGTACTGTACTGTCCTGTACTGTACTGTACTGTACTGTACTGTACTGTACTGTACTGTACTGTACTGTACTGTACTGTACTGTACTGTACTGTACTGGCACACCCGAAATCATCATATATACAGTTAATATGTGCGTGTGTGTTTGTGTGTGTGTTAGGTTGCGCACAGGTGATGAAAAACAACCATTGTCGATGGCAAATATGAGACGTGTGGGGGAAAGATTTAGCGGACATGTGACCTAATTTCTCCTTTCATTGTCAATGGCAAATATTGAGACATGTGGGGACAAAAGCTGTAATATAGGAGCAAAAATCACACCTGTGTGAAGTGAGTGGCGCTAATATATTAAAGTCTAACTCATGTTGATTAGGTGATGTAATGGGGATGCAAAACAAACGGTGCCAACACAAAAATTAAACGCCATTAAAATAAAGAGACAATAATTATGACGTAAACGACACATTATGAGGTAAATTTTCAATTGTGTTTACTAAACAAACTTTGAACTAAAGACCAACATGTGTATAGGAGGGGCTATACACAGGTTTTTATTTCGTAGTATAATTAGTTTTTTAGGGGAAATAAAGTAGACCTAGCTGGGAGCTCTCGTTCTACGATGCTGCTCTCTCTGGTGCCATACCGGAAGTCCAATGACGTTTTTAAAACAAACATTGAACTAAAAACAAACATTAAACCTGTATACAGGAGGGCCCCTCAAAAATCATATACCACAAAGCACCCACCCAGCCACCCACACACATACTGTAACTACGTAAGGGAGGACTAAAAAAAAAAAAAAAACACATTTTAAATGAAACTCACTTTGACACAAAATATTTTCTTTAAAAAAAATAAGAAGAAAAAGTCAAGAAATTAAAAGTTGTCCTTTGGTGTCCTTAACGACAGGAGCATATTATGACCAGTTTGTTGATATTGTACCCCGCCCCAATTGACCTGTGGGGAGAGGTCCTTTTAACCCTTTTAAAAAATGATTTATTGCAAATACACATTCTTTTTAATTATCCCTGCAGCTAGGTGTCCAACAGATTTGTAAAGCCATTACGGAAAATCAATACTCAGCTTTTAGGTGACGAATTAATTAATGAAGAGTGAAGTTTACCCTGAATGCCACTGATATAGAGGGGGGGAGGGGGGGAGGGGGTGGTTTAAGGTGCCTCCTAATGATACTGTATCCGTTGGTTTGATGCATTTTAGCTCTCAGTTAATTGCACTTAATTTGTGTTTTGATTAAAAGAATTTGAGGTCAGGGCTGAGAAACAAACATTTCTCACTTGGAGAGGCGGGTGAGTAATTTCCCCGTCATGCCTTTGGCAGCCAATCTCCCTGACTAGCTAAATGGATCATTATACCAGCTAGGACCAATTCAACTAAAAGAATAGGGTCTTTGAAACTCAATTGATTATGTTGTACAGCCTTTTCTTAATCTAGAACCATGCATGTTTCTTGTATTGCATCTTACTTCAACAAATTAGATAACTACAATACATACACTCCTCTCATTACATCTCCTGGGTTGGGACCTTGGTGTTTGTAACCTTAAAGGAAGACCTAAACCTGTTGATTGAACTTAAAAATATAATAATTATAACATTAATATTCAGGTGATTCTGTGACACTAAAAACCACGTTACAAAATCAAATTGTGTCAACGCTCTGAAAACCACTTAACCTCATACTAATTGTATATTAAGTGTCGTCAACGTGTGTAGATGTGTATATGAGATGAAAGAGTGAAAGATCAAGAGAGTGTCCATCCTATGGTCGAGTGGGTAAAAAAGTACAAGGAAGAAATATGTTTATGTTCTACCTAATTTTTTTCCATGTATGCAAAAACATTAAAAAAGCCTCCAGTCTTTCTGTAAATTACACAGCCCTGTGGCTGAAATGACGGCGTTTTTCAAGCTGTGGACCCGGCGACTAATAGTCTCCATTATTCACAGCCCTACAGCAGAGGTCACTGCCATGGGCTTTACTTATTTTTCAAGCTCTCCAAATTGGAAGTCAAGAGAAAATGCATCAAGACACACACACATGAATGAGCTATAGTTTTGACTTTGACTTGTCCTCAAACTGGGGGTTAAAAACATAGTTATAGTTATATGTCATTGGGTCCGTGGGAGATTGTGCAAGAGGTCATTAGGGGTGTTGATGTCAATGGGAGTTGTGGCTGATATAGTAGGACATTATAGTATAAAATATAAAATAAAATAAAATTGCCAATCTTTTTGTGACATCGGGGAGTTGTGTTTTATAGGACAAACCATGTGTTATTGAAAGGAGGGAATGCTAAACCTGAGCTCAAAAACACTGAAGTAACACCAGCAGACCTAATACAAAGAGAGAGGTTGAGAATGACTGTACAGACTGGCAGATGGGCGGGAGAGAGAAAGTTTCACTCTATAAGTGTCTCAAACGACACAATGACAACTCAGTTCAGAGAAGCTTCCAACTCTTAAGGTGTACGTGGCACATTAAAAATAGCAGATCTACAATCTCACAGCGTGTTGCACTCGGCTTGTTAGCTTGTAAATCTGCCAATTTTGCTCCACACAGCGTGCAGCCAAGTCAATCTGGAATAAATGTTCTTACACAACCATCAGTAGAATATGTGATAAAGCATGTGATAAATTGACAATTTTAAAGAGAAGCAGCAAGCAGGTGAATTAAAGTGACGGGTTGAGGCTTGGAACTGTATGTCACTGTGCAAGTTCAAGGTCTGGGCTGTGAGAATGAAGATGTTTTGCCATATGATTGAATGTTTCTCTTCAGCTCATGTTCATTTTGTTGAGCTTGACCTTTCAACCTCCCAGGAGGAAATATCAATTTTAGTCATCATGGGGAGGGAGCGAGCCAAAATTCAGCCGACTGTGGTGTACGCCTATATGCTTTTTAGGAACAAGTGTTTACAGCTACAATTAATTACATCCTGTACAATACAATCCTTAGGGTTCATGTAACTGTGAAGAGTTGCATTAGGGAGAGAGACAATGATATTGAGAAGAGATTGTGTATATAAGGCCTTGTTGTAATAATAATAATAACTAGAACTGCACTCTGTCGAGTGCCTACTTGCGTGTTGCACACAATTAGGCCATAAATGGCCTACTAGTGCGCAAGTTTAGTTTAGTTTAGTTTATTTAGGATCCCCATTAGCTGTTGCACCTGGCAACAGCTATTCTAGTACTTACGCAAGCAGAGCGCGTAAGTACTGTCGACCGCTACAAACTTTCAAATCTCAGCCTCTCTGTGAAATATTGGTTTCAATATTGAATTATTAGGTTTAGCTTATGTGCTACGTACATAGTCATTGGAGGTAAAAAAAAAATAGTATTTTGAAGTATGGTAAAAGCTTCTATCTATACAAGAAATACAGTCCCATCGAAATACAGTCCCATCGGTTGTGTCCAGGATCCACTTTTTTTCATTTTTTTTCAAAGAAAAATAAAACATGGATATCAGATGAAAAAAAAAGTATATCAGTTGAAAATATATATATTATGTTATCACGTATATATATGTAATGAAGATATGTACCAATGCCAGGGTATAACTGTCTCTCAATGGTGACGTAATAAAGATATGTTTCAGTGTCGGGTGGATTAAAGGAAATGCCATATGTATATGTAATTTGTAAGTTGATTAGCAATATACTGTGGTTACTTGGGTCGTTTGATGCGTATCTCCGTAGGTGCGTATGACGTAATGAAGATATGTACCAATGCCAGGGTACAATTGGCTCTCGATGGTGACGTAATAATGATATATTTCAGTGTCAGGTGGATTAAAGGTAATGCCCCTATGTATACATGTATGTAATCTGAAACCAATGCCATATCAAGCACAAATTAAATACTGTCACGGATGCAGACAGAGTGGTTGAAAACAAATGCAAAGTCACAACAAACACGAGTAGAATTAAAGTATGTAATAAAGAATTAGGCAGGTCTAATACAGGTGTGTAAATGGAACTGAGTGTGCTGGAATGGGATATGGGAGTGACCAGGATGGAGTCACAGACTGAGGGAGAGACAGACTGTGACAATGACAGAGAGTGGATCATGAGGAATAGGAGGAACGAGGACCATGGTTTACGGGAGAACTCCGCGAAGGCTGTGTGTTGTTATTTCTAGCTGCTAGCTACCAGGGCAGTGACTGGTGCCAGGCTAGCTATTCTAGCCACCTGAGCGGTGGCTGGCTAGCTGAGAGCTAGCTGTGGGGGTAGCCGTCCCAGCCAACGAGGACTAGCGGCACCAGGACAGTGCGATGGCTGTCCGGGGGGGGGTACCTCTTGGATGCAGAGAATGGCACAACTAGCCGGGGGGGTCCGTATTACGTGGTCCACTGACAGAACGGAACTGCACTTTCTGTCTGTAACTGATCTGTTGCTAGTTGCCGGCTAGCCCTGAAGGCGCCAGCTAACTAGAACGCTGTCCAGTCGAGGTGATCGCCGGCTAGCCGTAAAGCTGCCAACTGACCGGAACGCTGTAGAGCCGAGGTGATCGCCGGCTAGCCCTAAAGTCGCCAGCTGACCAGAACGCTGGGATGACAGTCCAGGGAGAGGAGCACACAGTGGTGTTTGTGTTGCTGGGCGATGGTAGCCAAGTCCATTTGTGTTTGTGTTGCTGGGCGATGGTAGCCAAGTCCATTTGTGTTTGTGTTGCTGGGCGATGGTAGCCAAGTCCATTTGTGTTTGTGTTGCTGGGCGATGGTAGCCAAGTCCAAGGCCAGGTAAGATGAACAAAGAGTCTGTTGTGTGACAATCTAGTTGAAGCCAGGTAACAACGAGTCGCTAAAGAGCATAAACTGCTAAGGTTCGGAAGGAGAAGCGGCGAACAAGCGAGACGCCAGCGTCCTCTTACCGTACATCCGGGGACTTTACACTGGGGATCCCACTTTCCAACCTGACTCAGTTGTGTTAACTCCTTAACTATATGAACGAATGAACGAACGAACGAACGAACGAACGAACGAACATAAAATAAATTGAAACTTAATCTGAAAGGTATTTTTACGGCTTCTAGTAATAATTATAAATATAACTGCATGTCAGCAACGGGAGGTTTCCACAATTAAGGACCAGAACATGAACAGTAATCCGAATCAGTTTGAGGGTTAGGTTTAGGCATAGTTTTACTAAGTGAAGTTAAATGCTAGGGTTTAGATGCAATCAAGGCAAAACACCATGGAAAAAAGCGAGTCCCCTCCCCTCTCTTCTCATGAATTAAATATGCCAATGAGGAGTTAACTTAACAAGGCCTTCAAATCCTCTGAACTTAGAAAAATGGACCTGAGTTGCAATTGTAAAGCTGTGCACAAATTCGCCTCATGGTCGAACTATAACAGGCAGAGGTTTGTGTGCAACTTTTCACGCTGATTGGTCCAACTGGACCAATTGGTTGTTCACTGACAGACTGACGGGCACACGGAAGGACAGACGGACACATGGACGGACAGGGGCAAAAACATAGTCTCCGGCCTGTGGCTGAGACAATAATTTCAATAATTGCCTTAAACAGTGGCAGTGTGTACTCTTTCCAATGATCCTCTACCTTGATTATTTTCCAGTTTATAGTTTTCATTTTTAGAAACAGCAAGTTAACATTCCCTTCTATTTCTTCTTTGGCTCAATAACTCTCCTGCCTTTGAAAACACTATTTAGGAGAATACAGATATAGCCATGATTCCCAGATATTTTGCTGGAAGGGATGAGAATGTTTTATTACACTCTTGCCACCCAAGTCGCTTCTCGCCCTCAGGGCATCTTACTGATGGTATCAGGACCACAATGGAAACAAACTTCTGCTTTTTTTGGGTTTGTTGGACTGTATTAACTCTTAGCAGGGGGGGGGGGGGGGGGTGCATGTGTGTGATGACTGTGATGTGTGATAAACATTTATTTACTTTTGTAGTGTCTAACAATTGTTTGTGAATAAATCAATCATGTTCTGACGTTGATTGCCAGGTTGTAACCTTGGCCAAACAATTATATTGTATAGTGCCCCGGGGTGTGCACTGGACAGGAGAGGGCCTTCCCAGCATGCCTCAGGGCATGCACACAAGTATTGGTCTATTGTTGTGTCATTGTGTTGTTTTGTTATTAATTAACTGTGAGGAATGTGTTGGGGCGATTTGTGTGTCATGCTGTTTAGTGTTAAATAATGTATTCGTCATTTATTTTAAATGCATGTATATATAGTGCAATAGTGGTAGTTGAAGTTGCAGTACTAGTTCAACACACTATTAATAACATTGGTTTTAGAAGTGGGATGGTATCAAATTATGTCAATAAAGGTAATCATGTTGCCCTCCATTCGACCTTCGAATGCCCCCGAAGAAGCCGACCTCTCTTACTGGCCAGAAGGTGCCAGTGCAACCCAAGATCCTGGTGAGAGCTGCCAACGTGCATGTGTTGCTTCACACTGCCTGGGTTCTATAGCAGCCACCGTCCAAGACTTGCTGCCGAGCGAACACCAAAGGAGTTCTCCTCAACCCCGTCCCCATGCCACACCACTCAGCTTCACCAGTGGTGTTTCATTACCACTGCATGGCCGTGCCAGGGGTCCCTGACAGCCACTGCACCCGTTGCTCGTTTTAGGTGTGTAGTGCGTCAACGAGAGATTTCTGTCACATACTGACTGTAATGTCTGTAATGTCATCGTTGCTTCTTTGTTATGTTGCGGGCGGCTGTGGCTCAGGAGGTAGAGCAGGTCGTCCAATGATCCGTGGATTGGCGGTTCGAATCCCGACACCTCCTGTCTACATGTCAATGTGTCCTTGGGCAAGACACTGAACCCCACATTGCCTCCAGTGGTTGCCACCATTGGTGTGAATGTGGGAAGTGAGGATGCTGGTGTTGACTGTTCGTCGCTTCACCTCCCAATGTATGAATGAATTTAAAGCACTTTGAGTAGGCATGTAGTGCATATAAGCACTATAAAAATGCGATCCATTATTTATGTTGAAACTTTTTTCAACTAAAACCGGAAAAATGTTTGTTCCCCCTGCTTTGCCACATACTGTATATGCAATCACCCAAATAGGATACAGTAGGCTTTGTTTTGAAAAATGTATCACTATAAATGTGATCACTCATAGCAAAATGACTCAATTAGAACCCAACCCCCTCGATATTATGCTTTCACAAGTTTCATTATATTTGTAATTACAGCCAACCCTGGTTGGGTCTGATAGGATTTCTTGGCTTTCAGCTAATTCATTGTCTGTCGGGAAAGATGGATTTCCTTTCTGTGTAAGCAATACATCAGCCATGGAAGTCCATGTTGTCTTAACTGTGGGTTGTATGCTACTTTTTTATATTATTTGTGTACAGAGATTTCTATTTTTTTTTCTTTAATTGTTCAGCTTGTATCAAATGGAAATGTGCAGATATTATGAAAGATCAGGGTTTTGGAAATTCACTTGCCTTCATGTCATGATTTCAGATATTTCTGGCCGCATACACATAGACGTGTCTCATGTGCTTTTGTTACAGAAAGAATGAGACCTGAGGGCCTGGACCATTGACCTAGTGGTCCGGGCACCTAGGCTACAATGTAGCGGGTTAGAGTCCCGGACCTGACGGTTTTTGCCGCGTGTCACTCCCCATCTTTCACCCATTTCCTGTCAGCCTACTATCCTATCTAATTAAGGCATACAAGCCCAAAAATAAATATTGAGTAAAACTTGAGTAAAAATACGGTTTTGTTATGGTGCTCTTGATTCTATCTTGTTAGGACATGATAGGAGAGATTAATCATGTACTGTACATGGTCTACACTAGTTTAATGGTTAGGCTATTTAATACAATAGCCTATTTCATTGAATGTTCTGTCTTCAGGTAAAACATTATATTACATTCATACACATTCATAGTTTTTGGATATTTTGGTAGAGAGGGAGCAAGGGACTTTTGAAAGACTACTAGGGAGACAACAGGGGGCAATTGAGAGACTGGGTAGGAAAGACTGAGGGAGGGGGATTGAGAGACAACAGTGGACAATGCGGAGAGATAAAAGGAAAAGGAGAGGAGATATGAAGCCAGATCAGCCCGGCCAAGCAAGATGATTCCCTTGGTTATTCCCTGGTTTAATATCTGCTCTGATTCTAATATATATTTATGAAGCTCTCCTCCACACACTGACATCCATGCAGTTACCGGAGCAGCAGGTGTTCGGTCGATGTAGTATACAGCCTGGGTCTCAGACAAACACACATTGCACATTGGCATGTGGTCTGGCATATTACTTCAGGACTTGCACGCACGTGCACACATGCACACACGCATACGCGCACACACACACACACACACACACACACACACACACACACACACACACACACACACACACACACACACACACACACACACACACACACACACACACACACACATTATTTTTCCCTCCTTAAAAACATTTCCTGCAGATTGAACAGCTGTACTTTCAGCGCTTTCAAGGTCAAGAAGAGCAGCACGTCTCATTATAATCTACAGGTGCTTGTGGAATCCCAACGCTGGTGAGTATGTGCTCGTCTGTTTTTGTGTGAATGTGAGTGTGGCAGGAGACAAAATGGAAATGAACCCTCCGAGTATGGCTAAAGGGCTCTCGGCCTCTTTCACACCAGAGAGATAGGATCTTAACAGGAATGAGCGCAGAAGCATGCACACAAAGACGGTGTGTGTGTGTGTGTGTGTGTGTGTGTGTGTGTGTGTGTGTGTGTGTGTGTGTGTGTGTGTGTGTGTGTGTGTGTGTGTGTGTGTGTGTGTGTGTGTGTGTGTGTGTGTGTGTGTGTGTGTGTGTGTGTGCCCTCTGGTACCAACACTTTCCAGATTCCTATGGCATTAAATCATAAACACTATTCATTCAATTTTCTGACTTATGGCATGGCTAGTGGCAAACCTGTTACGTTTATCGGCATATACAGAATATCCTGTCTGCTCTTGCTCCAGTACATGTTGTTTATTTATCGTGGAAGTACAGTACTTGCATGTTGTATTTGTCCCCATACAAATATAGCAGGGTTGGGAAAACACAATCTCGATTTTAGGTCGATTGCGTACAGTAGTATAAACATCACACCCGTGTGAAGTGAGGGGCGCTCTTATCACCGTACATCATCATACATCAACTCATACTGGCCAATCAGAATGCCTGTTGCCTGTTCCCGCAAATTGACGTCATAATTTGACAGACATTTGATGTAATTTCTCCTTTCATTGTCGATGGGGAAATATGAGACGTGTGGGGACAAGATGATGTAAATGTTCCCTTCATTGTCAATGGCATTTAATGTTTGTGTTGCGGACATTTGACCTAATTTCTTCGTTCATTGTCGATGGCAAATATGAGACGTGTGGGGGAAAGATTTAGCGGACATGTGACCTAATTTCTCCTTTCATTGTCAATGGCAAAACAAACATTAAACGCCATTAAAATAAAGCGACAATAATTATGACGTAAACGACACATTATGAGGTACATTTTCAATTGCGTTTACTAAACAAACTTTGAACTAAAGACCGACATGTGTATAGGAGGGGCTATACACAGGTTTTTATTTCGTAGTATAATTAGTTTTTTAGGGGAAATAAAGTAGACCTAGCTGGGAGCTCTCGTTCTACGATGCTGCTCTCTCTGGTGCCATACCGGAAGTCCAATGACGTTTTTAAAACAAACATTGAACTAAAAACAAACATTAAACCTGTATATAGGAGGGCCCCTCAAAAATCATATACCACAAAGCTGGTATTATGAACATGGAATCATCTGAGGATGTCTGAATATTTCATAACTGCCAGGCATGTTAGCTCATTCTTATGATAGTTTGATTTATTAATCTGACATCTGTACTGTTTACATCTAATATATTTATTAGAAAGATTTTACATATGGCTCATGGTTTATACATGAGCACAAGCTCTGTATCAATTACAAAAAAGCCATACAGTACATAGAAGACAAAATAAAATAAAAAACATCACCGATGATGTAGCCTAACAAACCTTGAGATAATTTGTATGGTCTAAATTGCTGTCAATATGTTTATTTGATGGATATCAAGAGGGAAATACTGTATTTTGTGCTTATGAGTCCTATAATGTTGCAGCCGTCTAAGCAGGCTGTTTGTCTCCGCAAGCCCGACCTCTGCCCTCACATTGGTCTGATATAGCACCACCAGGAGGCAGATCTTTCCACGGTGGCATTTCTTCCTTGGCCTAGTCAAGGATAGTCTAAGAAGGATGAGACGCGAATACCGTACGGGCGACGCCATGTTGCTTTGGAAGGAAAGAAACATGCGCAATGGGCTATATGCAGCCAACACTTCCGCGTTCAGCTTCCTTGGTCTCAACTGCGCATGTTTCTTTCCTTCCAAAGCAACATGGCGTCGCCCGTACGGTCTTCGCGTCTCATCCTTCTTAGACTATCCTTGGGCCTAGTGGGGATGTGCATACAAAGTGTCATGGCACACTGCGTTCATGATTTGAGGCATTTTGTACAAAATGGGCCACTCCTGCAAAGTTTGGAAACCAATCCTAGCCAATCAGGGTGGAATATGAAAAGTCTGACAGACCTCCAGATTTGTCACCCGTGTTAAGTGAGGGGCGCTCTTATCATCTTACAACATCAAGGACAAAACAAACATGGACAAAACAAACGCTGTTCATTGTTAATGTGACATGTGACAAAACAAACATTAAACTCTGTCCATTGTCAATGGTGTTTTTAA
>NC_136811.1:26476475-26591475 GCF_951216825.1 Electrona antarctica | reverse complement strand
GTCATCCGCATTTGCCATTGTAGCATGTGGTAATAATGTTCGTTCAACCGGCGTTTTCTGTGTATGCGTTACAAGGGTTTGTGTGTCTGTGTTTAGCACTGTTTACCACAGCCATACGAGTAAGACCCGCCCTACTCTGTCAGACTGTCTCTGATTGGCTTACCCTGAAATCTGTCCCTACGTTAGCCAATCAATGACCTCTTCTGCGACGTGCTTTGTTCAAGTTAGAGTGCGAAGCCATGTGGGCTCAGAGGCTAGTATGAGAGCACAAACTGTCAACAGAGTACAACACAGAGAGCGCTCTCTCAGCAGTCAGCACAGAGACGCCTGTAAGACTCATGGCGCTGCATGGGGAGACTTTTCACGTGGATCATAAGTTGACATAATAACGCCATAACGCGGGTAACGCACACACACTAACTATAAGGCCGTTATGGAATGGGGAAATGTAAAGCGTTAGGTTACAAGTTACTGCAAAAAGTAGTTCCGTTAGGTAACGTAACGTGATGTAAGGGCGTTAGTTACAACACTGCCTGACACTCATTTTTCAATTTTCATTTTGTTTCACTTCATTATTCAGACTGAAAGCCCTTCCCACGGCAGCAGTTTCGGGGATGGGCGTTGACAAAGCAGCAGTCTTCGGCGATTGGTTCACACCAACCAATCAAAATAGAGGCAAAACAGATGACGTCGTTGTCAATGTGGCTAACCCGGTTGCCTACCAAACAAACACAGTCAGTGAGTGCTACTAGCATGTAAGAAAATAAAAGAAAAAGTATAAAAATGTGTCGGATGATGATTCTAAAACCTCTCGTTTCTGTAAAGAAACTATTTATCATAGGGCGATTTAATAGCCAGGTCGATATGGTCACAAGTTACCACAGTGCTACGAACAGTGGGGGCAGCCATGTTTGTTGTTTGACGTCATCGAGTGACGGCTCTGTTGGCCAATCAGTTGCTGCGATCAGATTTTCGATCGAGACTTTCACACCCCTAGAACGAGTCACCAGACCTGAATCGCCAGAACATTTGTGTTAGCCCCTCCTATATCCAGCTTTGAGGGTTTGTGTATATAAACATGCCATTGACAATGAATGGCCAATTGTGAGTGTTTGTGCAAACACAAACATTGAATGCCATTGACAATGAATGGCCAGTTGTGAGTGTTTGTGCAAACACAAACATTGAATGCCATTGATAATGAATGGCCAGTTTTGAGTGTAAACACAAACATTGAAGACAAACGTGAGGACGCAAATTGTGATTGGTCGGAATGAGATGATGTATGATGATAAGAGCCCCCCTCACTTCTTTTTTTTTTTTTTTTGCATGGCTACATTGGCTAGCGATTCAGGGCTGGAGCCAGGCTAGGGATTAGCAGGCTTCTTTAGCAGCATATAAGAAAGTAAAGCTTTATTTATACTAAATATTACCACAAGGTTTTGTTTTGGCTTATGGGAAATTGTTTTCCTTCCATTGTGCTGTGCCATGTTTAGATGAGATTTGGTTTGACATGCTCGTCTCCACGACACTCTCCTCTCAGTGCAGCTATGGATGAAACTAGAAACATTTGACCAAATAACCTTACTCCTCAAACATAATCAACATGTTTAATCTCGTAGAGTGTTTTAAACAGGTGGCTGTCAGACAATTTGACTGGACAGGGTTACCGGCATTGCCATGATGCTCATTCCGTGACAAGCACGTGGAATGAGCTGTGTCAAGGTTATGGTCAATTTGTGAGCTGTATTTACATCTGAGTCAGAACTATGAAAACGGATACTCATAGATATCTGAAGGTATGACCTTGCAGTTGTGTGTCCTCAAGGAGATTTAAGGGAATGGGGGAGGGTTGAGACATATGCAAAGTGCACAGGAGAGCATGGACAACAAGCCAAAAAAAGAGCAACAAACATTGAGAGAGAGAGAGAGAGTGTGTGTGTGTGTGTGTGTGTGTGTGTGTGTGTGTGTGTGTGTGTGTGTGTGTGTGTGTGTGTGTGTGTGCGTGCGTGCGTGCGTGCGTGCGTGCGTGCGTGCGTGCGTGCGTGCGTGCGTGCGTGCGTGCGTGCGTGCGTGCGTGTGTGCGAGCAAAATGAATGATGACTTATAAGGTGGTGGCAACATATGGCAGACACACTGGATGCCCTGTGTGTGCACTTAGACGTGACATCTGCTTAACAGCTCCTCATCATATGGGGGAGAGGGATGGGATTGGTGGAGATTGGAAGACAGAGAGAGAGAGAGAGAGAGAGAGAGAGAGAGAGAGAGAGAGAGAGAGAGAGAGAGAGGGCAAGGAAGCCGTGTGGAATGAAATTGAGAGGTGGGAGAGCAAGACATGAGGCAAGGGCAAATTGAGACATAACTCAACAGAAGGACAGAGTGGAAAAAGTAAGGCAGAAATGGGGACAGCCGCAGAGGACAGTAATAAAGGAGAGCCAAGGGCAATCATAATTCTGTAGTTTGTTATACAATACAGACCTTGTTTGTCCTTTGAACAAAGTGCTTTTTAAATCTTTATCATCTTGAAAAAAAGACAGAGCTAAATTCTAATGTATTAAAGTGTCTCAATGTCTTCATCTACTTTGAAGTGTGGCGCCATAGTACCAGACTGTGGTGTGTGTGCGTGTGTGTGTGTGTGTGCGCGACGTGCGTGCGTGCGTGCGTGCGTGCGTGCGTGCGTGCGTGCGTGCGTGCGTGCGTGCGTGCGTGCGTGCGTGCGTGCGTGCGTTCACGCGTGCGTGCATGCGTGCGTGCGTGTGCGTACATGATGCACATGCACACATACTGTAGGCCTATGTCTTTATCTGCCCGTGCATTTGCAATTGTCGACATGTGTTCCTGTAAGAATGTATGGCATGCGTGTGTGCCACACACCCTTAACCTTTAACCTGAGCCCTCATTTCTGTGTCATTAACGCTGAGTTGGCAAGTTGTCGAAAATTTGTCCCCACCTGACATACAAATTGACATCCCCATCCTTCTATTGGCACATAGAATTCATGGGACCTGTATGGGTCTATATGTCAACTCAACAATAATGGCTTTATTATACAGTACTGCCCAGGAGTAAGGGATGTATACGGCTAGAAGTACACATAAAATGGGAATCTTGCCTCTGTGATGTATTTTGCGGCTACATGTTCTTGGCATGTTTTTTATTTTTTTATTTGCTGTGCTGGGTCTCTATTGTGCAACCATACTGCAAGAAGAAGGGACGGTAGGAAGGAATGGATTTTGAAGGATGATTTCAAACCCTGTGAAACAAGGCTAGTGTGTAAAAAAGTAACCATGGCCCTAAAACAATATACTTTCTATGAAACCCAGTTATGCCACTGTCTATGTTAGCCTATTGGCAAAGTATATAATATGCTACAATACAACTCCTAACGTCCTGTCAACTTGTGGTATGTGACATTTAAAATTAATTATGGTACGTGACATTTAAAATTAAATAATATAATCATTATAACCTCATAATAGAGGGTTAAAGGGTAAACACTTACATGCACACAGCATTAAGGTCCTTTCAGGCGGGTGTTTGTACCATATATGTGGTATGTGTTATATCTGAAAGGCAATCCCTGTACAATGCTACCTGCATGGGGAAACCTACTGGGTGCAATTTGACTATTATTGCAAAAGTATTTGGGACTATTATATGCGTTTGTTACAGCAGTGTGCACTGTACAGTATACCATCAATAGTGAAACATTTACAGAAGTTTACCGAAGCACGTAAACTGCCCTCTATATATAGAATACATCCCAGTAGTCCAGTAAAGCAGGAATGATTAACCCAAGAAGTCGATAACAGAACTGAATCTATGCAGGCTTGGTTATAGCTGATGGCTACTGGGAAACACTGACTGTGGCAGGGGTCAATGATGGTTCATTGAAAAACATATTATTACGTACAAAACTCTCGCGCAAAACTCTGGTGCAGTGAGTGACTAATGAGACTATTAGCTTATACAGTGCCAGTGCTGTCCTTGGTCTGAATCAGTGGTGTTTCTGTTAGTTTTTTTCTCTCTCAAATATTGTCTAATAGGCTAGATTTTATCAACCTTTCCATCCGTGTTATATTGCTGTTTATAAGTCAGATAAATAGGTTTGGTGTACATAACAATCACAAATAATTCATTTTCTCTCTGGAAAGTTTGTTTTAGTTAAAATCAGTTACAGAGCACTGTCTATGGAGCAAAGTGAAAATTGATCGACTTCGACACACACACACACACACTCACAATATCAGACATAATCATCAAAAAGCAGTTAAACCGCAGATAAAAGAAAATAATATTTCTGCTGAATTAGAAATGCTATTCTCACAATAGCTTTTAATGTTACATGTACCATTCATAGCCTGACAATGGAGAATACTGGGAGATATCTGCCTATCTGCCAAAATCTAATGAGTTGATTTCATGTTTACCAGAGCATGAACCTATTGGTGTTGGTTGAGGCCATGGTCTCTGCCCAAGCACCACCCTTAGGCCAATATTTCCATTTGCACCCTAGATATCTCTATCAAAACGGATCGCCTTCCCGAGCTCATTAATACTCCAATGAAAATGAACGCTAACCATTTGAGTGACCTCATGACCTTTGTTGTACTGCCACCCTCAGGCTAAAACGTCAACATCTCACACAAGATATTTCATAATATAATTGGCAGATTGCAGGACGAACCCAATAGATTTCATCCCCAAGCCTTTCCTGATTCATCCCCATTCAGTGAATATAAAATATTATACTGTAATTTATTTTAGCGAGAGTGGAGGGCTCTAAGGGTGGAATTGCTGTGGTTTGAAACCACTTTGGCCTGGGTTGGGCGTTAAGGAGCAGAAATGCCTTTAGGTGCCACTAGCGGGGCTTTAAGACATGTTCCAATAATGGAGCCCTTTTTGGAGAGCCAAAGTTCAAGTTCAAGATGCTTTATTGATGCACAGATGATAGGCTACACATGGTATTTTAGCAGGCAATGAAATTATTGAACTCAAAGATTTCCTCCACCGCGTGAAATATAGAGAATAAGTGAGAGAACACAATAGCATGAGGTGAAGTGATTCAATCAGGAGCATTACAATGTCAAGACCCACCCACACAATTAAATCACATAACTGATTTTAAAGCTCAGGTCCACAGTGTACTGGAGGGAGGAAGTGCAACAGTGCTATTAAGCATTTGAAAGAAAAATCTATAAATTCAGTGAGCAGTGGATCTTTTTTCTTGGTACTTTTCGAAGTTCACGGGCATCGTGCACAATGCCAACTTTACTTAATTTTGAGAATCAGCGAAGAGGAAGAGGAGAGCAGCTTTTTTTCTTTGCTGTGTAGGCGATTTGACATTCACTGAGGAACAATGGCTAGCACACTTTGCATTCAACATTGTTGACTACGCGGTCCTTAGTGTGTAAAGGGAGCCATTTGCGTTCACACTAAGTGAACATTGTGTCTCCCAGGCCACCTCTGAGAGTGGCCTGAGCATCGAGATCTCTGGATCTCTACCTGTCTCTAGTGCCATCTCTCTCTAGCTCTCATTGTTCAGAGAATTGACCAAATCAAATTACAGTACCTGTCCTTTTTTCATGCTGATAATGTTCTTTTGGAATTCAGGGACAATCATACCATATAATCATAGTTATAGGTACAACCAAAGTGATAATAGGTATTACCGTAGTGGTTTCTAGAATGCAAGTTGTCGCTATACTGCTATAGCTTTATCTTTATACCACTACATGAATAAAATAACAAGTAACTTGGCTGCAGGCTTTTTCTTCCTGCTTCTCTATTCATTAAACTGCTGGAGGAAAACATGGACTCAATTTGTTTCAATTATTCTCCACCTCCTGTGAAAACATCCATGTAATCATCTTTGGACAACACAAAAACGCCTCCTTGAAAACGGTGATGTATAATAATCATTGGAAAACAATGATCATTATACATATTGTAGGTGAAAAAAACAAACAACAAAAAATAAAACACCTTAGGCAAAATGCTCAAGTAATCATCACTGGGTACAATCCTAGTGTAACACAAAAACATATTTCTCTCACAAAGTCATATACAGTAGGGGAGATTGGGAGAATGTGTATCCACATCCTTCTTGAAGTTTGCCTAGGTTTTTGTCATTACAAATTTGATTAGAACACAATAAACATGCTTGTTACACATGCCTGACTACACAGCCACTGCGGCGGCAGTGGCTCAGGGGTAGAGTGGCCAAACAGCCGGATGGGAACCACAAGGTTCCCAGTTCGATCCCGGGCTCCCCCAGAGTTAGTGTCGAAGTGTCCTTGAGCAAGACACTGAACCCCTAATTGATCCTGATGCGCAGGTTGGTGCCTTGCATGGCTTCCTCCGCCATAGGTGTATGAATGGGTGAATGTACTGTAATTCACAATGTGAAGAAAGCGCTTTGGATAAAAGCGCTATATACAGTAAATGCACCATTTACAATTTACGTTCTGACCTTTGCCCTGTGTGAAAAATGTATGTATGAGTAATGTACAGTACATATCCATACAGAGCAGACTTTTGTCAGAATAACCAAAAATTTACTACTATAGTGGTGTGACTAAACATTGACTGTTCTCTATAAAGTAAAATACCATAAAAGAGTTTAGATTTGTCTTCTCTTGTGTTTTGTGAGATGACATAGACGTTACCAGTAACCGTTATACCCGAAAGGGCGAGGTCGCGTGCACCGTGCACGCATCCACCTGGGTGACAGCAGTAAGCTGGGCGAGCTCTGGCGCTTTGGCATGGGGGGTCAGATCAACATATGGAATGAATTCTGTACTGGCCATATAAGGAGCATGTCTTACAGTAAGTGTACAGGGTGTGATGAGGTCAGATCAGTATATGGAATGTCAGAACAGGTCAGCTCCATATATGAAGATCTACGGGTGGCAGCGGGCGCAGTGTCTTGAGTGTACAGGGTTCGATGAGGTAGGGCCGGGCCTTAATTTTCGGGCCTGTTGAGAACTCTAGTTTTCGCCGGCTGCCGGGCGCGGCTGCACTAACTAGAACTCTGTCGAGCTCCCAACTCTGTCGAGCTCCCAACTTGCGCTTTGCACACAAGTTTGCAAGCAGAGCACGCAACTGATCTCTCACCACTACAATGGATTCTAAATATTTTAAGTTTCCTATATATACGTTTGAAACTCAAATTGGTTACGTCATCCACATATGTCAAGTGTTGTCCCTCAGCCAATCAGGAACCACCGTTTTTACATAAACATACATAGTTACGTCATCAGTCAATCCCTGATTGGCCGATCGACGCCACCAAACACACACAATCCCTGATTGGCCGAGCGTGTCACAGAAAATTCTCAATCCCTGATTGGATGAAGCAGTCATGGACATACGCAGCCGAAAACAGTACTTGGACAGGACAGGTATCAGTCAAAAGGGAGACATCGAAGAGGAAGGATGGATGGGGAAGGATCATAATATGGAATGTCAGAACAGGTCAGCTCCATATATGGAGATCTAAGGGTTTGAGGTTTCAGGTGTGACCAAATATGAATTAACTGCGACCTGCAGTCGCAATATACCAGGTCATGAGACGTGGTGGTGGTGGGGGGGGGGGGGGTCTAGACAGCGAACAAACAACACTTGGCAAGTTGGCATTAATTTTTCTCACACCTCTGTTGTGAGAAAGGTCACTTCTTGCTCGCTTTTCAGGTGGAACCTTGTCTTTGTGGTGGAGAGTGGACCAGAACAAAACAGTTGTCTCGTGTTTTGGGCTCCCAGCCTGCATCTCTACAAGCCCATATTCCACACAGCGGGCTGTGAAATCATTTTTTTGGTCTCCCTCAGAACAGAGCCCCCACCTCTCACCCAACTCCCCCATGCAAAAATCCATAAATTCATGAGCATCCACCGTCCACACACATGAAAAAAGGAGAGATGGCATAATGCCTTCTCTCCCTTTCTCCCCTTCTGTTTTATTATGTGAGCGTGGAGTTGGGAGAGGTAAGGGGTGAGCGAGAGCAGGGAAAGGGGAATAAAGAGCAGGGAGCGAGAAAGAAGGGGCATGAAGGAGATGAACAGATGAAACAGAAAGAAAGGTGGAGGCTACAGGGAGCAAAAAGAAATAATAGAGGTAATGAGAGACAAGAAGAGAGGGAGAGGAAGGTGAGGGAGGAGGCGGGAGAGTAGGGGAGACTATGGAAGTGGATGAATGTTGAACAGCAGTGTGAGCGCTTGGAGGGACACAGCGTGAGTCTGTTCTGAACCCCCAACCGGTTTAGTGCCGGAAGACACAGACACTTTGAACGCACGCATGCATGTGCACACGCAAGCATGCACACAATTGTGCGTGCATAATATACGCACATGCACGCACACACATACACACACACACACGCACGCACGCACGCACGCACGCACGCACGCACACACACACACACACACACACACACTTACTTTTGTATAGACTTGTGACCAACTTCCATTGAACAACATTCATTCCTGATCCTCAAAGCCTAACTGTCTTATTCTAATTCTAAACCTAAATCCTAATCCTAAAACGGCCCTCTTAAGTCAGCAGCTGGACTTAACCATCAATTAGTTGAGTTGGAAGTTGGAACTGGTTACCTTTACTGTATCCTTTGCTTTTGTACTTGTCTAGTATGTTATGAGTTGTATAGCCTTAATTAGCCTATTATGGTTTACTATAGAGCACCGAAGTCTGACGTCACTTTCAGTAGAGGGCACCAACACACAGGTTTATAGGTTTTTTATTTGTATTGAAATCTCCATAGGGCGATTTTATGTCGCTTCATATAAGAACTGTGTTTGAAAAATAAACCGACCACCCCGGCGTTTCTGTCAGGGGAGTGGCTGTGCGTCGTTAATGATGTCCATTCATATTTGATACAGCCAGTTTCTAGAGAAAATGGAATTAATGTGACCGCAAAAGCCTTGAAACTACATATGAATGCAATGTCGCTGAGCATATACCAGCCCAGCCCAGCTGTCAACATATTGCGTTCCTGAGATTCCTCGTTGACGTAAGCTCAGCTGGTGGTGACTCGACTCGTACTAACCACGATACATTATATATCAATAAAATAAAAATAAAAATAAACGTAATTAACGTTCAGTTTCTGTTGTGCGACGGACTGCGGGCAGAAGCAGCCTACCCGGAAATGTAGTCTCTGGGTTGTTTGGCTCGTTTCTAACGCTTATTTTGTTACTCTTTGGGTATATTTGTACATTTCCACCTTCAGTCGATGCTTCATATCCATATGAGTGAAAAGGCCGGGGTGATCGGTTTATTTTTCAAACACAGTTCTTATATGAAGCGACATAAAATCGCCCTATGGAGATTTCAATACAAATAAAAAACCTATAAACCTGTGTGTTGGTGCCCTCTACTGAAAGTGACGTCAGGACTTCGGTGCTCTATAGCAAATGTGAGTTGTTCACCTGTGTCCTGTTCAGTTCCAGCCAATCACTGTGTTGATTGTTCTTCAGTTCACCTGTGTCTTAGTTTCCATTAAAGTGGTTTCCTTGGATGTTTGTGGATTGTTTGTTTTCTGTAGCCTGGTTGTGTTGTCTGTTCCTGTTGCTTGTTTTGCTAATCTAATTGTGTGAGTACTGGAGAAATAAACCAAGTTTTCCATGTCAACTTTTTGTCCATTTTCCCTTGCATTTGGGTCCTACTTTGAAAATCCTTGACAGTCATAATTAATTACTGACCATACTGACATGATACTGACCATCGTCTTTGTCATACATGGTTTAAATAACATAAGTGAATTAATGAGCAAGTGATTAAATTGATACATCAAGGTATCACAGATGTGTCTTGCATTCAACAGACTGACTCCTGCGTTATAAGATGATACAGACAATAAGCCTCTCCTGACCTACTTGTATACAGTGTATATACTGTACACACACACACACACACACACACACACACACACACACACACACACACACACACACACACACACACACACACACACACACGCACACACACTTGTATAAAACTCTGATTTTAGTATAATTCCCTTTATGCATATAGCCGTACAATGATAAGATCGTAATCTCAAGTAATAACATTGCTGCTTTGCAGTTGTTATTGAATTTTATTATATCCATGCATGGGTACATCATCCTTTAGCAAACACAAAGACAATGTGAAGTATGAGAATATGAGAAGTGTCTCTTATTGGCATTCAAATATAGTATCAGCCAAGGACTACCACGTTTTGTAGATTGCCTTATAAAGTGTACATCTGCACTATGCTAAAATGAGAGCAAGAGCAGAGCCTCAATAATCTTGGCATTAATAAGGAGAGGTGTTACTGTATATCACCTTGGTGTTTATGATGGTTGTCCTGCTGATCTCGCTCTATGTTCTACACTAAATATAGCTTTAATTAAGACTAGGGCCACAGGAACTCAGTAGGGGCCCTGTGTGAACCATTGTGACGCATGCATGCATGCATGTATGTGAGTGCACAGCAATCATGAATATACACACAAATAAATACACACACTATGAGCACAGCTACAATCATACACACATGCACACAGTAAAGGCCTTAAAGTTCAAATGCAGGCATGCAGATGTAGCCCAAACATGCACACACGCACGCACGCACATGTAATACAAAACAAAAGTGCACACATGCACGTGTCTGCATACAAAAGCACTCTGAACATAAGGGTACTAATACATACAGGTACACATAGCCTCCTAGACAAACATGCACACTAATGAAAGGTTAATGGAGCTCCATATGCACCGGGAAGCGTAATCACCACCACAACTAATCCATAGGTGCTCATTGGCCACTGTGAGCAATCACACGGCAACTCCACATAATCTAGACATTTGATTGGTTAATTAACTATTTTATGTGACATGAGTGACAGATTGATGTGTCATAATGATAGTTAGGAAGATGGCACATGCAGAGCATAGCTGGAGAGGAAACAAGTGAGAAGAGCATAAAAGTGATGACTGCAAAGTAAAATATGTACTGTAGTAATACTGTAATTACTAGTACATTCACACTGATGTACAGTACTGTAATTAGTGTGGTTGAACCAGACTATTGTAATTGTAACACTTTATTACATATACTTATTCCATAGGAGTAACCTTTTTATGGACGCACTACTCCTCCCACAGTTTTGGCAGCACGCACTTGAGCCATCAAATTGACCGGCTTCATCGGGAATGGTGTGCTTGTATTTTGTTAAGAGAAATATTCTATAGTTTAATTGATATGAATTTATTAGTGAATAAAATTTCCCAAGTATTTTTTCCTCGGAGACTGTAAGCACTATAGTTACAAAACTTGGAGGGTAGGTTCATAATAATTACTAAAATGAATTAACTTATAATGTTATCGGTCGGCCTCATGGTGGCGCTATAACAAATATTTTTTCCCCTGGATTCCTTGGGTTATGACGCATCTACCCATATTGGCCACGCCTATATGCGTCATGATAGATTTTCCGCCATTTTGAATTTTCTCCAAAACCCACTTTTTGCTCCTCCTCCTACAGATACACATGATCTCTGGACCTTTCCGATGAAAACGCCAAAGGCGGAATTTTGATAGTGCGTATCGTTCGGCCGTAATCAGCTTCCGAAGTTAGTGGGAGGGGCCTATTTGACCAAAAATTCCACAAATCACGAACGGAATGTCCAATTCATCCCAAATTGTCCCGGGTGGTTCAAAAAACCAAGTTCCAAAAGCAATTCCATTTTCATCCATAGGGGGGGCCGCAAATGCGAGAAATTTTACCGTTTGTCGCAAAATCATGATTTTTGGGGGTTAAATCCCCTTCGAATTACTTAAGCATGATCACAGGGGTGACGTGGCATTGTAATTGGCTGGCAATATTAAATATAATAAAAAAATTATATATATATATATATATATATATATATATATATATATATATATATATATATACGTGTGTGTGTGTGTGTGTGTGTGTGTGTGTGTGTGTGTGTGTGTGTGTGTGTGTGTGTGTGTGTGTGTGTGTGTGTGTGTGTGTGTTCTAATAACAATAATGAACCTTGTTGAAAATTATTTCACCCACCCACCTTTATACTTTGGCGTAAACCTGTGATGTGACAAAGTTTGAGTTGATTGAATGTGAAGGAATGATGAAATGATTGCAATGCTGTCAAGAAGCAGACAAAGAATTGTCGAGAAAAGTGAGAAGTGGTTACTGCGAGTGTAGGCTGATTAACTACGCCAGGATAAACTAATTGTTCGCAGCAGTACTCCTTACGCATGCAGGTCTTAATTGTTCTGTGTTTATTCATTTATTTTTGCATGTACACTTGTTAATTAGTCATTCATGTGTTTGATATGATGCTTGATGAGTTTGGAGGCTTTTTAATCATCATGCAAGGTGTTTTAACCATAGAAACTGAGTTTTTATCATATTACATCAGAGCTCAACATGCTATTCTTCATTACAGGATGCTATATTTACAAAAGTTTTTTCTTTTCCTTTTCCATTCTTTCTTTTTAATCATGAAACACCATCACATTACAGTTGGATGCCATTAAAATGTGTCCGTCAACAGTGTACAGTGGATACGAAATTAAATGGTGGTAACTGGTAAAGTAAGCTTAAGTTATCTCAGCTTTTTTCCTTCTTTTCTTAACCCAAAAAAGGAGGACCTACCACTCCATCCGGAACCCCATCGTGGCTTGTGGTTAAACATGCTTAAAAATATGGGGGTGTTTCTTCACACCATCCATCTGTATTCAGCATAAAATTGGTTCTGAAATTATTCTTTTATGCCTTTTCCCAAAGCCCTTGCCTGCCCCCTTCAGGCTGCCAGAGACATCATGAAGTCAGTCTAGTCTGATGATGTAATGTGAAACGAGTCCAATACAATGGATTATTTCATTATTTGTTTCTACAGCTGCCAGACCCACTGTCTGGATTATTATAGAGCAAGAACGCTACATGAGAAGAGAAGAGAAGAGAAGAGAAGAGAAGAGAAGAGAAGAGAAGAGAAGAGAAGAGAAGAGAAGAGAAGAGAAGAGAAGAGAAGAGAATGGATAGATTTCTTGTCTTGTCTGACTCTGAACATCATGTAGAACTCATGTTACTACTAAATTACTTTCAACATAGCACTTCTCAGGTTATGAAACTACACATTTTAGCTGCAAAATTACCCTGATGCAGTCATTGTTGGCACAGCTAGAACGCACGCTCACCATATGCTAGTGTGTTGGCTAGTGAGGAGTTTGAATGACCTGAATGACCACAATGAACTGCCTCGCATATGCTCTCTTTCTCTCTCTCTCTCTCTCTCTCTCTCTCTCTCTCTCTCTCGCACGCACGCACGCACGCACGCACGCACGCACGCACGCACGCACGCACGCACGCACGCACGCACTACTCCACTGCATCTCAGAATCCTATTATTTCTTCCACTACATTGATTTGAATACTTTAGTTACTACTTACTAGTTACTTTGTAGATTTTGATTAGTTACAAAACAAATTAGCCCTATATACATACATTTTTGGCCATTTGAAAATTGCCAATGTGTCGCATTGCGTCTTTTTTTTTTACAAAGTATTTCTACATTACAGTATTGATACTTTTACTTAAGTAAAGTACTTCTTCCACCACTGGCTTCATCAACGCCTGGTAAACTGCATGACCCTCAACCAGAAAGCCCTACAGAGGGTAGTGTGGATGGCCCGATGCTCCATTGGAGGTAAGGTTCCCTCACTACAGTTACAAGAAGCGGTGTGAAATCAAGGCTGAGCAAATTATCATGGACAGTCACACTTATCACCCCAGCCATTCCATTCACACCACTACATGTGGCCACGACTTTAGGCAAGCACTAACCAACCAAAGCCATACGACCAGATTGTGATGTGAACAGTTTCCACCTGGCAATCAGACTGGTGAATAAGCACTGAGAAGATGTTCTGACGGGACAGGCCACCACAAAGGATTTATTTTTGTCCTGTGTATATACATGCGTGCGTGCGTGCGTGCGTGCGTGCGTGCGCGCGTGCGTGCGTGCGTCTGCAGCTTGTGTTTTTTCTCCATTTATACTCTGCCTTCTGAGAGGTTCTCTTACAAATCTGTACACTTTCCCCATTTCTCGAGGGAGCTTTAGGCTTCCCGTTAGCTTTCTGGTTTTAGTGGGAGCAATGTGGTCAATGATCTGCCCCAAGAGACCGTTCACCATGGCATCACATGATGTCATTGTGGTCATGTATGACCTCTGTGTAATTAGAGACTATCTGCTTTCCCTGCATGAATAAAATGCTTATTTATGGTTGTAACTGCATAAATATGTTTATCACATCAGTTGTATATCACGGTCACTGTTTCATGGTCATTATCATGTCAGTGTCATATCAGTACGTGGTCAGACCGATCATCATGTCACTATTATGTCAGTGTCATGGTCAGAATCATGTAATCAGTATCTTGTCAGTTAGTATCATGGTTAATATGATGTCAGTATCATGTCAGTATATAGTATCATGTCAGTATCATGGTTAATATCATGTCACTATCATCATGGTCAGTATCATGGTCAGTAACATGTCAGCCCCCTGTGCTCTGGTGTCCCCCAGGGCTCAATTTTGGGCCCGCTACTGTTTCTGCTTCATCTAGGTCACATAATACGCAGACACAACATCAATATCCATTGTTACGCAGATGACACACAGTTATACATTCCACTCAAGCCCGGTGACATCAGTAACATGACCCAAATTCTCACCTGTTTATCAGAAATCAAATGTCCAGTCACATCTTGGCCACTTGGCCCGCAACTTGAGTGTGATGTTTGACTCTGACTTATCTTTTAATGTGCAAGTAACAAAAGTTGTACAATCATGTTTCTTTCAACTTCATTTTTATCATTTGCAGACCTTGAAAAAGTAATTCATGTTTTTATTTCTTCTCGCTTAGACTACTGCAATTCACTATACTCAGGGCTCAGCAAAAAAGTTATCTCCCGTCTTCAACTTGTACAAAACTCTGCAGCTAGAATACTAACAAGGTCTCGGAGGCAGGACCACATTACACCAATCCTGGCTGCTCTCCATCTCCACTGCTGCCAATGACTTTTAGAGTTGATTTCAAAATTGTATTGATTACTTTTAAAGCCCTGCGAGGCCTGGCTCCCAGCTATATCTCAGATATGCTGAAACCATACAGGCCAGTACGCACCCTTAGATCCTCAGGTCTGGCCCTCTTGGAAGTTCCCTCCACTCGCCTGGTCACTATGGGCAACCAGGCTTTTGCTGCCCGGGCACACAGACTCTGGAATGACCTACCTTTGGCTTTAAGGCTAGCTAATTCAGTGTCAACTTTCAAATCACTTTTGAAAACATATTTGTACACTAAAGCCTTTCTTTAGATTCATCATGTTGCTCATTTTTCATGTCCGCTTTGGTTCTATTATTGTCTTATATGTCAATAATATGCATTTAATTTGATTGTTGTTGGTTATCCCTTGACACTGTAAAGCACTTTGTAAACATTGTTTTCGAAAAGCACTTTATAAATAAAGTTTATTATTATTATTATTATTAGTAGTAGTAGTAGTATTATTATTATTAATTCAGGGAACCCCCAGCAGTTGGCACCCTAAGCAACTGAGCACCACTGAGCGCCACCTGATCTTGATATCATGCCACGGGATAGCTGGCTTGCACCGCTGTTCCCTTCGGCTCCAGTATGGGAGTTTTGGCCAAAAGGAATGAAGTGAAAATCCCTCTCTTCGTAACCAGACAGGAAATTATCTGAACCATTTTCAGAAGGATCAGAATTAACACTGCAGGCATCCAGGACATCTGTGATGTTAGCCTCTTGGCTGTTAATTGTCACCACCATCCAACAGTGGATGGATGGAATCTAACTTCCCTGAGTGGGAAATGGCAGGGCAGGCTCTGAGCATTCCATGGTTCCCATACCGGAAGTCGAACCGTATAGACCATATGGGATCTTTGCTCTTCGCAACATGGCAGCTTGCCAGGTAATCGCAGGCACATTCCCCCAGAGCGACCCACCGAAACAAATACTTGAAAGAGAATCCCTGACAAGGTCTAATGTGAGTAAAAAATGACATGGATTCATGTAGGATAAAGGCTAGAAAAAGGAATTAAACAATTCAACATTTTACTGCCACCATTGCCACCAATCAAAACGTCGGGCCAATGTCGTGCTTTCTTGAGCCTCTTTGTTTGATTTACCAATATAAAAGCTTGGCAATGTTCTGTCCAGTTGAAGGACAATTTCATTTAAATGCACATTGCTGGATGTGGAATTACATGAGAATGATTTCGACACTGCACACCCCCAAATCACACTACACACCCCCAAATCACACTGCACACCCCCAAATCACTGCACACCCCCAAATCACACTGCACACCCCCAAATCACTGCACACCCCCAAATCACTGCACACCCCCAAATCACACTGCACACCCCCAAATCACTGCACACCCCCAAATCACACTGCACACCCCCAAATCACTGCACACCCCCAAATCACTGCACACCCCCAAATCACACTGCACACCCCCAAATCACTGCACACCCCCAAATCACACTGCACACCCCCAAATCACTGCACACCCCCACATCACTGCACACCCCCAAATCACACTGCACACCCCCAAATCACTGCATACCCCCAAATCACACTGCACACCCCCAAATCACTGCACACCCCCAAATCACTGCACACCCCCAAATCATCTAGGACTCAAGTTTGAGGTCAACCGGTTGGACGGCACCAGAGTTATGCCCATCTTTTTTCCCCCTTTTTTTTATGTTTGAAGGTGTTTTTAGAGTTGGTCTCGGGTCTATTTGGGTTAAAACAAATTGCAATTAGGTCACACACAATTTAAAAAGCAGACATCATCGGAAATGACAATGAATGAAAAACCAAACTTCAAACTTTGTTCATTTCCAACCAAATATCCCCTTGTTGGTAAGGACCTGCAAATTGATGTCAAAGTCTATCCTAGATTTATAGTCCGTGCTGTGACCAAAACCCAGGAGCCTAAAGAAAAAACACTGGGAAAATAATGTCTGCTAATGGAAAGGGAATGTTAAATTATGCAAATAAGTCTCTGAGCCATTAATGGACATGCTAATTTAAAAAAATATATATAAATTGGGGGTATCTTTCTTCTGGATCCCTCTTATTAAGACCAATTTGGCATTGGCCTGAAATGCATTGGAGAGGTGCATTTAATTTAAAGTTAATTGCTCCTCTCTTGTGTTATTCTCAGCTGTTTTGGCCCTAATGAGAGTTACATTATTACTAACTTCTTGGAGTAGTGCTAGCCTTTAATTGGGGACAATAAAGTGCATCAGAGATCTGATGTGACAGAGCAATTAGCAGAATGTTTTATGAGTGTCCTCACTGGCTTGAAGTGTGGCCTGCACCTTGGAGACTTGCTAATTTGGAACCATGCATGTTCTGGGGCTCGTCGTGGGCAGTGTTGCTCTTGGGGATTGCGTGTTGGTGGTGCTTTTTCTCAGTTGTACTTGTTGTTTGAATAGATTCTGATACAGGAGGAGGAGAGCTGTGCAATGTGATCACACCCAGTAGTGGAAAGTAAAGTAAGTACACTTACTCAAGTAATGTACTTAAGTGCACTTTCTTTGGTTGATTTGATACTTTGTAGATTTGTAATATTAATAGCCCTTAATTCCAATAGCACATTTATATGCAGGAAAGTCTTACATTAATTATCCATTTAAGACACAGACAAATAAAAAATTATCCATCATGTCATCCATGTTGTTTTATACAGTAACTTGAATTTCCCCCCCCAGAGTTCTGTAAACAACACAGGTTTCTCACGTGTTGGCCAGTAGGACCTACACTGCTCAGTGCTCACAGTTGTGCTAGCCTGTTACCTGACATCTAAAATGTGTCCATGCTCTGTCCCTGTCTATCTTATTTGTTTTGTCAACAAGGTCTGGAGCTGGAGCACAACGTGACTATAAGAGAAGGCCCTTCTTCAATAAGCAGCTTATATGGACTCTATTCGTGCGTGCGTACTGATGATGTTGAGAGCAAATTATAAGCTGTGTGTGTACATGTGAGGAGATGAGCAGTCATAAAGCATTATGCTGCTTCTGCTTACCCACACACATCTGAGAGAGTGCTGCTGAAGTGTCATTTGGGTGCTGAGATCCTCTTAACGCAAGGAAACTGTTGATACATACTTAAGACCATTGCATTCAGGCTCAGCTCCATAATCTAGCCATGGCAGAACAAACCCCAGTGGATTGTGGGAGGCAGAACACAGGAAACTGTAATCCCCCGCCCAACTGGCAATCCCACTATTGGCCCCTGGACGACTCCACAAAGTCCCCTCTAAAGTCCCCTCAGTCAACCCTTGTCGGCTGCTTGTGGATATAGTGCATTTTGTACAGTATGTATGAATGGGCTTGCAGGTCTCTGCTTTGTGTGTGGGTGGCGTGGTGTGTGTGTGTGTGTGTGTGTGTGTGTGTGTGTGTGTGTGTGTGTGTGTGTGTGTGTGTGTGCATGCGTGCGTGCGTGTACAATGTGTGTGCGTGCGTGTACAATGTGTGTGTGTGTGTGTGTGTGGGGGGGGGTGCGTTGAATTAATTTTACACATAACTTGGACTTCAGCCCTCGAAGTTCCTTTACTGCACTTGGCCACACAATGATGTTTGAGTGATGTAAGTCTCAAGTGATTTGCCGTAATCAACAAATTACCTGCTTAATAACTGCTCACTGTGTTCATTTTGATGTGGAAAATGTGGTTGGTGCACTGGTATTCTCATGTGTACACAGACCAAGTTGTACTCTTATTGTTATTGCCATAATCCTGTTCCCTCTGAAACCTTCATACGAGCTGCTGTTAGATGTTGTTGGCAAAAACATCTGGTGGGCCGGTCTGTCCGTGCACTGATAGGAACAGAAAGAGAAGATTTCTGGTACCAACTCACTGGCCAAACAAGGTGCTGTAGCTGCAGATGCCCCTATTATGATCCAGGGCAAACATTCGGCAGAAAGCGCAGATCTCGCGCCACAACATCGTGACAAATTGTGAGCTTGTAGATTGGCTGTGTTTGGCAAAGAGATATGGGGGAAGAAGGAGTGTACCAAGTGTAGACCCCTGGGGGACTCAATGAAGTACAATATGTATAGAGCATAGCAGTGGCAAACACTTTGTTTTACCAGCTCTAATTCCACTGATAGAAATTCATTCATCCTGTCCCGAACCAAGCCACCCAGGCTCCTGGTGAATCGTGTCCATAAAACATTTGATTCGGTGTAAAAAATAAGAAAAGGCAAAGTTACAAGTTGTATATTTTATCATCATCATCATCATCATCATCATCATCATTATTGTGGCCACATACTGATGATACTGTATAATGTAAATGGTGTATTTACTTTATATAGCTCCTTTATCCAAAGCACTTTACAATGTGTATTATACATTAGATTCACCCACGGACGGCAGGGGAAACTAGAAAAAGTGCCCCTCGGGGCACAGGTCTCCACCAGGGCAGGTCAGGTTGTGGCCTCCTGGTGGCGCTATAATAGGCCAATGTGAAAAGGGTGACATTTCTTCTTACGCCTTGGATGGCAATTTGATGATTTGAGGCACTTTGTTCCAAAAATGTGTTTTGCAAAACTCCACCTGTGGCGCTATAACAGGCCAATGTAAAAAGGGTGACATATATTCCTCAGCCTATTAGGAAAGTCTGTGAAAGATTTCACGTAAATTGCACGCTGCGTTCTAGCCAATTAGGATGGAATCTGAAATATCGGACGGATCCGTCTTGACCACATGACTATATAGTGTGTAACGATTTGCAAGATATTTGGACAGTATCTGGAGGAGTAAAAATAAATGTTTTTCAAAAGTCAGCCTCCTGGTGGCGCTATAACAGGCCGTTCTGGAAAATGTGGGGCAGAGGTTCATTGTTGGCATCCAAGGAGTGTGCGTGCAAAATTTGGCACGACCGGGTTAACAGTGCCAGAGATTAGCTGGTAACAGACCTGACGGACGGACACACACACTGTCACGATCTGTGACATTTTCTGTTGTGCTTTTGTTTTGTAGTATTTTTGATCCCTTGGTTTCCTCTGTTGCTTGTTGTTACCTGTGTTGTCTCACCAGTACCCTGATTACCCTAGTGTTTCCACCTTGTCTTGTTAGTCTTTTAGCCAATCATTGTGTTGATTATCTGTTGAATTCACCTGTGTCTTTGTGTATTTATACTCCCCTGGTTTTTCATTTCCTTTGTCAGATCATTGTTTTTTGTCACTAGTGTTTTTTGCTCCTAGTGAACTCCCAGTGTATTCCTAGTTCCTGTTCTCTTCGTGTTCCTGGATTTTGGAAATAAACGTCCTACACTTCCACTGCTTTGCCTCTCTGCCTCTGTCCTGCACTTGGGTCCGAAAACCTCCTGCTTCGTACTGTGACACACACACGGACGGAGTGCAAAACATACTCTCTCACCATGCCTTCAGCCTGGTGGAGACAATCATACAAGGCACCAACCTGCTCATCTGGAACAGTTAGACGAGGATTGAACCAGGAAGCTTCCGATTCCCGGTCACCCACTTTACCTCCTGAGAAACTAGTACTCCCTTATGTCATCTCTTTTCCACAACGCACATTGCTAGAATACATTCGTCCGTCGGCCAATCATGATTGGTTGATGACGTTACTACTGTGTGTGTGTGTGTGTGTGTGTGTGTGTGTGTGTGTGTGTGTGTGTGTGTGTGTGTGTGTGTGTGTGTGTGTGTGTGTGTGTGTGTGTGTGTGTGTGTGTGTGTGTGTGTGTGTGTGTGTGTGTGTGTGTGTGTGTGTGTGTGTGTGTGTGTGTGTGTGTGTGTGTGTGTGTGTGTGTGTGTGTGTGTGTGTGTGTGTGTGTAAGGATTTAGAACAGCAGTTGTAATTGACATTAGTTAGTACTAGCAGTACTTGCGTGCTCTGCTTACGCACAAGTAGGCCATACATGTGCCTACTTGTGCGTAAGGCGCAAGTTGGCACCTCGACAGCGCTGGTTGATTTTGCAATGTTGCTGCAGTAGCGACTGTCACTGACAGGTGTGTGTGTGGGAGCTGTTTTACGAGTATGAAGACAAAGACTTGGCTTGCTCTCTCAAGGATCTCAGCCATTGATTTCCTCCACCCTGGGCAAAGTAAATGCTTCAGATAGAAAATTAGCACTGTGTCGCAACATATTCCTGGTAATCATCAAGGGGACTCCAAGATGTGTGCTGGCTGTACCTTGGAGCACAACACATTTGCATGAACCCTCTTGTGAGCTAAATAAAAGGGCAAAATGTGGGGGAACTATTTTGGAAAGAGCGTGTTGTGCAATTTGTTGGCTGCAATAATAATTAAAAATGGAGCAACATAGCATATACATGATTTAACTACTGTATAACTTTTAGTTGATTGGTAATTTCAAACCAATATAGTGTTTGGGGCAACCTCAACAACGTTTGCAGTGCTCGCGCGCTGACCTGTTTTTCGAATCTATACTTGATGGACAAATCTAAAAGGCAAAGACATTCTATGAGGGATTACTGCTTATCTAAAATCATTAAGAAGAAAAGCAATGACCTTACATGCCCATAAAACGGCATCTGAGATATGTGATTATTGCTATGCAATCTAACGTGTTCACTAAATTAACACTGAATAACTTGTCCTCATTAGGTGAGTATGCGTGTGAACTGGAGGATGAGGGGTTAAAGCAATGAGAAAATAATTGGCATTTCTGTTATGATCATCAGGCTGTGGGTTACAGCAGTGGGGAAAGATGGCTTTCAGTTTGATTTACACTTCAAAAAAAAAAAAGGAGAAAAAAAGTCTGTAGACAGAAAAATGCCATGTCTCTGTCTTTGATCTGGCTCGTTGACAAGACCCAGGGAAGGCAATTCCCACATACAGACATGACAGCCTTTTCACTCCGTATGCTGCTGGATGCTTCGGGGGTATTGGAGGTAAACTGGGGAGATATTATATTTCACATGGACACCAAAGGCATGTATCTACAATATTTATGATGTGATTCATAACGACAGCCTTCTCATACACAGTATGATTTCTACTGTCACATGGATTTTTTTGCAATCCTGAGCAACTAATGTATATCACTAATGACCACACCCATAGACTGCAGATAAGCATGCATGGTATAATGGTGTCAAAAATTAAAAAATAAAAATAAATCTTCTCAGAAATGCAGGTCTTCGTCAGGTCGAGTTCCCCACAAACTTTAGAAGAAAGTCATGGCCAACTGGAATGGAATTGGTATCTGACAAATCTGACGGTAATGATGTACAACGTTTTGTGTTTTGTCTAAGGTTTGGTCAAACTTTTTAGAAGTAGTAGCAACAAGTGTGTTTTGAAGAAAACTCTAGTACTGTATATGGCATAAATGGCTGGGGAGCCAATAAATCCAGGGGGGTAACTAGTTCAAGAGTAAGGGCCAAAATGTGAAGTCCCCGTTATACAATCACCACAAATCTGGGCCAGAGGTGCTGGCTCCTGTACTTCAATGTGGGATATTAGGACACACAGACACACTGACGGATGGACAAGCCGACGGCCTGGCATTTTACACTATTTTACACTACAATACTGAAAAGCAGGGGTTTTCAACTGACTTTGGCCGAGGGACCACCATCCTGACTAATAGCAATCTGGGGACCACCACTCTTGTGTCGGGTGGGTCCATCATAGACCCACCTGACACAATAGTGATGGGGTTTCATGCACCGTTCCATGGGTTAAGATTAGAGTTCTTTGTTTTCCTTGTTACTCACTAATCACACTAATCACAGGCTACATTCATGAGCTGGACAAAAATGAAGGCCCGGCCCTACAGTACCTGGGCCCTAACTGGGCTGGCCAGAGGCCCCGCCTGGCCTTACTAATTAGCACACATCCCAGACCTGTAGTTTCAGCGCAACATCGTCCTCAGCGTGACCTCGCCCTCAGGGCGTCCTACTGGTTAGTCTTCAATTGAAAATTAACATTTGGAATTGTTGGCTGTTATGTCCAAGCCCTAAACCTCTAGCACGAACAAAAATAAATAGCAAATTCACTCATAGGATTATTGAAGTGAATGAGAGTCACATACACATACACTGTTACAACTTACAACTCACATACATTCAACAGATACAACACAACATACAAACTGTAGATTCACATCAGCATTAAATTCCAGAGCCACAAACAGTTACTGAACATGTGTTTCATTGCCAGCCAGTCACTGGGTCCCAAAATGACAGTAATAGTAGCTTGCATCACACTAGTATACACAGCATACAACACAAGCAGCAGCAGCAGTCAGCAAAGAAGCAAAAAACAAAGTTCCTAGTCCTAGCAGTCAAACTTTGGAACCCATGGATATAGGGTCAGTCATCTCCATCCTCCATACATCTGGCTAGCTGGCCAGTACTTTACTCCCAGTATCAATGGCACCGGCCAGCCTCATTCTCCTGGCTGCCATATCTTCTCACTCAGTCTTGGACGTTTAGTACTGCACATAGCATTCTGGTCTAGTGCAGTGGTCAGGGATTTAGGGCAGGCTGATAATGGACTCAGGGCTGAGAAGAAGCTAAGCTTGGAGGTCTGGGGTCATCATCCTGGCTCGTGTATTGTACCTGTGGAGCAGGTTGAGAGACACCATAAGCTTTGATTAAGTGAGTTAGAAAGAAAGTGAGCTGACAAAGAGCCACATACTGTACACTAGCTGTACTCAACTCAACAACTCACTAGAAACAGCAGACATACAGCCTAGTATACGTATAGGTGTTCGTATATACAGAATGTTAGTTGTTTAGACAAATAATACATTTTAGGAAGGCAGCTGTGGGGACTTATCTTAAAGCACCATTTGAAGCCTCTCAGCCCCAAAACTTGTCTTAGAATGTGTATTGTGTATTTCTGTTGTCATTGAATAAGATGTTGTCCACAATTCCATGCTGTATTGATGTGGTAGGCTACCATAGGAGAGCGGCTGTGGATTGAAATATACATATTGGTTGTATTCTATGGTTATACTGTAGATGTTTTTTCCAGCGTCAACAAGAAACTGTTGAAAAAGTAAGTATAACATCCTTAGTTTTCCTAACAATGATCAGTTCAAGTATCTGTGAGCTACAGTACACCCAAAACAGGTTGTCAAGCATGCTAATGTGAGCAAAATCAGACTGATGCAGTGATATTCATTAACTGTCAATTAGGTACCAGTAATGCATTAGATCAAATTATGCTACGCACTAATTGATTGTAATGAAAATAAGTTGACCGCTGTTGTCATAAGACTCTATCTAATCTGTGCGCCCCATTCTAACGCTCTAAACACTAATGGTGGCTAACTGTTGTTCTGATTGCTTGGCCCTCCAATGCACTGCCTTCCATGCTAATAAGCTAATTATTGGAAAATGATGTCACCTCATATAATTCAATCAGAATGGTTACTAATGAACACAGGATTCACTAACACTAACACTTGATGTTTTAATTTAATTTCCTTTAGGATTTACATAAAATGCTACAGTATAAATTCAGTTAATGATGTGACCTAATACGATTTAATTTTCTTTAACTCTAGCGTCCCTATTGTGGGGGCGAGTATTTGGTGAAATTAGCAGATCCACAACATCACAAGACCTTGTATATGTTCAGCAAAGATATTTAGTGTAGAGTGGGGGAAGGAGGAAGCCTATAGGCCCCTAGGTGAATCCGGTCAAGTGGTTAATCGCCCACACATTCACTCCATGCTCCATGAAGGCATTTTATATATGTGTGTGCGAGAAGGTGTGTGTGTGTGTGTGTGTGTGTGTGTGTGTGTGTGTGTGTGTGTGTGTGTGTGTGTGTGTGTGTGTGTGTGTGTGTGTGTGTGTGTGTGTGTGTGTGTGTGCGTGCGTGCGTGCGTGCGTGCGTGCGTGCGTGCGTGCGTGCGTGCGTGCGTGCGTGCGTGCGTGCGTGCGTGCGTGCGTGCGTGCGTGCGTGCGTGCGTGCGTGCGTGTGTCCGAGTTGCACACATTATTATGCAACATTTGACATACAGTAGGTGCTCTTATGTGATTGATACAGGCGTTTGAGTGAAGTAGCCTAAGTAAAGATTCACAGATCTTACTAAATGTCTCCATTTGGAATCACACACATTGTCCCCATAGTAAGGTGGCAGGGTCAGTATTGAGTTTAAGAGGATAAAAAATATGGGCCTTATCACAAAAGAAGCACATCTTTTCATGCTACAAAGCAGGGAGCTCCAAAGTGGATGGGAAAAATGGGATTGGGGGCATGGGGGATGTGATATAAAAGCAACTGTTAATATTAAATAAGTTTAGTTCCAATTTTCTGGCACTGAGGGATTTGGTGTCAGCAAGGTTCATCTCATTGGCCTTTGACATGACTAAACCAAATGCTGAGGAAATCATTTTACTATTATTTGAAGGGCGGAGGGGTTTCACAAGGCTGGCGGTGGCTGGCAAAGACTAGCCAAAGCTTTATCCCTTATTTAATGTCTGTTGTCACGCACACGCGCACCGTACGCACATGCACAGGCACACACACACACACACACACACACACACACACACACACACACACACACATACACACCCTAGTTGATGCCCCACCATGTTGCTGGAAGCCAGCATCCTGATATATACTTTTTCTCCGCCAGATAAAAAGGAGATTTCATAAGCTTGCCTTTGACATAGGGAAAATTAAACTGGTTTGGCTGGGCTTAGACGAGGTTATCACATGCTACTAGCTGGACACTGTGGGTGGAGGCTGGGGCCAACAGGAAGAGAGGAGTGCAGAAGACCACTTGAAGGGAGGTATACAATTCCGATGGCATAATTTACAATGTGTTGGACTGTGCTTTTGCCTTCATTGGTCTTTTCCATGCAAAGCACAGTTAGAGGTGATGTCTACAATCATGTATAAAGAGGGTGTGGAAGATGCAGCATTACATCGTGTAAGATTTCTCAGTTGGATGCCATGATCCCAGCTAAACTATGCACACCTAAAAGCTGCAATCCAGGACATATTTTCATGAATGAAATGTTATCATGTTACCGTAATACAATAAATAACTAGCACATTGGCAGTGCAAAACAACAATAGGTATGTAGCCTAATGCATTCAGCCAAGAGGACGTATAGCCTACTATATACACAACAATGTATGTTTAGGCCTGGGCCATGGCTCAGTGGTCCAGGCAGTAATCCAGTCTGGCAGTGTGCCGCGGGTTCGACTCCCGTTCCCGACGGCCTTTACTGCATGTCTTCCCCCCCATCTCTCTCCCCATTTCCTGTCAGCCTACTGTCTGTCCCTCCATAAAAAATATAAAATAAAGGTGAAAGCCAAAAAAAAAAAAAAAAAAAGAATGTATGTTTAGCTATTGATGGGTTGCTGCCAACATGCAGGGCACAAGGATGCTGTGAGGGTTAATACCATTTCTACGTCATATGGTCATAGCTTCTCCAGATTTGTCCACAAATCTGGAAAACGGTCATAGTCAATCTGAACAAAGACTGTATATCACATAACTTCAGACATAGTGTACCAATGTGTGTGAATGTTGGACAAAATATGTAGGAGTAGTAGAAAAAGGTGCATGCAACTCCCCCTATATGGGGAGTTGCATGATCCAAGAAACACTTGACTTGCTCAAGAGTTATAATAGGCCAAAACACAAACAGTATAGGGCCATGAGGCTGATTTGAAAAATGTGGGTGTCTTCCTTGGCCTACTGAGAGTTTCACACCGATCAGTGCAGTGGTGTCCAACATTAGCTGTTCACAGACACACGGATGGATAAATGGACAGACATACGGACAGGGATGAAAACATCCCTGTCCCGGCCTGTCGGTCTGGTGAAGATAATAGCATTTGACTATATCTACCCTTGTTTACGGCCGGACAAAAACTCCCTATTTTCTCTGAATCTATGCTGCATCTGCACTGATTGATCATAACGTGGATGTTGTGGTCTAATTTCTGACTTCATGATGCATTGTGGTTACAATATTAATGCTTCAAATTTCAAAAGAGAGATCAGACTTACTAGCGCAATGTAAAAATGTTTTTTTGGGGAAAGGGAAGGCGGGCCTTATTGTACCTGAGCACTACATATAAAAGACATCCATGTACAAGACAAGTACTATGATAGCTAGAGCCACTGACAGCCCACAAACACACTTTCACAGCCATATATGCAAACACTCACTAAAACATGCAATCATGAAGAAGAAACAGGCCATGAACATAATCCATTTCAGTTCAAACCTTGTGTCATGGGGGGCTTGATCCAAGATGAAAATTTCTAAATCTGCAGCATCCATGTCCTGGAGTGTGCTTCATAAATCAAGCCCTCCACAGCTCTCACCAGCTCAACGTGTTTTCCTTTGGAAATGAAGACACAGTAGAATTGATTAGTTTTGATGGAACTGACACTGCTGTGGTCTTTCTCATGTGGTGCAGTTTAGATGCGTTATTGCTTTGAGAGCAAAAAGGAAAGTTGTATTATTGTTGGAGTGCTGTGTAATGTGATATTTAAGGAGGCCCAGTACTCCTATGGAGGTCTGTTTCATCGTGCTCACTGTCTTCTCCCATCAGCTTTGCACACTTCAGAAATAGCCCAGCCAATGTATAGCAATGGAGTGCACTTTAAATTCCAATCTGGAACAATTTACCTTTTCCTCTCCGCTGTCCTCTTGAACTCGTGCTATTGTGTTTTCTTGTATGGAATAAGCACCTGCGGCTTGAGAAAAATAGATTTGCGTCCTTTGGGAGAGTTACTAAGACATGCTCCTACTTTTCTTCCCCTTAGAAATAGGCATGGGTATACAGTACCTGCTGGTAGTATTGGAACATTACTTTTTCAGCAGAAAGGTGAAAGAAATGATGTTGTGAGTCAAGTACCACTGTCACTCCAACATGCCATCTGTTGCAGTTATACAATCCTGTACAGACTTTAATGTGACATTGCCATAATTTATTTTCAAGTATTTTACTGTAACTGTACTCTGTACTGTGCTTGGTTTGTGGCCCCTATAGACAGAAATATCAACCCACAGATCTCTTCACACACGCATGCATACACACAATGACCAGCTGCAATGTCATGGCTCTACTTCATACCCTCAGCCAAATATGAGACCTATTCTATGAAATACATAGTTTAATTGGGATTGCTAAGCTGTGCTTTTATTTTATGGACTGGCTGTATTCTAATGTTGTTTTATATGCTGCACTATGCCAGAGTTACATTCTGTACCATTTTGGAAAATAAATAAATGTTTGAATTACAAAATAAAATAACAAGAATGTCATACAATCTTCCTCTACGTTTTTGCAAACACTGTAGAATATGAATGATTTAGATGTACACATGTGCACTGCACTGTAGATATCACAAACACCCTGCTATACCCGGCCTTTAATTCATACCCATAACAGACAATAAAATAAAAATAATGCCTCTCTAATATCATGCACTGGGGAAATTACATCATTTTACGACAGCCAATGCCATATGTTAGACTATTTGCATTGCTAGTCCTGGCACTAGAAATGATTAACTCATCTGTTGACCGAGTGCCATTTTATGATTTTAAAGCAACTGGCGACATATAGAAGACAACCACCTGTCATGATTCTAGAGTCAGATGTTATATCTTTCATTGATATCTTGCAACATGTAAAACATGTACGGTAAAACAATTATTTAAAAAAAATTGCATGATACATAAAGTTGAGATAAAGTTGTAGGCTACATCAGTACTCTACTGTAAATGTTAAGTTAGTATGTAACTGTACACATGTACTACCAATTTTATGTAGATGTTGTTGTTTTATCTATCAATATATTTGTTACAATTGCTAGTAACTGACTGAATGACTTACATGACAGATTCTGATTATGCATCAGAGCCATTTTATGCGTGCGTACTAGCGCAACGAAAATATGTTATTCATCCTGTTAAACTATCTTACTGTATATAACGGGTGGTGATCATGCTTGATGACCTCAGTGAATTTATATGTTCATCAGAAATGGATTGAGTAGGATAGTAACTGATTATGTAGGATTAATCTTAGAATCTCTCATTGCAGTTACAGATGCAACTGCATTTCTACTATACCAATTTCATGGTGGCTAGACTGGCTACCTCACAGGAAAACATAAACGCAATGCATCCAAATGCCCTTGCAAGTGGAATGCAAACTCATGATTTAACATTACCTAAATCAGGGGAGCAGTAATACTCTCCACTGGAGAAAGTAAAGACCAATATAGATTCAATTTGACAGATTGCTTCAATCTCCCATAACCTTTGATTCAAAGAGGCCTGATAAAACCTCCACATGCAGCAGATAACCATCCATGTGAATCCTCCCCACACTTGACAAGCACCAGAGAACATGTCATTTCTGAGGGCGGGATATGAGGAAAACTAGAAGGAGGTCCGACAGAGAGAGAGAGAGAGAGAGAGAGAGAGAGAGAGAGAGAGAGAGAGAGAGAGAGAATCAGAGTGCGAACAAAGTAAAAGAATAAGAGAAAATAAACAGTGGTGGTATAGCCAGAGTAGGAGAGATAACAGAGTGATGTTGAGGTTTAAGAGAGCACATCATCACATGTAGGAGGTATGCTAGAATTAAGAGCTTCCCAAATCCATCATATGAAACTCACTGTGGCACTAGGAAGCTTCTATGGTCTGGAGACTCTGATGGTTATCACTTTAAAAGCCTAAATAATATCTTACTTTCCAGAAGAAGGAAAAAAAGAAGCATATTCAGTACACACACACGCGCGCATAGTGCACGTGCACGCGCGCGCACGCGCACACACACACACACACACACACACACACACACACACACAGACACACAGACAGACAGACAGACAGACAGACAGACAGACAGACAGACAGACAGACACTAGAGAGAGCGTGAATAATGATCTGGTGCCACCCACTTTTCGAAAGAATATGGGTAAATTCACCTTCCACAACACTGCCACTCACTCACTCATAGAAGAGAAGATGATTGAAGATGATTGCCCCACATCTCTCTGTGCCCCATCACCCATTTGTTCCCCAAAAGATGCTGAAACCAAATGTATTCATTCATCCATTCATTTATTCATTCATGCAATCAATTTTGCCTCTTTGCCATGCAAGTGGATGTGAATAAGGCCATTGTTGTGCTGCAACCTGTGTCCCTCCAAACCTCAAGCACTCGGGCCAATTTGTGGTCTCGTGCGGTGCCCTTAAGTGGAGAGAGTTGAATGGAACGCCCCTCTTCTCTCTCTCCTCTGTCCCCCGCTAACCTCGTATACTCTTCTTCTCCTTTCCAAAAACAACCCATAATGGGTAGGAGACTGGAGGCTGTCTATCAATTTCTATATGCCAGCTGAGGAAAGGGAGAGAAGGTTGTGTGTGTGTGTGTGTGTGTGTGTGTGTGTGTGTGTGTGTGTGTGTGTGTGTGTGTGTGTGTGTGTGTGTGTGTGTGTGTGTGTGTGTGTGTGTGTGTGTGTGTGTGTGTGCGTTGGGGGGCACAGATGGAAAGAAAGGAAGTGAGAGGAGATAGAGGGTAGCGAGTGAGGAAGTGAGGGGAGTGAGAGAGAGAGAGAAAGAGAGAGATTGGTGAGCTCATCGTCTTTGATTGGGCCTGTCACCATCAGGTAGGAGGTGACAATTAGCCTTGGCGAGCCCTGCTCCACTGAGATGCACGCATGATGTATTGTCTGTCACGCACGCACGCACGCACGCACGCACGCACGCACGCACGCACGCACGCACGCACGCACGCACGCACGCACGCACGCACGCACGCACGCACACGCACACGCACACGCACACACACACACACACACACACACACACACACACACACACACACACACACACACACACACACACACACACAAAGATACATGTACTCATACTTTATTTGGCATATACACAAATACACAGACACACAGCGGACAGGACTGCTACGCAAACACAAACATCCTCTTCTCTCAGACAGACACGCACACGCGCGCGCACACACACACACACACACACACACACACACACACACACACACACACACACACACACACACACACACACACACACACACACACACACTTGGGAGGCCCATTGAATGAGTGGGGCATCTGCTAGGGGGTGATTTGGCAAGAGAAGTGAAAGAAAGAATGGATGGAGGATGTGTGGGGAGGAGGAGAGTGTGAGGGCCATGGAATTGAAGGAGTAAGTGAGGGAGGGAGGGAGGGAGGGAGGGAGGACAGGAGGAGTGGAGCAGAGAGAAGGGGGGATGATGGAGAGGGAGGTTTGCCTTTTAGGGTGGGACATGAATGACCTGAGTGACAGGAGTGAGGCAACATGGAGGAGGAAAAGAGGAAAAGTGGAAGGATGCAGCGAAATGAGGCGGCTAGGATGGACTGGGAGAGAGAGAAGGCATTGCAAAATGAAGGGAGAGCAGGAGACTAGTGGGAGCGGAGGAGAGAGGACTTATGCGAGTGAGGAAAGGAAATAATCGACAGACGGAAGGATGGGGTGGAAGCAAGAAGGAAAGGAGAAGTAGTATGTAAAAGATGAAGAGAGACGGGGGGGTTTAGGAGGATGGCTGTTTGGTTTTGATAGCGTGTGCCAAATCGATTGTGGCTGACTAATCCTGTTAGTTATGGCAGAGGCATGCAGAGGAGGCGCTTATGGGCTGTTAGGTTAGCTGTGTGTGTGTGTGTGTGTGTGTGTGTGTGTGTGTGTGTGTGTGTGTGTGCGTGCGTGCGTGCGTGCGTGCGTGCGTGCGTGCGTGCGTGCGTGCGTGCGTGCGTGCGTGCGTGCGTGCGTGCGTGCGTGCGTGCGTGCGTGTGCACGTGCCCAGGTTGACATGAACATCACTTACCACGAGACACCAGAAGACCAGCTGTCAAAATGAAAGCTTGCAATCTAAAAAGAAAAAAGGAAAAGAGACTACAATAGTCTTATAGTTGATATTCACCACATACATTAAAAAGTATGAGTAATGGTTCAATGAGATAAAGCTAATATTCTCTTTGCTGTTCACTGTAGAGTAATATGGATTTACCATTAAAACATGAATACGAGCTTCTGACACTTTCTGACGATGGATTTTCATTTGCCTCTAATATTCCCCTCCACAAAAGCAAGCAAGACACACTTCAGTTTACTGACTTAACTCATTGACCGCCACAGCGCCATATGGTGGTCGGCTCAGAGTGGCGTCCATATAAATCTATGGGCGAGACTCTTAGATTGAAAGCCGATTTGGCCGGAAACTGCGAGTCAGGAAGTAAAAATCCGCTATGTAACATGTCCCGCGATTGTCAATTAATCCACCCAAAACATACTTTGTGTAAGCTAGGACCATAACGTTTAGAGAAATGATCCGCAAATCAAGCTTGTTTTTGGTCCAAAAAGAAGACTCGCCATGGCGTCGCCATAGACAGCATAAGCCAGTGGAATTTCCATTTATTTTTTTACTAAAATTAGAGTAACCAATATTTTTTTAACCCCCTTTTTTCTACGCAATGTAGTCGTTGACTCGTTATGCCAATTGATTCCTCCCCACACACATTTCTGTATATTTTTAAATCCCTGCTAAAAACTTGTAAACAAATGCTTGCTAGTTTTGTGCCTTTTTATATTGCCTACAGATGTCTGTTTATATTGCACTTTTTGCTTTGCTGTTTGCTTTTGCTTTTCTACTGCCTGTTTATATGCTTTAATGTTTGTTTATATTGCATTGTTCGCCCCTTGTTTTTCTTTTAAAAGTCAACCAAAGCACTTTGGTTGACGCTTTGTCATGATAAATGTGCTATATAAATAAAGTTGAGTTGAGTTGAGTTGTCACTGCTCTCATATATCCTACTGACTCACCTGCCACGGGAGCCCCACCAGGAGGGTCCCTATGATAGGGCCCGTCCATGATATCTATTTTTCGTTTTTTCATGTAGTTTTTTATCAAGTCATGATGAAATATTAAAGAAGAGTAGGCCTACCTCAAGTTGCCATGTATTGCTGTACTTCAATATATTTTGATGAGAAAAACAATCATGGTATAAGGTATAAGGTATAAAATAGGGCTGTGAATCTTTGGGTGTCCCACGATTCGATTCGATTCGATTCGATTCGATTATTGGGGTCACGATTCGATAAAAAACAATTCAAAAGCATTTTTTTTTCCAGATTCAAAACGATTCTCTATTCAAAATGATTCTCGATTCAATACATTTCATCACAATCTACTCCAGCCAACTGAAGTGACTATACTACAGTAACTTGAAAATGACTGAAGACATGATGTTTACTGTGATTAGGGGGAGCTTACATTTCATATCACAAACACCATGTAGTGAAAACTCCTGTAACTGTAACCAGAAAAAAAAATCTAAAAATAGATTATTATGAATAGAAATTATGAATCGATTTTGAATCGTTCATAACGGGAATCGCGATTCTAATTCGAATCGATTTTTTTAAATATGCCTGGGTTTTTGTGGGACAAAAGGGATGTTTAGTGTTCTAGGGTTAATCAGACTAATTTAGTTGATTATAAAAAAAATCATGATTCATTGATTGAAAAATATATTAAAACCTTGATTATCGATTGTTCAGTTATTATATTGTTTTTAAATATCGGTTTCGATATATCTTCCATTAATCACCCAGCCCTAACTTGCCATAATGATGCGTATTGTATATTTGTCAGGCGTGCATGCAGCTGAAGTGGGACTGAATCGGTTGGCATTTCTGTATATGACCATTTGCAAATGTTGTGTCTTAAACTGCACTCAATGATACATCTAAGAATTGCCAGCTAAGGAACATTTTCTCAGTGGTTTCCAAGTCCTTCAAAGACAAACATTACTGCCATGGCAAAAGGCAGCAACGGCAGCAGTGCTATAGGGTGCTTAGCATGCACTGACCCCATAGCCTGCTCTTTACAATGAGCCACTTATGTAGGAAACAGCACGCTGGCATGTTAAATCGCTTCATATATAATTGCCTGCGTTTACTTCTCCTTAGAGGGCCAAACATGAGAAATTCTCCCAGGCCCAATAAGTGCTGCTGTTTGACCGTATTTCTGATTAGGGGCTGAAGGGAGGGGTGGGGGGCATAGCAGGGTTTGGACGCTCATTTTTCACAAACAATTTTTCCATTTTTCTTTGCGGGTGGACAGTTGGCATTAGATTAAGGCAGGCCTAACGGAGGCAGGGCTGCTAGCAAATGGTGCAGCTTGAAGGGCAAATGCCCCTCTGAATTTATCAACTTATGGCTCCAGTGAGCTGCAAGGGATGGTGATGACCTTAAGATACCCTCCTTAGAATGCCTTTTACCGTCACTCTGTGATATACAGTACACTGCGCTACTCTAGAGCCATAGGCGATGACTATACAATGAATTCAGCTTTCATTTAAAGCATTTTTGTAAGTTTTATATTTTATATATATATATATATATATATATATATATATATATATATATATATATGACATTGTATAGTCATATATATGACATTGTATAGTATTGTATATATATATAGCTTGAGAGAGAGAGAGAGAGAGAGAGAGAGAGAGAGAGAGAGAGAGAGAGAGAGAGAGAGAGAGAGAGAGAGAGAGAGAGAGAGAGATTATGAAATTTGCCACTTTCTCTACTCAGGAAAAGAAAATGCACCAATCAACCTCATGGTGAGGCTGTACCAACCCACTTTACATTTTGCCCACTAAGTTTTGATTTGTATAGTTATAGAAGCAACATTTATTTTAACCTGGCTTCCTTGGATCCAAATACATCTAAGCATAGAGTGCAAGTTTCAAGCTATAAAGGTTTACCATAATTTCTATGGTAGTTGATATATTGCAATCTTTATATAAGGTGAGGGACTACCGTGTGCACAGTTTAATAGTTTTGTGTGCATTTGCTTGAGAATCTTGTGTATGTGTGTGTGCGTCTGTGCGTGCATCTGTGCATGCGTGCGTCTGTGTGTGTCTGTGTGTTCTTCCCCAAGCCCCATCACTCACTCAGTGTGACAGCCATATAGAGCTGATGTTTCCATGTCTGGGTCATAACTCAAACACATGGGCATATTGCTCCATTGGACATGTGTTGTAGCACTACTCCATACTTACTGTATAACCGGTAGTAGTGAAACAGTTTATAGGTGAAACATATCAAATGGAAATACACACATGCGTGCACGCACACATGCACGCACACATGCATGCATGCACCAGTAGCAGTAGCAGTATAGTGCTGTTTGGTGCCCTTGCAACTTGCACATATATCCTGCATGTGATATTATTGTGGTCCAGTTCAGACATATATTGTACACATACTGAATAATACGTTTTCATTCTGTGCAATCCTGTGCAACCATAACATAATGTATAGTACTTGTGGGTAAAAACGATAACAAATCATGAATTCTGCCCCAAAGCCCTTGAGCGATAATGGGAAATGGGGAATAATATATACATTAACACAGAGATATTACACTGGTTTGATTTAATCCATTGAGACCTGGAACGCATCCATGTCACATTAGCGTTTAACCACATTAACCATTAACCCATTTTGGGGCGGGAACCCCTTTTGGTGTTTTAAACATTGTTATAATTTAGCTATTGAAAAATAGCAGATCTACAAGCTCATAGCGCGCCACCGAGTGGCGCGCTATGAACTTGTAGGTCTGCTATTTTTGAAAAATCGTTAAAATGTGCCTCAAATCTTTCCGAAAATTGTCATGATTTAGAAAACTTTTTTTTTTTTTTAATTTCGACGTCAGGCCTGAATGGGTTAATACTCTCACTGAGTCATTTATTTTCATCGCTATTATCATGCAATCGAGATAATCAAAACGCCCCTTAGTAGTTTGGAGTGAAAGGTCACCCTCGCTGGGCCCTAACGAATGAAAAATGAGCTGTTGTTCGCTGTAGTCATTAGACTATGCGGCAATCAGGCACTAAACTGGCCATGGGCGACATAAGCATGTGGGGTTTACTATTGTATTTTTCCTCTAGAAATACTGTGAAGTGAAAAACTATCCCTAATGACACTGTTTTCTCCAAGATTTGACAACTGATGACATCATCCGCAGACTTGACTCTTGGGGACTATAAACTTTACAATGGAAAAATCTCCACCAAGAACATACAAAACCTGCATGTAAATCTGTGCTGTCATGAATAGTCTTGTCTTGTGACTGTGCACTGCAACTGTTGAAGCACCAAGTTTTTTTGCACTCTTATTTTGTTTTAACTGTGGGCTACATTTGATCAATTTACACTGTCTACTTTAGGGTTTGATTTGTTGGGGGCGGATGTGGGAATTATTTTATTTGCTATTTGAATGTGAAGTACTTTGGTCTGAATTACTACTACTACTACTACTACTACTACTACTACTACTACTACCAGTTAGATCCCTGTAGGCACGGTTGCGTGCACGCATCCGCCTGGGTGACGGCAGACTGCTGGGTAAGCGCTGGCGCTTTGGCATGGGGGGTCAGATCAACATATGGAAAGAATCATGTACTGGCCATATATGGAGCGTGTCTTGAGTGTACAGGGTTTGATGAGGTCAGATCAACATGGAATGTCAGACAGGAAGGACGGGTGGGGAAGGATCAACATATGGAATGTCAGAACAGGTCAGCTCCATATATGGAGATCTAAGGGTTTGAGGCTTGAGGTCAGATGTAGCATTGCTGGCTGGCTCCATATATGCAGATCTAGGTGATGATCCAGTCTTCTCCATGTATGGTTATCCAGGGTTAGATGAGGTCAGTGTCGTGATCTTCATATGGAGTTGGTCATATATGGCATGATGTCACAAGGCATTACCATATGGAGTCGTGATGTCACGATGGGTGACCATATATGGAGGCGTGATGTCACGAGGCGTGACCATATATGGATGTGTGATGTCATGAGGCGTGACCTACATGGGCATGCAACTACTGCACTACTAGTCATTTTGAATACAGGAGTCAATTGTACCGCCTCACTAGTTCAAACTTAGCCTAGTTATAGCTTAAATGGCTACGAATTTTATATGCATACAGTATTGCATAAGCCATTTAAGCTATAACTAGGCTAAGTTTGAGGTCGTGCAACTGGCTCCAGTTCATTAGCCCTTTTTAAGACATTTATCAAGGGAATATTTGCTGAGCATGAATGCAATTTCCCAGGACTTGTGTTATGACCTTGTAGATCAGCTATTATAAAGTATAAAATAGAGCTTAAATGGCTAATCAGTAGTGAGTTACAGACCATGGGTACTGCCCACTACAGCCACAACCTTTAGCTTTTTCTCATTATTCATTTACTTTGCTTGCACAGATTTCCCTGGCTGTTCCCTGGATTCAAACAGGTAACCATCTGCCCCACAAGCCCACTTTGCTCTCATGATCCAATTTGAGTTTCCACTAACCACACTATTGCATTGGGCCCGTAAGGTATTGAGGCCACACAGCAAAATTCTCTGTTTTAATTTACCTCTGAGAGTGTAAAAACGCTTACAATGCTGATGTCTCAAGTGCATGTGGGAAAACATGCACAAGGGATTATGTTTCCAAATCTTTTGCTATTTTATTATCTCCGCAAGAGCAGGCTGCATGGCCGAAGGCCGTGGGTTATGTTTTGGACCCTGTCAGGTTTGTCTGTTTAGTGTTTGTATGTTTATCTCTGGCACCGCTGGACCGATTATGTTGCAGGAATGCACGCACACTCCCAGTAGGCCAAGGAAATGCTCTTGTGTGTCAATGTGACAATAAACACCAAACAAGGTTTGCATACTATTTCTTATGAAAACTATGTATCTTCAAAGCAACATCCAATCATCCCAAATTGAAATCACATGTTGAGATCACCCTATTATGGAGTTCTGCCCATAGGGGCCACTACAAAGATGAACATTGCACTGTGTGCTGTACAAATTTCCCCCCGCAGCTTCCTCACGTCCTGGCGGCTGCACACCATGACATAGCATTGGGTTGGCAACCTGGCCTGAAAGAGATCAAGCTAGGAGGAGCACACTTTTCTAGTTGCTATTGTTCTTTAAACTATACAGTATACTGTTAATACCGTATGTCCGATGATAATTCAACTGCCAATAAAGTTGAAGTTGGAAGTTAAACGGACTGAACTACTATCAGGCAGTCAGTTGTCCCCAGCAGCCCCCCCCCCCAACACACACACACACACACACACACACACACACACACACACACACACACACACACACACACACGCACACACACACACACACACACACACACACACACACACACACACACACACACACACCACAGATGCACCCACGCCAAAGGTCTTACTTTGGGATGGGTGCATTTGTGTTAAAGGTGGCCCTCGATCCCTGGCCCCAAGATGTGATACTGCATTACACTGTAACTGTGTCTAAAGGACCATAGTTGGCAGAATGTGTTCATTTGTTTTACCCTCCGATTGTTGAAAGGAAGCATGCTTTTCTGAATCATCCAAGTCATTGATACATGCAATCCATTCACAGAAATCTGCCTCAGAAGGCATTACATTTGATCAATGAGACATTATGTTGCCTTTGGCAGTTTGTATTATTTTACCATTTGATAAATGGAGGGCTTCCCTACTTCTGAAAGTGCAAAATGGAATCACGGATGGCGGGGCTCTCGCTTCGTATAAGACAGAGGGACTGATTCAATTTACCTCAAATACTTGCTGGGTTAGATCAATGGAATGCCTACTTTCAATACAGTTTGTGCATTGCTGTTTTTAAATTGAAATCCTGGCCATCAATCAAAAGGTTTTGAAATCATAAGTTCAGAGGTATTTTTGACACAATGACTAAATAGTTTATTGGAAAGTGCGTGCATGTGAAGCATGTGCGTGTGTGCATTGTGTGTGTACTGACATTCTTGGATACAAATAAGTGGACTCACAATTGACATCAGTTATTCATTGTCAAATTGTAACTGCTATAACATTTTTATAATAATATGTACAAGTAATATGTACATTTCTAAATAATGGTTATTGATATTGAAAATTCACAATGAAATGGGGGACGAAATAAAAGCAACCTTTTTGTTGTTTTTAATTGTGTTGAGCATATTAGCGTCTCACTGCATACTGTACAGTTTAAATTCATGCACTCATATGTACTGTACAGTGACTTGACAAAAGACTTGAGTTACAACTGCTTTTTCCCTAACGAGGAATAAATGCTGATGTGTGTCACGGTTACTTCTACAGTGCTGCGTGTGTGCGTCCGTACATGGTGTGCATGGCGTGCGTGCGTACGTGCGTGCATTTCCACTACAGTATGTCCAAATATCCAAATGTACTGTCTTTACTTGTGATATGATTTCGGAGAGAAGAGTATTTTGTCTATTGTGTTATGTACGGCATATAACTTGATTTCTAATGTGTGTAGTGTACTGATAAGGGAAAGTATTATGGTAATATTTGATACTGTAGCCTATATCTAGGGTAGATAATTGTCTTACTGAACCTGTAACATTTATGTGATCCCAGTACAGATGACCAGACCCACTGACAGGAGGACAATCATACTCGCTTTGAGTAGTGATGGGAGATTAATCAATCAGACCGATTAATGAATCGGTCCAATTAAGCATTGTTGCCAAACGTTGATTTGTCTTCTCTGTATTGTCCTAATAAATAACTTTCTGCATCGGAAGCTATGAGTACTTGTCTCTGCTGTCCGGAGGAAACCTCATAACTCCAAAATGTTCATTTTTCAGGAAATGAATGGAGCCTTGTATTTTTTAAACGATGCAATACTGCCTCATCAAAGTTGGTGTTGTGACATTAGATATTGTCAATTACTTGCATGAGAAAGAGAGAGGTGGTGGAGTTAGATGTTTTAGCAGACAGTTTGAGGGTCCAATGGAGTATATTTCGAAACAACACGTAAAGGGTGTTCAATAGCACTGATTCATGGAAAAACAAGAAATTATGAAGTCATATTATTACCAGCTGCTTTTATATTTGCGGCAGTGGTGGTCCACAGTAAAAACTAGAAAAAGTGCCCCTCGGGGCACAGGTCTCCACCAGGGCAGGTCAGGTTGTGGCCTCCTGGTGGCGCTATAATAGGCCAATGTGAAAAGGGTGACATTTAATTTTGTTCCAAAAATGTGTTTTGCAAAAATCCACCTGTTGGTGGCTCTATAACAGGCCAATGTGAAAAGGGTGGGATATATTCCTCAGCCTAGTAGGAAAGTCCGTGAAAGATTTCACGTAAATTGCCCGCTGCGTTCATGATTTGAGGCTTTTTGTTCAAAACGGGCCAATCCTGCAAACTTTGAAAGGCAATGTTAGCCAATTAGGATGGAATCTGAAATATCGGACTGTGGGGGAAAAACGAATCCAAGTGTGGCTGGAAATAAACGGACTTGGCAACCCTGGTTAATGCTGGCTTACAACATTGAGGGGGCAAAAAACTGTTCATGCAGCCTGAACTGGGACAAGAGCTATGTTAAGCATGTGAGCCGCCATTGGACTGGTCCCATTAAAGTGAACAGAGTTGTCAGATGACAAACTAGGTGGCAAACTTGTCGTGTACATTTCCAGGCTATTCTTTGACCAGCCTGCTTTGCAAGCAGCTGGTATAAATTAAAAAACCTAAAAAAGTTAGTTATTAGTTATTAGTTATTTTGTGATCATATCCGAGAGTTTGGCATTTACTTTTAAGTTTAATCATGTGGGAGGGTTTATTTTATAATTGTATTAAGTTTAATAATAAATAGATAATAATAGTCTTAGGAATGTCATACAGAGAATGTCATACAGAGAATGTCAGACAGTGGCGTTTGTTTGTTGTAAATAGTGATCAAATATGTCTAGTCGAATCGTTGTACCTGAAGGTGTTAGATTGCATCGGAGCTGTCTAGATGTAATAAGGAAAACTATGAGGTTGAAAAAGAAAATCTATGAAATCACTTTAATCAACAAAATCATACCATTGCCATGGACCCCTGGGAACTGAGTGAGCGAAATATGTGAGCCCCCTTTATTTCAAACATGATTACTTCAGCTTCTGCAGTTCAAGCTATTCTACAGTATGGCTGCATTAAATTATGAACCCTCTCTCATAACCTTACGTATCAGAGATCCTAGCAAAGCCATGGCTGATTCAATTCACCACATATAAAAACCTTAGACAGAGTCCTGAAATCAATGGATAATTTCCACATTACATGTGCAATGGACTCTTGTGGTGTCAAATACAATCAGAGGTGTCAAACACCTACTGTACAGGACGTCCTCTCAGCCTTGTGTGTGTGTGTGTGTGTGTGTGTGTGTGTGTGTGTGTGTGTGTGTGTGTGTGTGTGTGTGTGTGTGTGTGTGTGTGTGTGTGTGTGTGCTTGTGCGTGCGTATTTGTGCACACGCATGAGGTTACGCCCATTTATGTGAGTTCATGTACACATGGTATGCATGTGTATGTTCATGAGCGTGTCTGTGTACGGTACGTGCGTGCATGCGTGCGTGCGTGCGTGCGTGTATGCATGTGTGTGTGCGTGGGTGTGCATGTGTGTGTGCGTGTGCACATTATGCACATTATAATTATGCATCCCTGTGACTTGATCTTCCACAAAGCTCACCACTAACCTCCTACTGCTCTTTGAACTACAGACGAAACCAGCCACAGTGGTGTGAATCCAATTTTCCCGTTTTCAATACTTAATAGGTGCAACCACACGTGTCATGTCAATCTCTGCACAGTGTATTACACAGCACAGTAACATCATTAAGATTAAACCACATCCTTTAATTAGAATAATTCTACAAAATGTTTTCATCCGAATACTCACATGTTGCTAGGAGACGACCCTTGTCCAGATCGAGTCAGCTTGTTGCTTATTATTAGAAATTGTCAAACATTTATCCTTGTGTTAGCTAAGAACAGAAGGGTACGGCAGTTTCACAGAATATTTGCCTATTTTCACCAGATGTCTGTCTATTTTCACCTACATGACCAGAATAAGGACGATATGGTTCATGTGGTTAACCCATCTCAGCTATTAGGAGCAGATGTCAGCCATTCTGCCAGGGAGACAGTATAGGCCCCAATGTCTTGGTCCAGCACACTGGCACGACCGTTTAACCACAAATTAAACCAAATCACCCATCAGGAAAAAACAATCACTAAAACCTGATACTGTCTCAACATATGTCTTATGATAGTTTGTATTCTTGAACTTTACACACATTATAATTTGAAAGTTATTCCAGGCATCATCAAACTTCCAGACAGCAGAGATATCAGCTTACTATCTTACATTACGGTACAGTATACCTTACACTCTTACAGTATAGACCTCTGCACCAAAAATTATAGTATTATCCAGTATCCTTTTTTTTTGTCAACTTCAGCACATCTGTTTATGATCGCCAAGCTTACAAATATAATGTATATAAATAGTGTTTTTATTTTTGTATCATTGTAATCATAGTATCATAGTGTCATAAACCAACTCTCTCTCAAGACATCTGTATAAAATAAAATAAAGAAAGCAAAGAAATCTCCTTTTTTCTTTGTACTTTTTTATGAACTCGCTAATGGCATTACACCTCTTTGTTATGCCTCGCTGGTGCAGACAGCAGAGTCCCTTAGTAATTAAGTACAAATGGTGGAGGAGAGTGTGTGTGTGTGTGTGTGTGTGTGTGTGTGTGTGTGTGTGTGTGTGTGTGTGTGTGTGTGTGTGCGTGCGTGCGTGCGTGCGTGCGTGCGTGCGTGCGTGCGTGCGTGCGTGCGTGCGTGCGTGCGAGGCTCAGCTGGCTCCCCAAGCACAAAAACAGGCCTAATTAACAGCGTCGACTTCACACATGAGATTGACTCAAAGGGGAGTGAATCGCAGGCAATTACTCATAGAGCAGAATATCATTTATAGACGAATCATTTGGAAACTGCTGGTGATTTATTCCTTTTAATGTTGGGCAGATTCTAGACTACAAGAACATTTTAAATGTCCCAAAATGTATGAGCATTTTTAGGGCATAATACTAATATAGCCAATAGCCCTGTGAGCATTGTGCAGAAATTGTTGTGCCTCTCACCCCACACACGTACAATATAGGCCTACTGTCTCAGACAAACCACTGTCTCAGAACCCTTTGTCTACAGTATGTCAACAACAGTGCACTCAATTTGCTAAATTACAATGCACAAAATTATACAAAAATAAAGACTACGATGAACAGCTACAAACATGTATGCTGTCAATATTTTGCTGAACTTAAAACACAGGGATGTTTGCATCTGAGGTAAGGCAACATTTGCCTGATGAAGACCTAATGGTCGAAATGTTGCGGCTTCTTGCCATATAATAAAGTAAGTCTACTATGGAGCTCTAAAAACAAATTTGAGGATGTTTATTCCTCTTTGATATTTGCCTTGATTCCTTGACATCCAGTACCTGGCCTAAATACAGGCAAAAGATGTGCAATCCTACAATCATAATCCTATCTGCGAACTGCATCTGAGGTAAGGCCAGAGTCAGTGGTGGAAAAAGCACTATTTTCTTTTACTTAATGACGTACACACGTCTTTAGAATCAAAACCACAGCTGGGTGCCTTGGACGTGTATAGGCGTCTTTATGTCTTTTTTATTGATATCAAAAACCATTTTATAAAAATCATTAAAAACAATATATTTTAGCCTTTTCTTCTACAGCGATCTCCTTGTGTTTCGAGCATGTTCACTTCCTTGATTACGGCCCGACTAAAAAGTCTCATAACTCTAAATCTAAGGCGCTTATATTTGGAATATAAACGCTATAATTCCCCAGCAAAAAAAGTGTTAAGTAAAAGTATCAATACTGCATTATAGAAATACTCTGTTACAAGTAAAAGTCCAGAATTCGAAATGTACTTGAGTACAAATACAAAAGTATTGGTATCAAAATGTACTTAAAGTACAAAAAGTAGAAAGGACTCACAATGCAGCATTTCAAGTTCACAATGTGTCGCATTGTGAGCATTGTGAGCTTGTAGATCGGCTATTTTCAAATGGCCAAAATGTATACCGGTATAGGGCTGAAGTGGTTAATGTACGTTTTGTAGCCTATAATAATCAAAATGGGCAAATTAACTAGTAATTAAAATTTTAAATAAATAAAGTAATGGATAAAGTAATGGAGTAAAAGTACAAACACCTAAACAATGTACTTATTAAGTACAGTACTTAAAGAAAATGTTACTTTCTACCATGCCCAGAGGTGTTGTCCACTTCCAGCCTTAATAAAGTTAAATAAAGAGTTAAATAAACACTCCATTTTGCTGTGTGTGTACATATCACAATGCTATAAAGATGTATTTTAACTATATTTGGTGCCTTTCACCAAATATAGGTCAAGCACTGCATGCAATTCACGTCTCCTTATCTTGCGGTGTGTAAAATTGTTCCCAATTTCAAATTGCTTAAAAACTACCTGGGTCCACCAGACACTCTTTACTCCACCAGTGGATAGTGCTTTGTCATCAGGTTTGTCTGACAAGATGGAAAAACCTGCATCCTCCCTCTCCCTCCTTCCTTTCTTTCACAGCCAGCAATGATAAATGGCCAGTCAGCATCCCACCAGAGAATAATATAACTCTAGCCTTCCCTCTGTCTGTCCCTCCTCTCTCTCGCTCTCTCTCCCCGTCTGTGTTTCCTGTCTAATTCCTCAGACATACACCCCCCCTCATGTTTTTTCTCCACCTCCCTCTTTCTCTCTGTACATCTTTCCTCTCCTGCCTTATATACCCCCCCCCCACCCCCTCCCCCCAAATAAGGAGAAAAAAAAGGGGGGGGAAGAGGGCGGCCAACATTATTCTAGCGGAGGAGCAGGTGAGGGTTAAAAGGCGACCCTGGCCTCCTCTTCCAGGAATAAAAGGGAAACAGCTCGGGGAAGCAGGGGATAAAGACAGGGCCTGTTTAAAATTCTGACACCTCTCCGCTATAAAGTAGGATTTCTGAGCCACTTGGGGCACCAGGCGGAGGAATAGAGACTTAAGCAGATGCGGAGGGTAAATGCGGGGCTTTGTAATTTCTGACAAGCCTGCAGAATGGAAATGTCATCAGCTGGCTGTAAATATTCAAACTCCATCTCTCTCCCTCTCTGATGGAGGTTTTTATAATGTTGTTTTGTCTTTAGGCACACACATGGATAATCCACCTTAGACACAGAGACGCAATTCTCTGAGACTTATATCAATAATTCAGTCTGGTAAGAAGAAAAAGGGGGAAGAAATGGGCACAGATAGGGCTCTCCACGTACTGCAGAATTATTCATTTCTATGCATTTCGTAACTACAAGCCTTTAAGAATTATGAAACTTTGAAAAAGGAACAATGCCTCACATGGTATAGAAGGTGCAGTTTATGCAAATGTAGTTTTTGATGTGTGTATGCAACTGTGTTAAGTTATGCTCCAACAGTTCCATACGAATCTCACTTGATAGCCTACATAATGCAGTCTTTGTCTTAGTCCAGTAATAAAGTTAACTCTTTTTCCCAAAACGCGATGATGTGTGTTTTTCATCGCTAGAAATTCACAAACGCGACGATGCGCGTTTTTCATCACTAGAAATGCCAAAACGCGACGATGCGCGTTTTTCATCGCTAGAAATGCCAAAACGCGACGATACGCGTTTTTCATCGCTAGAAATGCCAAAACGCGACGATACGCGTTTTTCATCGCTAGAAATGCCAAAACGCGACGATGCACGTTTTTCATCGCTAGAAATGCCAAAACACGCCGATGCGCGTTTTTCACCGCTAGAAATACCAAAACGCGACGATGCGCGTTTTTCATCGCTAGAAATGCCAAAACGCGACGATGCGCGTTTTTCATCGCTAGAAATGCCAAAACGCGACGATGCGCGTTTTTCATCGCTAGAAAAGCCAAAACGCGACGATGCGCGTTTTTCATCGCTAGAAATGCCAAAACGCGACGATGCGCGTTTTTCATCGCTAGAAAGGCCAAAACGCGACGATGCGCTTTTTTCATCGCTAGAAAGCTCAAAATGCGACGATGCGCTTTTTTCATCGCTAGAAAGCTCAAAACGCGACGATGCGCTTTTTTCAGCGCTAGAAAGCTCAAAACGCGACGATGCGCTTTTTTCAGCGCTAGAAAGGTCAAAACGCGACGATGCGCGTTTTTCATCGCTAGAAAGGTCAAAATGCGACGATGCGCTTTTTTCATCGCTAGAAAGGTCAAAACGCGACGATGCGCTTTTTTCATCGCTAGAAAGGTCAAAACGCGACGATGTGCTTTTTTCATCGCTAGAAAGGTCAAAACGCGACGATGCGCTTTTTTCATCGCTAGAAAGGTCAAAACGCGACGATGTGCTTTTTTCATCGCTAGAAAGGTCAAAACGCGACGATGCACGTTTTTCATCGCTAGAAAGGTCAAAACGCGTCGATGCACGTTTTTCATCGCTAGAAAGGTCAAAACGCGACGATGCGCTTTTTTCATCGCTAGAAAGGTCAAAACGCGACGATGCGCGTTTTTCATCGCTAGAAAGGTAAAAACGCGACGATGCGCTAGATTTCATCCAAATCTCACGCAAATCGGTACACATGATCTCTGTAGTCATGTGATCAAGACGAGTCTGATCAGATTCTACACTGACAAAACGCGACGATGCACGTTTTTCATCGCTAGAAAGGTCAAAACGCGACGATGCGCTTTTTTCATCGCTAGAAACGTCAAAACGCGACGATGCGCTTTTTTCATCGCTAGAAAGGTCAAAACGCGACGATGCGCTTTTTTCATCGCTAGAAAGGTCAAAACGCGACGATGCGCGTTTTTCAACGCTAGAAAGGTCAAAACGCGACGATGCGCTTTTTTCATCGCTAGAAAGGTCAAAACGCGACGATGCGCTTTTTTCATTGCTAGAAAGGTCAAAACGCGACGATGCGCGTTTTTCATCGCTAGAAAGGTCAAAACGCGACGATGCGCTTTTTTCATCGCTAGAAAGGTCAAAACGCGACGATGCGCTTTTTTCATCGCTAGAAAGGTAAAAACGCGACGATGCGCTTTTTTCATCGCTAGAAAGGTCAAAACGCGACGATGCGCGTTTTTCATCGCTAGAAAGGTCAAAACGCGACGATGCGCTTTTTTCATCGCTAGAAAGGTCAAAACGCGACGATGCGCGCTTTTCATCGCTAGAAAGGTCAAAACGCGACGATGCGCGTTTTTCATCGCTAGAAAGGCCAAAACGCGACGATGTGCTTTTTTCATCGCTAGAAATGCCAAAACGCGACGATGCGCGTTTTTCATCGCTAGAAAGGTCAAAACGCGACGATGCGCGTTTTTCATCGCTAGAAATGCCAAAACGTGACGACGCACGTTTTTCATCGCTAGAAATGCCAAAACGCGACGATGCGCGTTTTTCATCGCTAGAAATGCCAAAACGCGACGATGCGCGTTTTTCATCGCTAGAAATGCCAAAACGCGACGTTGCGCGTTTTTCAGCGCTAGAAATGCCAATACGCGACGATGCGCGTTTTTCAGCGCTAGAAATGCCAAAACGCAACGATGCGCGTTTTTCATCGCTAGAAAGCTCAAAACGCGACGATGCGCTTTTTTCAGCGCTAGAAAGCTCAAAACGCGACGATGCGCTTTTTTCAGCGCTAGAAAGGTCAAAACGCGACGATGCGCGTTTTTCATCGCTAGAAAGGTCAAAATGCGACGATGCGCTTTTTTCATCGCTAGAAAGGTCAAAACGCGACGATGCGCTTTTTTCATCGCTAGAAAGGTCAAAACGCGACGATGTGCTTTTTTCATCGCTAGAAAGGTCAAAACGCGACGATGCGCTTTTTTCATCGCTAGAAAGGTCAAAACGCGACGATGTGCTTTTTTCATCGCTAGAAAGGTCAAAACGCGACGATGCACGTTTTTCATCGCTAGAAAGGTCAAAACGCGTCGATGCACGTTTTTCATCGCTAGAAAGGTCAAAACGCGACGATGCGCTTTTTTCATCGCTAGAAAGGTCAAAACGCGACGATGCGCGTTTTTCATCGCTAGAAAGGTAAAAACGCGACGATGCGCTAGATTTCATCCAAATCTCACGCAAATCGGTACACATGATCTCTGTAGTCATGTGATCAAGACGAGTCTGATCAGATTCTACACTGACAAAACGCGACGATGCACGTTTTTCATCGCTAGAAAGGTCAAAACGCGACGATGCGCTTTTTTCATCGCTAGAAACGTCAAAACGCGACGATGCGCTTTTTTCATCGCTAGAAAGGTCAAAACGCGACGATGCGCTTTTTTCATCGCTAGAAAGGTCAAAACGCGACGATGCGCGTTTTTCAACGCTAGAAAGGTCAAAACGCGACGATGCGCTTTTTTCATCGCTAGAAAGGTCAAAACGCGACGATGCGCTTTTTTCATTGCTAGAAAGGTCAAAACGCGACGATGCGCGTTTTTCATCGCTAGAAAGGTCAAAACGCGACGATGCGCTTTTTTCATCGCTAGAAAGGTCAAAACGCGACGATGCGCTTTTTTCATCGCTAGAAAGGTAAAAACGCGACGATGCGCTTTTTTCATCGCTAGAAAGGTCAAAACGCGACGATGCGCGTTTTTCATCGCTAGAAAGGTCAAAACGCGACGATGCGCTTTTTTCATCGCTAGAAAGGTCAAAACGCGACGATGCGCGCTTTTCATCGCTAGAAAGGTCAAAACGCGACGATGCGCGTTTTTCATCGCTAGAAAGGCCAAAACGCGACGATGTGCTTTTTTCATCGCTAGAAATGCCAAAACGCGACGATGCGCGTTTTTCATCGCTAGAAAGGTCAAAACGCGACGATGCGCGTTTTTCATCGCTAGAAATGCCAAAACGTGACGACGCACGTTTTTCATCGCTAGAAATGCCAAAACGCGACGATGCGCGTTTTTCATCGCTAGAAATGCCAAAACGCGACGATGCGCGTTTTTCATCGCTAGAAATGCCAAAACGCGACGTTGCGCGTTTTTCAGCGCTAGAAATGCCAATACGCGACGATGCGCGTTTTTCAGCGCTAGAAATGCCAAAACGCAACGATGCGCGTTTTTCATCGCTAGAAATGCCAAAACGCGACGATGCGCGTTTTTCATCGCTAGAAAGGTCAAAACGCGACGATGCGCTTTTTTCATCGCTAGAAAGGTCAAAACGCGACGATGCGCGCTTTTCATCGCTAGAAAGGTCAAAACGCGACGATGCGCGTTTTTCATCGCTAGAAAGGCCAAAACGCGACGATGTGCTTTTTTCATCGCTAGAAATGCCAAAACGCGACGATGCGCGTTTTTCATCGCTAGAAAGGTCAAAACGCGACGATGCGCGTTTTTCATCGCTAGAAATGCCAAAACGTGACGACGCACGTTTTTCATCGCTAGAAATGCCAAAACGCGACGATGCGCGTTTTTCATCGCTAGAAATGCCAAAACGCGACGATGCGCGTTTTTCATCGCTAGAAATGCCAAAACGCGACGTTGCGCGTTTTTCAGCGCTAGAAATGCCAATACGCGACGATGCGCGTTTTTCAGCGCTAGAAATGCCAAAACGCAACGATGCGCGTTTTTCATCGCTAGAAAGCTCAAAACGCGACGATGCGCTTTTTTCAGCGCTAGAAAGCTCAAAACGCGACGATGCGCTTTTTTCAGCGCTAGAAAGGTCAAAACGCGACGATGCGCGTTTTTCATCGCTAGAAAGGTCAAAATGCGACGATGCGCTTTTTTCATCGCTAGAAAGGTCAAAACGCGACGATGCGCTTTTTTCATCGCTAGAAAGGTCAAAACGCGACGATGTGCTTTTTTCATCGCTAGAAAGGTCAAAACGCGACGATGCGCTTTTTTCATCGCTAGAAAGGTCAAAACGCGACGATGTGCTTTTTTCATCGCTAGAAAGGTCAAAACGCGACGATGCACGTTTTTCATCGCTAGAAAGGTCAAAACGCGTCGATGCACGTTTTTCATCGCTAGAAAGGTCAAAACGCGACGATGCGCTTTTTTCATCGCTAGAAAGGTCAAAACGCGACGATGCGCGTTTTTCATCGCTAGAAAGGTAAAAACGCGACGATGCGCTAGATTTCATCCAAATCTCACGCAAATCGGTACACATGATCTCTGTAGTCATGTGATCAAGACGAGTCTGATCAGATTCTACACTGACAAAACGCGACGATGCACGTTTTTCATCGCTAGAAAGGTCAAAACGCGACGATGCGCTTTTTTCATCGCTAGAAACGTCAAAACGCGACGATGCGCTTTTTTCATCGCTAGAAAGGTCAAAACGCGACGATGCGCTTTTTTCATCGCTAGAAAGGTCAAAACGCGACGATGCGCGTTTTTCAACGCTAGAAAGGTCAAAACGCGACGATGCGCTTTTTTCATCGCTAGAAAGGTCAAAACGCGACGATGCGCTTTTTTCATTGCTAGAAAGGTCAAAACGCGACGATGCGCGTTTTTCATCGCTAGAAAGGTCAAAACGCGACGATGCGCTTTTTTCATCGCTAGAAAGGTCAAAACGCGACGATGCGCTTTTTTCATCGCTAGAAAGGTAAAAACGCGACGATGCGCTTTTTTCATCGCTAGAAAGGTCAAAACGCGACGATGCGCGTTTTTCATCGCTAGAAAGGTCAAAACGCGACGATGCGCTTTTTTCATCGCTAGAAAGGTCAAAACGCGACGATGCGCGCTTTTCATCGCTAGAAAGGTCAAAACGCGACGATGCGCGTTTTTCATCGCTAGAAAGGCCAAAACGCGACGATGTGCTTTTTTCATCGCTAGAAATGCCAAAACGCGACGATGCGCGTTTTTCATCGCTAGAAAGGTCAAAACGCGACGATGCGCGTTTTTCATCGCTAGAAATGCCAAAACGTGACGACGCACGTTTTTCATCGCTAGAAATGCCAAAACGCGACGATGCGCGTTTTTCATCGCTAGAAATGCCAAAACGCGACGATGCGCGTTTTTCATCGCTAGAAATGCCAAAACGCGACGTTGCGCGTTTTTCAGCGCTAGAAATGCCAATACGCGACGATGCGCGTTTTTCAGCGCTAGAAATGCCAAAACGCAACGATGCGCGTTTTTCATCGCTAGAAATGCCAAAACGCGACGATGCGCGTTTTTCATCGCTAGAAATGCCATCATCAGCTTTACAGACCAAGAGAAGTATGGAGGAAAAGTGAGAGAGAAAGAGTAGAAGTAGGTAGAGGCAGTGTGAAAGAATTGGAGAAAGAGGGGGGGGTCATCCTAAAGAAAGATATTGCGATATAGAGAATGCCTCAGAGAGAGAGAGAGAGAGAGAGAGAGAGAGAGAGAGAGAGAGAGAGAGATAGAGAGAGGGAGATAGACCATGTCCGTGAGAGAGAAAGTCACAAAGACTGGGAGAGATCTATAGAATAAACAGGAAAACAAGAACTCCAGCAGCAGTTGACAACATTTCAGCCAACATCTTCAAGGACAAATGGTGCAGCGCTGGCAGCCACGGAGACACCTCAGGGCAGCCAACAGAATCACTCTCTACAGCCACCACCAACATATATTTGTCATTTAGCCCACGGCGAATTGGTCCCCCCCGAGACATTTGGAATGCCTCATCAAATGATGCCGATGTTCCCTTTCGCTGGGTTTGTGTTGTGTACCTAAAAGCTGCGAGGCACATTCATCTTTGGAATAACCCAATCCCTTTCTTACTCCCCTTCTGGGCATGTTGAGGGGTCTGTTGATGTGGGTTATTTGTCCCCTCATGCTGAACACATAGTAGAGTGAGTGCATCTGGGTTGATGTTGGAATGCACAACAACACACCATTAGTGTGTGGATGTTTACTATGAGGCCAGAGGAGCCTTACAAAGACAACTGTTTGTTTGCTACCAGTATTGTGTTAGGTTATCATTAAGGACCACTGTATACTTTCCAGTCCCAAAGAATAGTTTGTTAAAGTCTACTTTCCTTTCATTAGTGTATGGAAATCTACTTGTAAATCCATGAAAATTGCTTGAGATATGTTATCCAACATTATTGCCAATGGTAATTTTTTGGTCAAAGTTACATAGTTTTTATTTCTTTTTTTATTTCTTTTTTTTAAGATATTTGTTTTGGCTTTGGCCTTTATTGGTTGGATGAAAGTATTCTGACAGGAAATGGGGAGAGACATGGGTCGGGATCTGGAGTCGAACCCCTCAGTGCTCCGTCAGGCTTGCTCAGCAGCCTAGGTGCCCAGATGGTTGAGCTAACCGTCCAGGCCAGATTGGTAAGTATAAGGTAAAGTGTGTGTTTTTTTTTAATGACCATAGATGGGAAAATGGTTTATGTAGCCTACAATATTAAAGTATGTCCAAAGCTTTCATGACATGCAGGCCAGTATGGTCCTCAGCTTACACATACAACGGATCCATACAGTACATAATTATGTAATCATAATATCTATGGTATGAAAAATAACTGATGTTATACTGAATATAGTCAGCCGCTTGAGGCTTAATGTGTGCAGCACAAATTGAGGGAAATACATAATACAGTATATACTATAACATATGTTATACCACATTTGGTATCTTCAGACAAACTGAGAAAGTGTTAACATCAATGCTGCCAACTATCATAGACACAGCTGCACAATTATAATGAAACAGAAACGTTCTATATGCATTTTATAATTTGTGCAGATACATCCTCTGCATTCTGACACTAGGCGGATCGTTACAAAGCACGGAGTGGTACTGAATATCAATAGCATGCACGACTTCTTTTATGAGCCCTGCACACAGTTAAATCTGTGACATTTGGCCTTTAATGGGCTGGCTGAAAACTCATATCCATTTTAACTATTGAATGAAGATTTCTAATGAAGATCCAACCAGCTAAGGGAGTCAGTGGCCACTATTCAGTGAAGTGAGAAATCAGGCAAGTCAATTATCAAGATTATCAGAGAGGGCTGATAGAGGATGATTTTCCTAAATCCTAATCCTAACAGTGCAGGATTTTTTTCTTCTTCTTTCATTAAGCAGGCTCTTTTTATTTAAAGAAACGACTTCACCCAGTTTCCACCTATCTTCATATAATTGGTCCTCACTAAAGCTTATTATAATATAAGTACACAGTCTACTTGGTCTGTGTCTCACAGGAAGGCTGTAACCGTTCAGAAACCCGCCTACCAGTGGAATAGAAAGTGCATGCTTTCTATTCCTGGAAAGTAATTTGGAAAAAGAATACGTGCCTAACGATGATGTCACTACTATGAGACACATATAGGAAAAAATGTACCATTTTATCATTGAAAATGTACCATTTTATCACTGAAAATGGCACTCACTTAAAGCCTGTGTACTCTGTTGATGGGAGTTTTCCAGTCGATTTACAAGTGCACAACTCAGCACATGAGCTTGTAGATCAGCTATTTTTGCTTAATGTTCACCCCCAGGTTATAGGGAGGCTAGGGTTGATGTGGTTAGACCTGTTCTTTTTTTTCACACTTAAAAAGAAACAACGTTATACCTAAAGTGCAATACATACAGTAGTATGTCCTAATTTGTAAGGGAGATCAGTTACCAAACGTAGCTAGTCAGTTGCAAAGCAGTTGCAGACAGTCAAACAGTGAAAACACAGCTGTAGTTCCCCTCTGACAGGGACACCCGGACGCCTAATGGGAAAAATCATTCCTTCCTCAGAGAGTAAAATGAATAACACTGTCCAACAGCCACCTCCAGCTTTTTTCTCTGTTGTTGCCACAGTACGAGAAACCAGGCACCCGTCCCGGACTGATTCATTTGTGGTGGCATGAAAGGCCACACACACTCATCTCTAGCCGAGAACCCACTCACTGACCCAATCGACTGTAAACCTGCTGAGAGGGAACGATACGGCACATGTTTAATACTTCAGCATCACTTTTCATGTCTCCATTTTTAGCACAGGACTGTTCTATTGATCTACGAGCGAGGTGATTGGACGTTGGGATTAATGACCGCAGATGGAGGAAGTATTCCTCCGAGGTCCATTTCCTGACACGCTGCTAGATTACCTTCCACCACGAAGCTTCATCATCGCTGTGAACGATACAAGGAATGAATGAAGGACTGAACGAATGACGGCCCTAAAGTCACAGGAGAGCTGAGGGAAAAGAAGTGTGGGGAAAGGTAATTTTTGTACAGAAAGGAGTCTCTCCATCTCTCCATTCATTTGTTCTCTCTCTCTCTCTCTCTCTCTCTCTCTCTCACTCTCTCTCTCTCTCTCTCTCTCTCTCTCATCCGATTTCACTCTCTCACTCCCTCCCTCTTCTCTTCCTCAACTCCTCAATTATTTTCAGACTGCCAGGCAAGGCACTGTAGGGGCACAGGGGACCATTTGGACTTAGTACATTAAAGAATTCATGATTTGAAACCACCACAGCCCACCCAGACGACTCTATGATATGACTTTCCAGTGCCTGAAGCTCCTTCAACACCCCCCCACACCCCCCTTTCCGCCAGACTGGCTTTCATTCCCCCTGACGGCTGACATTGATCTATCCTTGAGTCTTTTAGCTCCAGGACTTCCAGACCTTAAACTTCTGACTCCTGACCATTAAAAGAAACAGAGCTGCTGATATTTATGAATCCGGTCGTAATGATTTCTGTGCCGGTTGCTCATGTCCCCATCTGTAAATTGGCCTGTTCGTATCAGGGACATAGGACCAGACATGACAGCAGGCCGCTGAAAAAGAGGGACGTCTCACCGTAAAACACACAAAATCTATAAAAGCATATGGGGTGTTGTTAAAGAGGAACAGGGACAAGGACACAACACTGGGACAAAATTAGACTAGGACTTATTAAACTTTTCTTTTGTTTTCTCCCCAATTTAGCTATACCAATTCCCCACCATGACCCATGCGTACATGTGTGCACAGTCCCTGTCAGTATACCGGCTACTGTTGTTCTTTTGAGGGTGTAGACAGCCACGTACATGGAGTCACCAGACTTGCCATAAACTTCTTTTCATCTGACAGTGAGGAGTTGATCACCAGGAGTGGATAATGCATGTGAAGGAGCACGTTATACCTCCCAGGTTCGCTGGTGACTGTAGGACAACCTGTAGAAGTCACTAATGCAGCAACAAAGAACACACTCCCTTTCTGGCTTGCCACCCACAAACGCGGTCAATTGTGTTGTTTGAGTGCCCCAACCACAGGAATTGAACCACAGTGTCCTGCTCTGGTGCAGGGCAGGTACAGTACTTTCCCCCCGGGCCTGTGCCACTCATATTCCCAAGACTTGGACGTATACAGCATAACTTCCAGTATAATGTTGGCCTAAAGTACACATATGGTTGTCTGTTGTCTATGACGCTAATACGAGTGCAGACTGCCCTGGTTCTTGAGTCATGAAGACACATCAATATGCTACACAAACACAATACACATGAGACAATGATGTGGTCCAAATTAAAACAGGTAAAGGTTAGGTCAAACTTAGGTGTCTTCCGAACACTGGGAGTACAGATAGATTGTAACAAAAATAATTTACTCACTTCTGGGGGAAGAATTACTTATTTTGAGATGTCAGGTGTGACCTGCCAGCCACGGACAGTGGTATTAACTAGCAGTAACCAGTAGAGCCTCCTAATGGCGCTATAATAGGGCAATGTTTAATGGTGGCATTTGTTCCTCAACCTAGTGCAAAAGTTTGACCGCAATCTGACGCTGTGTTCATGATTTGCAGAATGTTGTCAATCTTAGCCAATCAGGATGAAATATGAAAAAGCAAACAGATCCAACCTGACTATAGAGATCATGTGTACCGATTTGTGTGAAATTTGGATAAAATCTGAAGGAGTAATATAAAAATAAGTTTTACATAATGTCAGCTTCCTGATGGCGCTATAAAAGACAAAGTGTGTCCTTGGCCTCCTATCTAGGGAGTCTGCGGTTTTACTTGGTGCAGTTATAGGTAAAAACACGAATCGACCTGTTATAGCTGCACCACAAGGCTCATTTGAAAAAAATCAAGTGGTATTTCTTCCTCTGCCTAGTGGGAATGTACGTGCTGTGTTCATGATGACCCACTCTTGCAAACTTTGGAAGCCAATCTTAGTCATTCAGAATGGAATATGAAAAATCTTAAACACCTGTTTTGTACAAAATCTGTAGGAGTACTGTCAAAAATCGGCCTCCTGGTGGCACAGGCCCATGTGAGAAATTTAGTGCAGAAGTTCAGCTATGGCATCCAGGGGGTGTGTGCAGACTTTTGCTGCCATCAAGCCAACGGTGCCGGAGATTAGCTGTACACAGACAGAATGACAGATGGACGGACACAAAACATGGCTTACAATAACTTCAGACTAATCTTATAAAACCCATGTATTGAGTAGGCCTATAATACCCTATAAATATTATATATACATAACTATTATCACATATCTACTGCAGTTTATAATTTTAAAACAGCATCTATCACCAATGACATTTTCTACAATTGTCAATTTCATGCATGCTTTTGGCATTTCACCAGTTATCACCATTCAAATGCTCTTATGGCGTACAATCTGAATAAATATCTAAAATAGTGGAAAGCATGAGTTTTTACATTTAGACAGACTGAGTCAGTTCATCTTCACTGTCTTGATGCAAGCCCCACTGTGTCTGTGGTCTTGAGTGTTTTGGAAAACCACCATACCATTTATGAAAATAGACTAAGCATGGGCTATTATGGGATCATACTGCCATCTATTGGCCAGAAGGGGCTGTTTTCAAGGCATTGTTATTTTCTTTTTGACTTGCTGTCTGCGCTATTATGGTTAAAGACAAACGCTGTTATTGCATCCCAGGAAAAGATGTTTATGTGACATATTGAGTGTGTCCTACAAAGTGTGTGTGTGTGTGTGTGTGTGTGTGTGTGTGTGTGTGTGTGTGTGTGTGTGTGTGTGTGTGTGTGTGTGTGTGTGTCCAATATGGACATGTCTTTACTGTACTGTATGTGTGCATGAGATAAGGGAAAGACGGAAAAAGAGGTAGCGAGAGAGGGAGAGAGAGAGAGAGAGAGAGGGCACATCTGTCTGTGCTGCACCCTTGTGTATGTCAAGATACTGAATGCCCTAACATGCCTTTCCAACACATAAGGACATTCTTCTATACCTTGGCTACAGCACTCAATGCTAAACAAGCGCTCCTCACTGTGGGCGGCATGGTACTCTCAGTGTGAGTTCCCTAATGGCCATAATGGAGGACAAGACTATTTATTATCGCTGGGGATGGGGGAGGGGGGCAGGGTATGTATAGGACTACAATTAAGGAGAAAAACACCCTGGTGCATGTAAAGGGCTGTAATGTGACTTGGAGAATGATGGATTCTGGGGGAATGAGTCTCGCAGCCAGGCCAGGGGGAGTTTCTTATTATCTGCAGCAGGTGGGGGATCTGTCATGGAGGTAAATTGAAGTTTTTTTTAACCAGCTGCGAAGCAGGCTGGTCTACTTTCTATCGCGTCCGAGCGATTCCCAAGCGTGAGTTGAATTTGGAGCGCTGTGATTGGTTGTAGGAAGTAGGAAGCGCTGGGCTGTGTTTTGGACCGCACACAAGTGTTTATGCCTACTAGTACTATATGACTAGTACTAACCCTATCTCTAACTCTAACCTAAACATAACCGCAAGCAGGGGAGCAACGCATCCCTCACCAACCTTAATCCAATCTTTTTAATGCACCCCTCACCAACCTTAATCCAAAAACTATTAACGAACCCCTCACCAACCTTAATCCAAAAACTATTAACGTACCCCTCACCAACCTTAATCCAAAAACTATTAACGAACCCCTCACCAACCTTAATCCAAAAACTATTAAAAAGTCTGCAGTAGTAAAAGAGGTGGCGGCAGTGGGGCACGAACGTGTGAAGCATGGTATTACAAGTCAGCATAGTAATCCACTAGGCTAGCGAGGCAGCTGGCAGAATGGGGGTTTGTGTTTGTATTAGAAGGTGAGGTTCCGCCCGCGCGGGCGGCGCTTTCCTTGGCTACTAGTAGTAGGGCACGCGTGGCCGGCGTGGTAAAACGAGCGCTCCTTCCCGGAGAACCTGCTTGGGAATCGCTCGGACGCCTTTCTATCAGGTTGGTAGTGGCAACTTATAATTTCATTGGCTGCCGTAGTCACCTATCTTTCTGATTGGCTGCCTCGTCTCTAGGCAACCAGACACGTTTTGCCTCTAGCCGACCGACTTCTCAGCCAATGGGATAGCATTGCATTGCAGCCAGCAAGTTGCAACAACAACCCACTAGTTGTTTCAACCACAATTCTGCAGATATAATAACGCAGCTGCATGGTAATTATGACTATGTCATCAATTCTTCTTTATTTTCTTTTTTAAGGAGATAGTGTCAGTGTATACAAGAATACCAACATTTAAGTGGAAGTAAAGAAGAGCAAGGGAGAGGAAAATTAGATGACAAAGAATGAAAAGATGTGGTTAGATGACAAGAGAGAAGAGAAGAGAAGAGAAGAGAAGAGAAGAGAAGAGAAGAGAAGAATCATTCAATACTGTACCTAATGTATTTATTTTAGACATGTCTGTTCTGATAGTAATATTCAGTTCTAATGTGAAGCTCTGCATTTTAGCTGCATAATGAATCTTGTGCATGATTCTCACATTCTCAATGTGTTCTCAACATATTACATGATGTGTAATAGGCTATCTGTAAGAGAACAACCTCAAAAACAACCTTTCCCCTTCCAATTAGCTGCAAATGCAATGCCTTCCACAGTAACATTTACATGCACTGGGGATGAGATCATGTTAGGATGAGATCATTGTGATTGCCATCAACGATTTCCCCTAGTTGCCATGGAAGGTGTGTGTGTGTGTGTGTGTGTGTGTGTGTGTGTGTGTGTGTGTGTGTGTGTGTGTGTGTGTGTGTGTGCGTGTGTGTGTGTGTTTAATGCCTGTCAATGTTGCAGCATAGCAACAAATAATTTATGAATGCCATCAATGAGTCTCCCCCTTGTTGCTATGGACATTGGTCTGTGTCTGCTTGTATGTGTATATGAATAAGTGCTTTTTTGGTGGCTGCATGGATGGTAATGTGCATCTATATGCCATTGTGCAGCACTCAGTAGCAGACAGACAGTGTAGTTGGTTAGTAGCAAGCAAATCTCAATTACACTGACAGGTGACAGTGAATAAATTATCATTAAGTTCACAGCCCAACATACTATTGACCATCTGTGTGTGTGTGTGTGTGTGTGTGTGTATGTATGTGTGTGTGTGTGTGTGTGTGTGTGTGTGTGTGTGTGTGTGTGTGTGTGTGTGTGTGTGTGTGTGTGTGTGTGTGTGTGTGTGTGTGTGTGTGTGTGTGTGTGTGTGTGTGTGTGTGCGCGCGCACACACTCTCGCACTGGACACCCATAATCGTCTCTGTCGGGTCGAAACCTCATATGTCCAAAACTGTTACTTTTCAGGATTCAAATTCAACAATTCGATCTACAAGCTCAAAACGGTTGAGGTTGTGGATCTGATATTTTGATGCTTTTGTGTAATGCTGTTGTATGATCAAGGAAGGTATTCATTTACGAAAAAATAAAATATAATATGGAGATGGGAGGTTTCTGCCCGACAGCAACGATATGCATAAATTCATTCCACGGAGCAGCAAATGCCAACGAGCTGAATAATAGTGCCATTATGCTCTGACAAATGAAAACAGTAACTTACTCCAAAAGGGAGATTCATACGTTCTAATGCAGTCGGGAATCCCAGATGAGGTTTTCTAACAATCAATGCTGGATCAATCTTATGACTATGTATGGCTGTGGCATTTAAAACTCCAGTGAATGCAAATGGAGCATTGTCATTCATTCGTAGTTCTCTGTTTTTTTTTAAAGTGCTAACTAGAAAAAGTGCCCCTCGGGGCACAGGTCTCCACCAGGGCAGGTCAGGTTGTGGCCACCTGGTGGTGCTATAATAAGCGAAAATAATAATGTGAAAAGGGTGCCATTTCTTCTTACGCCTTGGATGGCAATTGGATGATTTGAGGCATTTTGTTCCAAAAATGTGTTTTGCAAAAATCCACCTGTAGGTGGCGCTATAACAGGCCAATGTGAAAAGGGTGGGATATATTCCTCAGCCTAGTAGGAAAGTCTGTGAAAGATTTCACATAAATTGCACGCTGCGTTCATGATTTGAGGCTTTTTGTTCAAAACGGGCCAATCCTGCAAATTTTTAAAGACAATGTTAGCCAATCGGGATGGAATATGAAATATCAGACAGATCCGGCTTGAACACATGACTATAGAGATAGTGTGTAACGATTTGCGGGATTTTTGGACAAAATATGTTGGAGTAATATCAAAAAATGTGTTTTACAGAAATCTGGTGGCGCTATAAAATTTGGGGCAGAGGTTCATCATTGGCATCTAGGGAGTGTGTGTGCAAAGTTTGGCATCGACCGGGTTAACGGCGCCGGAGATTAGCTGTACACAGACAGACGGACACACACACACACGGACGGAGTGCAAAACATACTCTCTCCCCATGCCTTCGGCCTGGTGGAGACAATTAGTGGAATGCAGCTTGATTTCATTATGGTTTGTGACGTTCTCAATAGTGGCTCACTCTAACACTAAAGACGATCTGTTCAAATTAACCAATCAGGGAAGGTGACCGCTGCACTGATTCATTTAGATTTGCAAATGGCAACATAATTATGATATAAGCTTGCTGTGTAAAACCTACACTAAATGTGAAATGAGTAGTACAGAGATAGGTCGCAGTTAGCCAGTTACTATGAAAACCTGCATTTCAGTCGTGTCATGTCACATCATGCCTCCATATATGGTCACGCATCGTGTCACGTCCACATCACACCTCATGACACACTCCATATATGGCTGTCTCCATATGTCGATCTGACATCATCAATATGTTGATCTGACATCTGTCACTCAATACGGCACAGTTGAGAAGCATGAGTCAGGTCAGGTTGAAGCTCTGTTGTTTCAAGCCTGAAAACATCAATTTAAGAAAAAAAGAAGAAAAAAGGTCCATATGGGCATTCCCAGACGATGTCCTAATACAATCCCTGTTATGCCCATATGGAGATACCTGATGTCATCAATATTAAGCCCATATATAGGAATGTCAATGGTCACGTGAACGCATCTGCCTGGTTTACAGCAGACTATGGACGAGCGCTGGCGCTTTGGAATGGGGGGGTCAGATCAACATATGGAATGAATTCTGTACTGGCCATATATGGAGTGTGTCTTGACGTGTACAGGGTTTGATGAGGTCAGATCAACATGGAATGTCAGAACAGGTCAGCTCCATAGATCTAAGGGTGGCAGCGGGGGCAGTATCTTGAGTGCACAGGGTTTGATGAGGGTCCAGGTAGGGCTGGGCCATTTCCGGGCTAACTTTGGGGAAGACCCGTCTAGAGTTTTAATGGACATGAAGGTATCAGTCAAAAGGGAGACATCGAAGAGGAAGGATCAACATATAGAATCCATATATGGAGATCTAAGGGTTTGAGGTCAGATGTAGAGTTGCTGGCCAATATTAATGACCAGGGATCTCCATATATGGGCTTAATTGCAACAGCAGGTTGCATTTACTATATGACATCATCAGGGATCTCCATCCCTGATGATGTCACGTGATGTCACGAGATCTGGGCACCAAAAAAGGGGGATTTCCCATGTATGGGGATTTTGAGTGAAAACATACGATTTAATAGTAAATGCGGCCTGCGGTCGCAAAAATAGGCATATCAGTCTTCACAACAATTTGATCCAATTCTTAGCCTTCTCCTGTATAGTGTCGCATGCCTCTTATTATCTCATAAATGACATTTCTTGAATACTGGGTATAAACTTTGTTTGTTCCCCTGCAGACCAGATGTCCGTCCGTCCGTCCATCCTACCATCCGTCTGTCTGTCCATCTTTCCTTCGGTCGGTCTGTCTGTCTGTCTGTCTGTCGGCTGGGTGCATATTGTGTGAACATGATAGTGTGATGTGCGTGCGTGTGAACACGGACGCATCAATGACGCCACGCAGGCAGGCGTGTTAAACGAACGGGGACAGTGATTGCATGCATTGAATTCAGGTGGTGACTATAGGACGCCAGTATAAAAGTGACACTTAGACGTTTGTGCGTCGTTGGAGCCCACGTCTTGTGAAGCGGCACTCTGGGTGCGGGAGGTGGCCGTTCGCAAGTATTAGTCTTGCCGGCGGTGAAGACAGGTAGTGAGGGGGAGCTAGTTGTCTGAAGTCAGCAGGAGGGGAGACTACACCTGCGGTCTCCTGTAGTTAGATAGAGGGGGCTTAGAGAGTGTGTGCTCACATTGCTCCTCCGCAGTACTGCGATCTGAGAAGGACTGGTTAACTGTCCGCACGTCACGTCGTCCGACACGCAGCTCCCCGGGGAGTTGGACGGCGTCACAAGCAAAGACCCCGGGGGAGGGTCCGCCACCACGGCGAGTTAAGTACCCGAATAAAGAGACATTGTATCGTGTATTGCCGGCATGGATGCACTGATTATTTAAGAGACATTGTATCGTGTATTGCCGGCATGGATGCACTGATTATTTAAGAGACATTGTATTGTGTATTTCCTGTATGTTGCACTGATTATTTAAGAGACATTGTATTTATATAGGCCTGTAGTTTATACTTGGTTTTACTGGTGTTGTTATGTTAATATACTGTAATTCATACTTATTCCACATACTATACTAATTCTATGTACTTGTCGAGCATTATAATAAAGGTCGCTCATTTGTACATCCTTGTCTGTGGTGCTTCCAGGGCTGATGTTTACCCCTACAGTTTGGGGGACGATAGAACTCACATTTATTACACTGGTGGCAGTGGTGGGATCTATCGAAATGTCAGTCTCTGATCATGAAGCGGGCCCCAGTAACAACGGTGTTGGCCGGAGTAACAATTTATCTGCAACTCCACGGCCAGTCTTTATGCCAGAAACATTCACGGGCACGGGGCGAGAATGGGCTGATTGGGCTGAACAGTTCGAAATGGCAGCTGATGTTAATAATTGGGATGAATCTCTGAGATTAAAGTTTATGAGTCTACTTTTGTCTGGCCGAGCTCGGGAGGTGTATAGCGGGTTGTCTGCAGCAGCTAAAGCTAATTATGCCTCGTTAAAGACTGCAATGGGGAGATGTTTAGACCCATGTGATAGTGAGGACTGGAACAGGGCCAGCTTCTCGTCACGTAGGAGGTTACATAATGAGACTGTAAGAGAATTTGGCATTGCACTTCGCCGGTTGGTCACTAAAGCATACCCTACAATAGATCTTAATACCCAGGATGTGTTGGCAAAAGATCATTTTATTGCACATGTGGGAAATGGGGATTTGCGTATTAACCTCCGCAGTGCCAAACCAGCCACATTGGAGGAAGCAATTAACCTGGCTGCAGAGCTTGAACTCATTAGGGGTCTAGAGGGAGGGGGCCCAATGACTGATGCTAAGGTGCGCGGGGTTGTTGATAAATCTACCAGTGACGAGCGGATAGAATCCCTACTTGGGGTGGTAGAGGGCCTACGACAAGAAGTCAAATCCCTGCAATCGACAGTACAGGCAATAGGCCACCCAAGTAAAATTGCTCCTACAACCACACCAGCGGTATCGGTTCCTTATGGACGCTCAGTTCAAGCACCCTCCCTATTCAAACGGGAAGCTGAGCGGAACAAGGGATGCTGGGAGTGTGGGTGTACTCGCCACATTCGACGTGACTGTCCTTATTTACAGGGAAACTAGAGGGGGTGTGCACAGAGGGCCCAATGCCCGCCCCCGATTCTATGTCAACCGTGGCCCCTGGTGGTTCTGGATATTTGAAAGCTAAAATAGGTGGGTTGGATTGTTATGTGTTGGTTGATACAGGAGCCTCATGCTCCATTATTCCTAAGCAACTGTGGCTTTCTGTTACAAGTGGAGGAAGTGACCTAGCTAATTATATTGGCAGAGCTACAGCAGCCAATGGTGGGGGGATGCATATTTTGGGGTCCTGGCAGACTGTATGTCAATTCGATTCACTTGCACTTGTCGCTGAGTTTCTAGTCTCTGATATCCCCTCCACAGAGGTTTTGCTCGGCTTTGATTTTCTAGCCAAGTATGGGGCTGTTGTTGATCTGGGGAAGAAACGGTGTCAGATAATGGGCAAACAATTTCCCTTGGTTGATCTTAATCCCTCATTAGAGCCCCAGATAGTTGTTGTCTACACAGATACAGTGGTACCCCCCCGCAGTGAGGCCATTGTTTGGGGACAGGTCCAGAGTGGGTGGGGGGATTATGCAGAAGGGATGTTAGAACCGTCCACCTCCATTTCTAAACAGAGTGATGTTTTGGTAGCCAGAGTGGTTTGCAGTGTACAGCAGGGTAAACTACCAGTGCGAGTTATTAATGTAACTAATGACGGCCTACCACTAAAGAGCGGCATGAAAATAGGCACACTGTTTACTGACATTGAAGTGGGAGAAGAGACGACAGAGCAGTGTGAGGACGGGGAGGGAGGAACCTTATTGCCACCTTGGACTGTTAACACACTTATGGATCATTTTGGGGTAGGGGAGAGAGGTTTTGCCCCAGATGAGATGAGAGCAATTAGGCAGTATTTCCACAAATACATGGATGTGTTCAGTCGGGGAGATGCAGATTTGGGCAGAACACATTTAACATCACATAAAATTGACACTGGGAATGCACAACCCATTAAGTTGCATCCTCGACGGGTTCCCCTTCACTTACAGCAGGAAGTAACAAATAATTTGACACACATGTTGGCTAATGGGATAATCCGTCCTTCCTGTAGTCCATGGGCAGCCCCAGTTGTGCTTGTGAAAAAGAAGGGGGGTGGCCTCCGGTTCTGTGTTGATTATAGGAAACTCAACGAGGTTACTAAAAAAGATGCATATCCCCTGCCTAGGATTGATGATGCCCTAGATAGTCTGTCACATGCTCGTTGGTTTTCTACTTTGGATTTGGCTAGCGGTTATTGGCAGGTGGAGGTAGAGCCAGAGGATCGAGCTAAGACTGCCTTTGCCACCCGTCAGGGATTGTTCGAGTTTAATGTTTTGAGTTTTGGCCTTTGTAATGCACCTAGCACTTTTCAGAGGTTAATGGACCTAATCCTTGCTGATTTACAGTGGACTACGTGTTTAGTTTACTTGGATGACATCATTGTGTTTGGCCGTACGTTTCAGGAACATCTGACACGTCTTGATGACGTACTGGGAAAACTCCAGAAGGCCAACCTGAAAGTTAAACCATCCAAGTGTAATCTATTTTCTACCCAAGTCCATTACCTGGGGCATGTTATATCTGCGGAGGGAGTAGGGCCAGACCCAGCTAAGGTGGAGGCAGTCAGAGAGTGGCCCGCCCCAACCAATCAGACTGAGGTTTCCAGTTTTATAGGGCTAGCGTCTTATTATAGGAGGTTCGTGAAAGGTTTTGCAGACATTGCTCGCCATTTACATAGGCTGACAGAGAAGGGGAAGCGTTTCCAGTGGACTGAGGCCTGTCAATGTGCTTTTGACCAGCTTAAGACTAGCTTGATTACTGCCCCTGTGTTGGCTTATCCAGACCCCTGCAAACCCTTTATTTTAGATACAGACGCAAGTGAGGAGCAGTGATATCCCAGGAGGAGGGAGGCTTGGAACGAGTGGTTGCATACGCCAGTAGGGCCCTTACAAAACCGGAACGTAAATATGCTACTACAAAAAAGGAGCTTTTGGCTATGGTGGTCTATACCAAACACTTCAGACATTATTTGTTAGGTAAAGAGTTTGTGTTGAGAACTGACCATAATTCACTGCGATGGCTGCACAATTTTCAGGCTTTAGAGGGGCAGTTGGCTCGCTGGATTGAACAGCTCGCAAATTTCCAATACACCATCGTTCATCGGCCAGGCAAGCTACACAGCAATGCTGATGCTCTCTCTAGGCTACCAGGCTTCCTTGAAAATAAACAGCAGTCTGAACAGGAGTCCCCTCAGGGAGCGCTTGCCAAGACCAATCCAAAAGTGCGTGTGGTGCAGGACGTTCCAATCGCTGTGGTAGCTAGGGAAATAGATGAGCTGTCTCAGGCACAGATGGCAGACAGTGAGTTGCAGAGAATAATTGAGTGCAAAAATCTGGCAGCTGACTGTGTAATTCCAGACGATCCGGATTTACAGAAATATGCTCAAATTTGGGCTCAGCTTAAAATGCAGGAAGGCAGACTAGTGAGGATCCCGGCTGCTCATTCTGATGCGGCATCTAAGGTACAGGTGGTTTTACCTCAGTCGATGGTGCCAGATGTTTTGAAACAGTTGCACAATGTTTCAACTGGAGGCCATTTGGGGGTGCAAAAACTTCAGGGGAAGGTTAAAGACCGATTTTATTGGCTGGGGTGGTTTGGAGATGTTAAGACATGGGTCAAAGAATGTGTAGACTGTGCTTCCCGTAAGACTCAGGGGAAACAGCCACGTGCCCCTTTACAGCCATCTGTGACATCGAGGCCATTTGAGAGGATTGCACTTGACATTCTGGGCCCTCTCCCAGAGACCCCGAGAAACAATAAGTACATATTGGTTGTTGGTGATTACTTCTCAAAGTGGACGGAGGCTTTTCCACTGCCTAACCAGGAGGCCTGTACTGTTGCTAAAGTTTTGACTGAGCAATGGGTGTGTCGGTTTGGCGCCCCCCGGAGTCTGCACTCAGATCAGGGACGCAACTTTGAATCTAATCTGTTTAAGGAATTGTGTAGTCTGCTACATATGCATAAAACTCGCACCACACCATATCACCCAGAGTCAGACGGGTTGATAGAGCGGTTCAATCGTACTCTCTTGGATATGGTATCCCTCTTTGTGGAGGAGAATCAGGCTAATTGGGACACACTTTTACCGTATGTTATGCTGGCTTATCGTAGTAGTGTGCATGCTAGCACCCTTTTCACCCCTTACAAGGTATTGTTTGGCCAGGAAATTGTCTTGCCGGTCGATGTTATGTTAAACATTGACAACCAGGAGTCCTTTGCCTCAGTGGATGGGTATGTGTCTAGATTGAGGGACACATTGTCTACTGTGGTTGAGGCAGTTAAAAAACATCAAGCCAGGGCCTCGGGACACCAGAAAGTGGCTTATGATTTCAGGGCAAAGTTCCAGTATTATTCTGAGGGAGAACTAGTTTGGGTGAGGAACAAGGCTAAAAAGCGTGGTCTGTGTCCCAAACTACAGAGACGGTATAAAGGCCCCTTTAGAGTGGCCGAAAGGGTGACTGATGTCCTCTACAGGCTAGTGCCAATGGAGGGAGGCTCAGAAACCGTTGTGCATTTCAATAGACTCAAACCCTGTACTTCTTCCTTGCCAGTGCCATCTGAGTCAACAGAGAATGAGACATCCATGGGAGATAGACGGAGGGTCTGCCCTACTCCGCCAGAACAACGGCAGCAGTCGGAGGTTCCAGGTTGTTCCAGTTGGGTCCAGCTTCGTCCGGCCCGCCGTGATGTCCCCGCGGAGGTGAGGACAGCGCCGGCAGGGGCGACCGAGGGTGGTCAACGGCAACAGAGGACCCCGTCAGCAGGAGTGATGACACCGGTATTGCAGCGCGACCTGGAGACTGTCTCAGATGTCACCGGAGAACAAGGAGGGCCATCAGTAGATTCAGCAGCCTCTGAAGTAACCCTTCCCTCGGACAGGCCTGTGGCTGGTCTTGGACAATCGGGCCACCAAGCTGCAGCGACGTCGGAGGGATGTTCTGCACGCCAGCAGAGCTCATCAGCTGGGTCGCAGAAGGCCAACGGGCCAGAAGGCCCCGCAGCAGCGGAATCGACCCAGCCCTTGGATCTGTCAGCGTCCCGTCCTGAGCGGTGGCAACAAGACGCCATAGGGGTGCCAACGCAAAGGGGAGGACGTCCAGCTCGTCAGCGGAAACCAGCCGTCTGGTCACGAGACTACGAGATGTCCTTATAGACTCGGGGACGAGTCCCTTTCTTCAAGAAGGGGAGAAGTGTGATGTGCGTGCGTGTGAACACGGACGCATCAATGACGCCACGCAGGCAGGCGTGTTAAACGAACGGGGACAGTGATTGCATGCATTGAATTCAGGTGGTGACTATAGGACGCCAGTATAAAAGTGACACTTAGACGTTTGTGCGTCGTTGGAGCCCACGTCTTGTGAAGCGGCACTCTGGGTGCGGGAGGTGGCCGTTCGCAAGTATTAGTCTTGCCGGCGGTGAAGACAGGTAGTGAGGGGGAGCTAGTTGTCTGAAGTCAGCAGGAGGGGAGACTACACCTGCGGTCTCCTGTAGTTAGATAGAGGGGGCTTAGAGAGTGTGTGCTCACATTGCTCCTCCGCAGTACTGCGATCTGAGAAGGACTGGTTAACTGTCCGCACGTCACGTCGTCCGACACGCAGCTCCCCGGGGAGTTGGACGGCGTCACAAGCAAAGACCCCGGGGGAGGGTCCGCCACCACGGCGAGTTAAGTACCCGAATAAAGAGACATTGTATTGTGTATTTCCTGTATGTTGCACTGATTATTTAAGAGACATTGTATTTATATAGGCCTGTAGTTTATACTTGGTTTTACTGGTGTTGTTATGTTAATATACTGTAATTCATACTTATTCCGCATACTATACTAATTCTATGTACTTGTCGAGCATTATAATAAAGGTCGCTCATTTGTACATCCTTGTCTGTGGTGCTTCCAGGGCTGATGTTTACCCCTACAGTTTGGGGGACGATAGAACTCACATTTATTACAATATGCTAGGTGTCCTTGACTTGCAATGGCATCGGGGGTACAGTGACATGGCAGTTCTTGGTGATTTTGGGTGGCGGGGCTGCCTAAGAAATCTTAATTATTATACTACCCATTAACATTGTTCATCCTACAGCATGTTCACCGAATACTGGTCTACAGCAACAACAGCATCAGCATTACATTCCAGATACCAGGTCACTAGCCTGGCTCCAGCCCTGATGATACCATTAAAATGTGAAACAAAATCAAAATTCACTGTCAGGCTACCAGGTTACAGCAGTAAGACTGTGTAGGCCACACACACACACACACACACACACACACACACACACACACACGTGAATGAAGTGAAAACTAACAAACGCGTCACCTAAGCAGAATCACACACGTTCACGCACCGAAACAAATCAAACACACACGCAACTGGCTAACCTCGCCTCACCAGGCTTTCCACCTCGGAGGAAAGCAGCACCGACCAAAATGAAATAAAGACGCAAGCAAGGCACACATGCGCACACACGCACGCACAACACCGAAACAAATTAAAACACAAACACTCACAGTCGCAAACAGACACACACACACACACACGTCTCACTCTCTCTCTCCTGATCTCTCTCCTGATCTCTCTCTCTCTCTCTCTCGCTCTCTCTCCCCCACAGCGCGAGCCACTTCCAATGTGATTAAATTAAACCAGTGATCATGTTTCTTAACTTTGTGAGATAAATGAAGCAAATTCACAATACCTTTCTGGTTCCGTTCCAAGCGGTGTTCTTGTCGGATGTCATGTCAGCACCAAAAGCGCACATTTCAAACCAACAAATCATACGATTTTGTCCTCTTTCCTTTTGTTATATCCATAATGGACGACATGCCCCCAGTCTCTTATTTTTTCCCTCCACGGACATGGGACAAAACAGATTATAAAGCAAATAATAAACTTAATCTATTTAAAACAAATACTTCCACGCGCCATTCCTTAGCATCAAACAGCAGCACAAGAGCAGGAGCTGTGATTGGTCAAAAGCCAGTGACCGCACAGCCCCTCAATGAAAGCCAATGGAGCTGTTTTGGGCTGTAAATCATCAGCCCATTTTGACATATTTTGTGTTTTTCTTGAAACTTTTTGATGCTGTTGCTGCTTTAGATTCTACCAGAATATAAAAGTATCTCTTCTAAAACATTTTAATAGGATAGGGGGGGCTGAGCCCCACTTGCCCATTTATACAAAGCCACCCCAGACACAAATAGATAATCAGACAGGCTTTTGGTGGATTCAATGATAAAAATATGATTTTATTGGCTTGAGCATGCCTATGAGGAAAGGGCAGAAAGAGAGGCAGGAAGATCAAGAGAGTATACGGCAGAAATAAAGAAAGAAAGAAAGAAAGAAAGAAAATAGGGACACCTGGGTTAACACTTGATATTATCAAACATAAATATAAAACATATCAGAAATGTATTTAATTCAGTCTGACCATAATCCGGGATAAAGCGTATCCCCACTGGCAATAAAAGTGAATGGCCAGATAGGGGGTATTATAGGGATATCAAAAGAAAAGGCCTGCATCTCCCCATCAAACCCTGATTAGTTATACTTATACAATGAGACGCAATTAGCAGATGTGTCCACTCAGTTGGCGAAAGAAAGCGTGAGACAGGCAGACAGTCAGCCAGCGCCAGCATGATAGACTCAGACAGATGGAGGACATTAAGTCAAAGTTAAGTAACCATCTTTTGCTTCTTTATCTCACCCAGATATGCTAATCCAGTCAGTCTGGCTGGTGTGTGTGTGTGTGTGTGTGTGTGTGTGTGTGACTGTGTGTGTGTGTGTGTGTGTGTGTGTGTGTGTGCGTGCGTGCGTGCGTGCGTGCGTGCGTGCGTGCGTGCGTGCGTGCGTGCGTGCGTGCGTGCGTGTGTGTGTGTACACATGTCGCACGCGCACGCATTGGTTGCCCATTTTTCTCCCAGCACCACTAGTTCTGCTCAGCCTGTGCTGGATGACACAGTTATAATCTCATTGCAATGGAGAAGTGAGGGTGAATTACCTCTGAGGCACTCTGCAGAATGTGTGTGTGCTTGCATGTACACTTGTACAGTATGCGTCTGTGCGTGTATAGTGTGTGCACGTTTGTGTGTGTGAGAGAGAGAGAGAGAGAGAGAGAGAGAGAGAGAGAGAGAATGGTAGTCAAGCTTGCATGGCTGAGAGTGTACAGTATATACTGTATTGTACGCACATAAATTAGTGAAATAGGGAGACAGGACAGATGCACAATGGGTTACCGCTAATCAGACATGAGGTGACAGGCGGTAAATAACCTAATTAAAGCCAGGGGGAATGCCATCCATGTGGGTGTATACTGTATGTTTGTATACAGTATGTGTCACTATGGCAAAAAGGTGCTGTTTACTAACTTGTTTGGACGAATATGTAGAAATGTTCCCATTGTATCATATACAATTTACATAATTATGTATACTGTATGACTTTGTGGCCACGGCATTATACATGACCTGCAGCTGCCAGCCAGTAGTTTCTTAACGTGGTTATTCTATATTTTAAGACTGATGCATATAGGCACAATTTAAAAAAGAATTAAACAATATGATACTGATACTTTTTATTTTTCCTTATTAATCTCTCAATACCTGATCTGATCTTTCAGCACAACTGCCCTAAACATTGTTGTTGTTAGTAACACAGAAGCTGTTTCTACGTGGAAAAAGGAGACGTTTCAACAGATCTGGGAGCAGCTCAGTCAGGGTGCATGCTTTAGGCTACCCTACTGTATATACTTCATTGACCAGGGGGTCCCCCAGGATTCTATCCGTGGCACCCTTTTTTCCCTATTAGGCCCTATATGACCTCCATCCTATACTCCTCCTACCCGCAACACTCCCTACTGACAGGTGCCGGCCCCAGACTGTAGAATTACATGCAGTGCCAATTATCGCCCATGACCTCTGTGATGGTGAGCAGCTATACTTTACCACTGTACCCAAGCACATAGCATCCCCTATTCTGCCACCTCCAGCCTTTACATCAGTGATTTATATAAAACTCGAAACCAGATCCGCCCCGCCTGTCAAAAAAATTACCCGTTACCCGCCCTGTTACCCGTTCGTATCACCGTTCGCTATCTTTGACTTTATGTGATCCAACACCGCATGTGGTGATGTGGTTGTTGTGGTGGTGGGCGGCGGTGGTTCGTCATTGCAAACGGAAGACATGTAGTTGAATGAGGCTACTGGGCTTATTATCACAACATAAAGTTATATCATGATTTATTTTGACCTAAATGGCGTAATATATCAACAAGGATAGGATGATAAAATAAAAAAGATTAGCCTGATGACCGTCTTGATCCAAAGCTATTCTTGTATCACAAATTACGTTAGAACTTTAGTTAAACTTTCAGAGTGACGCAGTACATTACCTGGGTTAGCTTACATCTTGTGTTGAATGTTGACATTATAATCCCTTGGTGTTTCATCAGTACGTTGATAACGCTGACACAGGCCACACAGGCCGAAACGCGTTCGTTATCAACGTCAGAGGTAGATAAATTCATATAAAAAGGACATACAATGAGCAATGGGCATTTTCTTCATTTCAACTTGTATATTCGAGCCTTGCACCGTAAGGACTTTATTCTAACCTGGAGTGCTGCGGGTTGTCTACGATAAAGAAGCAAGGATTCGGCCGTGATGTCACTGCTATGCAACAAGGAAGTAGCACACTAAGCACAGCAGCAGAAACAGAACGCCATTATGCAGGAATCAGCATTGATGTGACATTACTGGCGATTCCTTGGGCATGTGACGGACTTAACTTGTCTCTGCTGTTGAGAAGCACCCAGCTCAGCTGCTGTTTATAACATCCTGCAGTGCGGGTCCACTCTGATTAAAATGTTACCCACCCGTGTTTCGTTGCGTTCCACCCGTCCCCGCACCCGTCAACTTAGAAAAGTATATTTGCCCGCCTGTTTTCATACGTCAAACTCGGGTACCCACGGGGTATCCGCGGGTATCCGACCCGATGCAGGACTCTGGCACACACCGCAGCGGAGTGCCTGATAACACCGGCTAATGTTATGAGCTAACTGGAGAGCAGGAAAGATGCACAACGGAGACAGCGTTTATTTCACCTGACAAATCTGTCTTCACACCGAACAACTACTTCAAGTAGGCCTACTTGCCACACATGGACTCAAATGCCGAGTTGACGGTGCCCGGGATCGAACCCATGACCTTGTGGAGTTCTACCCGGACACAAATGCTTGCCACTCTCTCTGACCTTAACTTCTTTCAACCTATACTCTTCCCTTAGGATTGTACCTACCCCATTTCTACTCTTACCATCCCATGGTAGAACAGTTTAAAACCCCCTCCGAAAATCATGGCCTTGCCCATCGAGATAGCATAAGGGCAATAAAGTAACATATCCTTTGATTTGGGGTTGATTTTAATAATATTTTCACCCTTGAACAACTGGCAATTGTATATTTGCTGGACAAATCTAACACCAACCTCCATTGGAGGTGGGAGAGTACCTGGACTTCTTCATGTAAAATTGTATTAGTGCAGCGGATAACCAAACCAATTGTGCATTTTATGACTAAAGCATGAAACTTTCAGAATATCATCTACACACCCCAAGGTTTGATTTCAGACGTGGAACCACTTTCTGACTGACATCTGGTGACCTTGAGGAGTCATTGACCTCAAAATTGCATTTTTGCACGTTTTGCTCCATTATTTTCCATTATAATAATTATTTATGTTTGTTAAATGGAAGTTTTGTTCTAATGAATGACAACTTAAACCCCAATAGTCTACAGAAATGGTGAATCATGTCAACTTTTATGATATAAATGTTATGACATTGTTATAACATTAAAAACATCTAGGAGAGAGAGAGAGAGTGCGGAGAGAGAGAGTGCGGCGGTTAAGCTCATATTTGGAAGGTATTGTGCATGTTATGACTAAAGCATGACACTTTCTACAGTGTTTCTATATACCATGAAGTTTGTTTTTAGACATGGAAACACTTCTGAATTTACATCTGGAACTTGTCAGAGGCTGTACACATTTCGGGCTGTCAAACCATGCTGTAAACCGCCATAGGGCCCATGTTAAACCCATAAATGTTGTTTCCTTTTATGATTAAAATGTCATCTATAGGCTAGCAGATGATTGTTTGCAAAAAGTTATATGTTGGACAATTCGAGTAATTAGCATAATGAGCAAATCAATTGCTTAATGAGCAAATTAACTGGAAATGGCTATCATTTTGCATCCATTTAACTTTGAAAGATGACTTAAGAGTCAATGTCTATGTTTGTGATATCCAGAAATTAATCTGTTATTATGGTGAAGTCATACACCCTTTCTTCATTAGCATAATTGGCATAAATTATGTAAAACATAGGTACAAATTAGGAATTAGCTATACAGTGTTATTGCTTTTAGTCAACATATCAAGGTTGTTTTAGAGTCTACATCTATATTATGTTACATAAATTAATCTCTTGACATAACTAAATTATGAAATTGTTACTCATTTGCATAATTTGCATAAAGTATATAATAATTCGTCTTTCGGCCTATTTTATGACATGTCTAATGTGACGGGGCAGCAGTGGCTCATGAGGTAGAGCGGACGTCTTGGAATCTGAAAGCAAGGCATGATGCACACTCTGATGTCATGCATGTCTGTGATAAAAGCAGGCATCGAGTGTTATCAGATGCTTGTGCTTGTCCTCCTTCCTGTTAGGATGTCAATGTGATACTGTCTCCTTACTCTCCTACCCCGTGAGAAAGTACCATGCCTATAGTCTCTCAATACAGTTCCTGTTGGAACTTCTACAACCCATTCACAAGAAGGATGGCCATAGCTGAATGAGCCACCTGGGAAACAGAAGGTCCCAGGTTCAATTCCAGGCCCCGGCAATGTGTCGAGGTATACATAAGCAAGACCCTTAATCCCCAACTACCCCCTGACCTCAAAGGTCTGACCTGCTTCAATAACCTAATTGAAGCCGAAAACAGAATTTTCCAATATGATTAATATAAGGTCTAATACACAAAGATAAAGACAAAGAAGATGTAGAGGCTGAAGGAAATGAGGAGAGAGATGATGAAGATAGTGGTAAAAGACCATTGAGTGTGAGGTTGTGGTTCTAAGTGAACTCACTAGTGCTCATTATGGTACAATTTTTGTCCACTCAGTCTGTGTCTCAGAGTAGGGCTGTGGACAGTTCAGAGACTTGCCTACCGGTGACATTGTCGGTAGGCAGGTTTGTTCATTTCGAACATTTAAATGTTTTAATTTGATTTTGTATTAATGTGAGAACAATTAATAGCTAACTTTCCAAAAATATAAAGTCTTCAGTTTATATTAGCTTGGATTCTCCATCAGTGTCACTGGTAGCAAGTGTTATGACAGAAATGGTACCATATTATCTCCCAACATCTCCTTAAATTCCTGCCACCTGGTAGGAGGTTTATGAGTATCCAACAGTTACTTCCCCAAAACATATGAACCCTGAACCCTCGCCATATACTGCCCCCAAAACCAAAATCATGAGATGAATAGGGCGCGTACAGTAGCATTGGCAGCCATTTTCGGGTTCCATCGTTCCAGACCCCATTGTTTCTTTCCCATAGAGATTTCTACGAATATTTATATAAAAAATGAATAAGCCTATAGCCATCCAGGACCCTACTGAATCATGACGATAAAACATTTGATTCTGTGATTTCTTTTTAAATATGTAATTATATAATATACTATTAGCCTTTATAATAGCATTTGTTTTGAGGTTTTTTCATTTGTTTTTCACAGAATTTATGGTCATTAATTACCAGGATCCTGGATGGCTTGATTACATAGGCTTAGAATGATTGATATATATATTGTTTGGAAATGTGAAAAATGAATGGGGTCTGGATGGATGGAACCAGAAAATGAATGGAGTCTGGATTACAATTTAGGCATTTAGCAGACGCTCTTAATCCAGAGCGATGGAACCAGAAAATGACCACCACTGCTATGCCCTATAGCACCTTTGAATATACTGTAACTATATTCATTGGATATAAAAACCAAACAAACTCATCAATCAGGTCTTTCTGTATTTTTTTCTTCCATAACTTCATTAAAAACCAATACAATAATGTTAAAATAACGACAACTACCTCTTCTGTGGTTCTTGTCATTTTTTACTCTTCGCTGCCAAAAGCTTCTGTGCAGCTTTCTCGGCTTTGACCATCTCCACCAGTTCCTTATACCTCTTCATACAGTCCTTTTTGTAGCTGTGTAAAGAGCTGCATCTTTATTTTATTGGGCTAGCACTGTAGAAAGTGTCATGCTTTAGTCGTAAAATGCACAATACCTTCCATATGAGCTTAACGGCTCTCCTAGATGTTTTTAATGTTATTACAATGTCATAGCATTTATATCATAAAGGTTGACATGCTTCACCATCTCTGTAGACTATTGGGGTTTAAGTTGTCATTCATTAGAACAAAACTTCCATTTAACAAACGTAAATAATTATTATAGTGGAAAATAATGGAGCAAAACGTGCAAAAATGCAATTCTGAGGTCAATGACCCCTCAAGGTCACCAGAGGTCAGTCAGAAAGTGGTTCCACGTCTGAAATCAAACCTTGGGGTGTGTAGATGATATTCTGAAAGTTTCATGCTTTAGTCATAAAATGCACAATACCTTCCATATATGAGCTTAACCGCCGCACTATATCAACGCTTCTATAACAACTGCTTCTATATTGGCCTTACGGTGTTGCAAGCCATGGTTGATGCATGGAATGTCATTTTTCATTTCACATGGCTTTGAATTTATATTCTGTCTGCTCCCCCAATTGTAGCCAATCCATTAGACACACACATCTCTTAAGCTTGACCCAGTAACACATTTAGATAGAAATCTCACTGGCACTTTCATGTAAGGACACTGGCTGGCAGAGTAATATGAGTTGTACTGTATAGTACTGTGTTCTGTATCTGCATGCAGTGTGACTGATCAGCCGTTGTTTGAATTAAATTAACCTCATTTGATTGATGTTGAAGTAATTGTGATTTAAGCATCGATGTACGTATGCATCATTGATCGATTGTTCAAGTTAAAAGCTTGAGTTTTCTTTAATGTTACATCTTATTGAGAAATAATTTGTAGCCGATTTGACACAGGAGTGTACACTACCCTCTGAGGTGGTTGTAAATGACTGTAAATATTCTCAAATTAATACAGAATTTGCACACGCACGCACGCACGCACGCACGCACGCACGCACGCACGCACGCACGCACACACAGTACTACATAGGCGTGTATACCTTACAAGTCATCGTCAAATGTCTTCATCACAACACACTGACATGTACAAACACACAGGAACAAAGAGGTTTCAGAACTGACTGCTGGTAGAAGACTATTTCAGGCCCCACTGGCTAACATGAATAATGCTCCATTAACCCCCCCACCCCCCCACCCCACACACACACTCTCTCCTCCATCTTCCCCTCTTCCCTATACTCACTGTCATCGCTCTCTCTCTCTCTCTCTCTCTCTCTCTCTCTCTCTCTCTCTCTCTCTCTCTCGTCCCCCTATCTTTCTCTCCCTAATATATCCCCTCCAGCCATTTTCAGGACTCTCAGGGAAGGAAGCAATCTCAGATTTATTTTCCCCCAAATTTCCAATTTGAGAGACCCCTGCAGCAAGATCTTCTGGTGTCTGGTGTGTGTAGTCCTGTTAAATTAAAGTCTGTTAAAAAAAGGGGGGGGGGGGGAGGGAGGGGGATTTCAATGGCTCTTCATGCTTAGATGTGAAAACAAGACTATGAAATCACATGTACAGTAGGAAGTATCACTTACATCAGTGGTTCTCAACCTGGGGGTACCCACAAGATTTGGGGGAGTCCCCAGATGACAGTAAAGTGACAATTTAAGGACTTTTAAGACCCCTTTAATACATCAAAAGTAATAAACAAACTACACTATAAACATTGGCTAAATTGTCAAATAATATAAGAAAGGGAAACATTTTTTTTAAATAGCCAATGCGCTGCGAGCTTGTAGGTCTGCTATTTTCACAATACTGTATTTCACAATATTGAATGTATTTGTAGATCCGCTATTTGCACAATATTGCACAATATGTATCTTTCCAACAAAATTGAATACTCATACATTCCAAGTGCTTATCAGGGTGGGGGTCCCCAGTCCAAAAACCTTCGGTGAGGCCTTTAGGAGGGCCATTCGAGCCGCAAGTGGAGCCTGCAGTACTACCGTTGCCCAGCGGTGGAGCCTGCAGAAACATTGTGGCTCAAGAATCCACCACTCCTGAATAAAGTGTCTGGTTCTGGGAGTCTGGTGCAACGCACAGGTCCTAGCTGTACTCCTGGTGAGAGCAGGAGTGGACCTGGTGAGACGTAGGAGGGGCCCCGGACAGGAGTCAACCCACAGAGCCTAGTCCCTCCACATGCCAGAATAGTAGGCCTACCTCTCAGTCCCGGCATAGTAGTTCCGGAGTGGTTCCAACGGATTGTGTGGCCCTGGTCTTTCCCTAGTGGGTCTGATCGAGGGTAGCTACTGGGACGTAAGTCGGGACTTGATCACCCAGGCTGGGTCACCCGAGTGAGGGGTATGATGTTCGCGAGACGGTAGACCCGAAACCCATCACTGAGGATACGTCCCAGTTGCATCCATGCGATGTATTATCGTATACACCCCGTTCCATGATAGATACATCGAAAACAACTTGGTTGGTTTTGGTGACTGATATTGTCCTCCTAATTACGCGAGGAGGCCGTGTTTTTTCCGATTACTTTTTTCCATTTATTTTTTAATTTATTCGAAAATGGAAAAAAATCAATATAATAAAAACATTAAGCAATAATGTACATATTAGGAGGGCAGTATGAGTCTCGAGAACCAAGGACGGGCGTTTTCGGTGCATCATGGTTAAAATGGAGTTAGAAGTTACATAGCCTCGTTACCCAGGCTTTCATTTCGTCTGCGCGAAAAAAGAAACAATGCGTAGGAGGGGTGTGTCCGATAGAATTAACTACTACAACTATACTGAATCGAGCAACTTATAAAAACTGTCCAGGGTGTTCACAAAAGCCTGAGTATACGATAAAATTACACCTTATTTTTTATTTTTAAGGTGAAATATCCCTTTCACACTCAGTATTAAATTAATTTGATTGATTGTATGATCAACTAAAAAGGTTACAGGGCTACTTATAAAATGCTATAAAAAATAGTTATTTGGGTGCATTAACCTCTGTTTTTCCACAGGGTATGTGTCATTAGTGTGCAGCAGATGGATATTGAATAGTTACAGCCAAATCTCTTTCTGCCTTTGTGCTATAGCATTAACCTGACCCCCATCCCCCTGCAGAATAAAATCTGAAACCCATCTATTCACCAAATCCTCTTTCATACTCCAATACCAATGAAAAAGAATACCTCCTCCGCTCAGTCGAGCCCATGCGCCTTGACTCACTGACACGTGCGCACACGCACGCACGCACGCACGCACACACATACGCACGCACGCACGCACACTGTGTCTCTCTCAGTCTCTTTTTCTATCTCTCTGTCTCTCAGTGTCTCTCTCTCACACAGGCCTCTATTCCCTGTGTAAAGCCTGGAGACAGGTGTTGGATTAGCTCGCTGCAAGAAAAGAGCTCAGCTCTTCTGATAGAGTAGAGCTGGCCTGGAGAGCAGAGAGGCAGGTGCAGCACAGAAAGAAAGAAGAGAAGAGGAGTGGGGTCTCCAAATTGTGTGTGTGTGTGTGTGTGTGTGTGTGTGTGTGTGTGCGTGCGTGCGTGCGTGCGTGCGTGCGTGCGTGCGTGCGTGCGTGCGTGCGTGCGTGCGTGCGTGCGTGCGTGCGTGCGTGCGTGCGTGCGTGCGATAGAGAGAGAGAGGGGCTGCAGCCCAGTCATCCCATCTACTCAGAAAAAGGGGAGCCTCTTGGCAGAGCAGTGTTCTGTAATTGGAGAGCTTGGCAAAAAGCAGAGCAGTGGCACAGTGTGCTGCATGCTGCCACGTGGCAGTGGCTGCTCACCAGCTGGTCTGGCCTGCACTTCCTGCATTCGGCCGTGTGTGCGTATGCATGCGCACGCGCACACACACACACACACACACACACACACACACACACACACACACACACACACACACACACACACACACACACACACACACACACACACACACACACACACACACACTTTACTCAATTATTAGTCTGTTATATTAGATTTTCTCTTTGAGTTAAAATCATTTTGTAACCCTGATAGTCATTATTATACACTTATCTTAACCTTAAGACAACAGTGATTAAAATGTAACCTACTGTAAGTGTAACTGTAAACTCTGTAAACAACAATTGGAAAAAAAGGGATGCATAAATCAGAGGTAGTTAGACAGCAATGTCAAATGAACACGCACGCACGCACGCACGCACGCACGCACGCACGCACGCACGCACGCACGCACGCACGCACGCACGCACGCACGCACGCACGCACGCACGCACGCACGCACGCACGCACACACACACACACACACACACACACACACACACACACACACACGATGAGATATGATTTCACAATGGGAAATCATAGTCCTCAGTTCTCATTCTCTCAGTTCACAACATTATGCTCTACTTTCATTCATGTTTTACTGACAGAATCAAAAGAGTTTGACCGGTCTAGTGCAACTTTTGTTGCACTGAGAGTTTGAAAAACCTGTTGAATCAATGGCTTAAAATGAACACCAACAGTTGGACTGGTGCAGGTATATATTTAGATGAGTGTTTCTCAAACTGTTTAAAAATATATAATTTAGAAACCATGTCAGTATCATGGTCATTATCATCATCAGGCCACGATGGCGTGCTGATCTTGGTCATGCAGACTGGATAAGTTGACCTGACCTGACCTGACCTGACCTGACCTGACCTGACCTGACCTGACCTGACCTCACCTGACCTGACCTGACCTGTCATGCCATTCTGCCTATCACTTGTCCAAACCCCTGGACAACTCCATGCCAAGGATGAGGTTTGTTATATGGTTCCATCCATGACCCCTATTATATTGCTTGATACTATAATTCATGTTTAGTTGTTTAAATTTCTTAACAGTATACTGTATGTATGTAAGTACAGTACAGTAAGTGCACAAGCAAGTACACATACGGTAGTATTTAACTCAACATGTGTTGCGTACATCCATGTTCTCAGTATGCCTTCTTTTAAAATACACCTATTGTTAGTTTATTTTATGTAAAATTGACAGAACCGCAAGTCTGTAATGCATTTATACCCTTAAAGTATCGTTATGTGAGGAACTGTTGACTGTATGACTTGAATGGGCACTCTTTTATCTCAGATACTCAACTTAACAGCACTTCACACATACAGTGTATGGCAAAACACAGAGAGAGAGAGAGAGAGAGAGAGAGAGAGGGGGGGGGGGGGGGGGAGGGAGAGAGAGAGAGAAAGAGAGAGGGGAGAAGGGGGGGGGGGGGGGGGGGTGTAAAGGGAACATTTCCAGTGTGATTAATTGATTTCATGTGCGTCCCTCATAAGCGATGTTGTGCCTGGAGAGAATAGCAGAGACTATTAGAACTCAGACCGATACATCAACCCCTGTAGACCTGTGACTGATGACCACTCACTGGAAGTGTCTGAAATGATACAATTAAAATAGGGGGCTGGGGACTGGGGAGTATGCATCAGCCTGGCTGTGGAAATGGTCTGGTTTGAGAGAGAGAGAGAGAGAGAGAGAGAGAGAGAGAGAGAGAGAGAGAGAGAGAGAGAGAGAGAGAGAGAGGGTCCGGTTTGAGAGAGAGAGAGAGAGAGAGAGAGAGAGAGGGGGGGGGGGGGGGTACTTTAATGGACCACTTAAGCCCTATTGACTTGTAGATCTGCTATTTTCGTTGATGCTTATGTTGATGATGTATCGGTCCTAGCTCTATTAGGGTTAATGTGGTTAATGACTACAGTATGATTAGAGAGTATGATGTATTAAATGTAAATCTATTAAATGTTCTGTGTTGAGAAACTTCAGTCAAATTCACTTGATGTCATTTATGCTTAGAAGAGCATCATCATAATATTTTGTACCATACTAGTGTTTTGTTAACCTGACTAAATGCTGAAAGATCTTGTTTTCAGTTTAAGTTGGTACAGTATATAGGACTGGAAAATGAAGGCTGGATGGATATCCATGATATTATAACTTTGTATAGTTGCATTCAGAATCTTTTTAACATTCCTATTCCCTAAATGTGGATTAACAGGAATAGCTTGATGTCCTGTCTTACCCTGAATCTTCTGGTTGTGTCAAATAATAGTTACTGAGGACATGCATCTTGAAGGTCAAGTTATAATCTGATTTGTGGGAACTTCAGTTATGCTCATTAAATGGAGGCTTATATTGGAATTCGCAAATCCATCTGGGTTGCCTAGAGTCTGTTTCAGACTAATTTTAATGTAAAGACTTGTGTTAGTGAACCACATGAAATGTTCATCCATAATTGCTCCCCATAGCCATTGTAATTAGAGCATAGAAGACAGAATATCAAATTATCAAGAAATCAAGGCATGTTTCAAGACTTCATTAAGAATCAAGATGTGGCTCTCATCATGTCATATCAGGTATGATTATCTGGTACTATCATCAATTATTCCACATTAGAGTCCAACTGCACAAAGATCCTCAGTATGCGGTAGTCTAACATTAATTATTATCTATGGCGGTTTCTTCAATTAAAATGAAAAATCAGTTTATAAATAATTGCTTTACTCGAACAATACATTACCTTACCCTAGTCCTACTGTACAGCTTTATTCTCTGAGCCTTGCACAGGGGTTCATCTGTGTGTAACAGAACTTTGACAACCTCTTCATACAGAGAAATATCATCTCCAGTGGAGCGACATTTTTTCCCCCCTCCAGTCAATGGTTCGTGAAATACAACAAAACCTGAGTGAACAGCACAGGCTTCCAGTGGAGGTCTGGTGAAGTAACAGGGGGATCAATACAATGAAGGATGGATAACAACACCCTGGCGAAGCTTTCTCAGATGGATGGATCTGGTGTCCCACTCTCTCTCATCCATCATATGAAAGAGGGAGGGGGGTCATATAAAACAAGAGTGCTAAGATTGGATGCTCTGAGGAAGATCCAGCTTTTAAACGCTTATCAATACAGTGCGAAAGGTGTATTTTAATGATTACTTTCAATGATTTAAAATGGCTGTTTTTGGAAAAGGATTATTATTTATTTGTATTTATCACAGCACCAGGGTTCAACCTATATGCATAATGTCTAATTGTTTGCAGATCTACAAGCTCACAATGTGTAGCATCTGCAACACGTGACGTCACTGGGACATTCTAGTACATTCAACTATGTCTCCCTGCTGTCTCTACCTTCTCTGCTCTCTCTAGTAGCCTATGTGGAGGAGTGATTGTACTGGTCATAATCAGGGGCTATCACCATGCTGGCTTGTGGACATACAATATGAGTGGACAATACTATTACCAGAAACACAAAGAGATGACCATAACAGGTCTGTAACTCTGAGTGTCTTAAATTGGAACCAATCGGACCATTACAATTTGGTTCCATTTGTACACTCTCAGAGTTAAGGTCTTTGCAAATAAAACATGTGAGAACTGCTAGTATTAGTGGACTCCTACCATAGCATATTCCAGGGTTCCCCAATAGGCGGCCCGCTGGCCATTTTTAGGGGGTCCCAGATATAAATGGTATTAAATGGGGGTCAGTAGCCTACAGTATGCATGTCAAACTGGGCATCCTTTTCAAATGGGGTCTTGCCCTGAAAATGAATTTTCAGAGCAAGACCTTGACCTCGTGCGTGCGGACTCGGCCCCCAGCCTGGTACCCTAGTCAAAATATGGCCCTTGAGGAAAATTAATTGGGGAACCCTGGCATATTCTGAAGACCTGGAGACTTGGCATTCAGTAATTGGGTCTTATGATCAAAATAATAACATTATAATAACATAATAATATTATAAAAGAGGATCAAACATTTGCCACGGACAAGACCAATTCTTTGCCACGGACACATTTGCCCGTGTACGGACATATTGATGCTGACCCCTGCATGGTCATAATTGATGCTGAGCCCTGGTCACAACTTAAAGGACAGATGCTATAAGTATTGCAATGCCCTCATCTTGCACAGTGACCAGCCGGATCCAACAATTTATTCTGAATATGCTTTTATGAAACTGATTAGCCTATGCATAAAGCATTGAATTCTAGAGGAACAAGAACAGGAACATTTTACATTAAGTTGACAGTCCGATACAGAAGAATCAATTCCTGTGTAGAAGGTAGAATATACCAGAGTTGAGAGTGAGTTTGTCAATTTTCAAATTAGGCTATTTAAAAAAATGTTTAACCTTGATGGCCTACCAAAAATAAAAGTTTGACTTACAGTGGAGAATATGTTTACCACAGGACTTGCATTACATTGATGTGACCAACACAGACAAATCCACATCAAGGCACAGAATTAATGTTGATGTGCAACTCATGATGGCCAGTAGATGTCAGTCTTGCCAATTGAAAGTCATAGATATCATCAACACTGGTGTTTACAGGAAGGTGCCACAATAACAGTGTGGGAATTTGCATCTTGAGTTTGGATGGTGGTATAATATTTTTAATTAACTATCATTTAGAGCAATATCACAATATTTCACTGTAGACATAATGTTTGGTAATGTGCACACGCACGCACGCACACACGCACACACACACACACACACACACACAAACACACACACACACACACAGCGTGGGCAAAAAAACGGAAACGCTTTCCCGCACCGCTATAAGTTGACGCGTATATCTGGATGTACCCAATCACAGCGCAGAATGACACTTTTCAGCCAATCACAGCGCAGAATGACACACCTTTAAGCCAATCACAGCGCAGAATGACATACTTTTCAGTCAATCACAGCGCAGAATGTCACTTTTCAGCCAATCACAGCGCAGAATGACAATCACAGCGTAGCCTCGGAAACCCAGACGTTTTTATTTCCAGGGAGAAAAAAAAAAGTCTGGGACCGAGTCCACTTTAAATTGACGCACACACGCACACACACACACTGCTCTCTCTCTCTGTTTCTCTAATTAATTAGTCTCCGGAGGATCCTGCCGGGAGCTGTCTATACCATAGAAAGCATAGGTGGACCCCAGGCTAATCACAGCGCAGAAGGACACACTTTTCAGCCAATCACAGCGCAGAATGACACCCTTTTCAGCCAATCACAGCGCAGAATGACACTTTTCAGCCAATCGCAGCGCAGAATGACACTTTCCAGCCAATCACAGCGCAGAATGACACTTTTCACCCAATCACAGCGCAGCATGACATACCTCTAAGCCAATCACAGCGCATAATGACACACCTCTAAGCCAATCACAGCGCAGAATGACACACTTTCCAGCCAATCACAGCGCAGAATGACAAACTTTCCAGCCAATCACAGCACAGAATGTTAAACTTTCCAGCCAATCACAGCACAGAATGACACTTTTTCTGCCAATCACTGCGCAGAATGACACGAAAAGGTCAATTGAACTCAATGGACATTTGGGGTCAGAAAAGGTTACAGAAAAAGTGAATTAAAGGGATATTTCACATTTGGTCATTAGTGTGGTTTCCAAAGGGCACACAGACTATAGTTATTGTCACACTTTTGTATTCTTCTTCTTCCGGAGTAACCTACCTAACTTCCGCTGTGATTGGCCGAGCTTTGCATAACGTTTGTAGTAGCTAATTGGCTGTTGTTGGTTTGTGTGTGTGTGTGTGTGTGTGTGTGTGTGTGTGTGTGTGTGTGTGTGTGTGTGTGTGTGTGTGTGTGTGTGTGTGTGTGTGTGTGTGTGTGTGTGTGTGTGTGTGTGGTCTAAATTATTCAACATTTTAACAATGCCATTGTATTATTTACTGTTGAACATCAGCTACAGTTATATTGGAACATCTGGACCGTGGACTTTGACTGTCTTTATTTAGGTTTTGGACTTATGTCTCTGTCAGTTCAGTACATTCTGTATTGGTCATGTGTTCTTGTTCTGTTTGGTTTTCTGTTACAGTAGGTGCGGTTCCATTAAGCCTTTGCGAAAAAAGGAAGCGTATGTTCATTAAGTCGAAAAAAGAAAAGCGAATTGTCGGTGTTTCCATTAAACTGATAAAATGCGCATATGAAATAAGTTCATTAAATATGCAGTAGTTGGCACTGTTTTGCCAGTAAAGTGAGGCTCATGTAAAGTAGTCCTAATCCATGTTCACACCATTGATTTAGGGATTTGATGCGCTTGTGCGTGCTCTCAGTTTAACGGACGGGACACCATATACTGCGCTGTAATCTGATCCCTGGTCAGCGGCTGACCGACCGTCAGCAAGTCTACAGCAAGCCAGCGGGCATCTGCTGCTTTCACAGTATTGACGACACCTATACAGTCAAAGAACGTACAAAGAACGATTTGTTGTGTAATGCTTTTCTTAATATATTCGGGGCACATGTAGCCTATGTCGCGGGACTCGATTGGAGCATACTGGTCGTTTATACTGTAAATTGATTGATTGCAGCTGCAAACAGTTGTAAATAACTTAGCCTACACGTTTAGGTTGCTTATCTTATGCAATGAATATATAAGAATAGATGAAGCATATGCATGGATCGAAATCGAATAGCCTGCAGGGACCCAGGCAGCTAGGTTATATAAAAGTTTAGTCTACTACACCACGTGTGTGTGTGTGTGTGTGTGTGTGTGTGTGTGTGTGTGTGTGTGTGTGTGTGTGTGTGTGTGTGTGTGTGTGTGTGTGTGTGTGTGTGTGTGTGTCTTGCATCCATACAGTAGGCCTAGCGATCCAGATATCAAAATGATCGGAGCGCCCCGATCAACTCGGGAGGATTCAGACTTCATATGGGGTCGGGTTGGGGATCTTTGAACACACTACACAATTATTAATTGGACGGATCGGGTAGTAGTAAATTGGGACCTTATATGTATCCACAACATCACTCCCTCTCCCTCTAGCCACCCTCCCATGCACCGTTCACTCCACTGCCTCGGTTTTTTTCCCCCCCAACTGTTCAAAAGCGATATAATGCGAGTTCAATGCTTTCTAATTCAAAACCTTTTCCGCAAGTGTTTCCATACACTATTTGCGCATTTCCCTTTTTTCGAAAAAGCCTAAATCCGCAACCTCCAAGCGAAAAAGTGTTTTTGCGAAAAATGGAGACTTATTCGCACTTTGATGTGTTTCCATCCAGGAGATTTTGCGCAAGAGCCTTAATGCGCAAAAAAACGGCTTTATGGAAACGCACCTACTGTTGCCTTGGTTTCTGTTTATCTTATTTTGTAGTATGGTTCCTAGTGTTTCCTTTCTGCCTATGATACTAAAAACACTGACTGGCTAAGGGCAGGGTCGGACAGAAACACTGAACTGGGCAAAGGGCACAAACACAGAACAGATAGAAAGGGAGCCAAGCAGGAACAAAACTGACAGAAGCATATAGACATATTAGACAGGCAACACACACTACAGACAATGAAAAGGACAAACACAAAGTGCAATCCAACCAGACAGACGGAACACAGACAACAGACAGACTAGCCGACGAGCAGGCAGCTAGCTGTAAAGCTGATAAACGGACAGAGAAACAAGAAAACACTAACAGAGAGAGACAGCAGAACGCACAATCATACAAAAAGAATCACACAGAAAGGCAGTTGGGCAAACACTCAGACAGAAGATGGGACAAACCGAGAGAAAGACAGATCAACTGACAGACAAACAGGCAGACAGACAGACATGAGGTTTGCCTATCTCGAAAAGTTAAACCCCGTTGAATTTGAGTGTTTCTGCGCTGCCTGGCCAGGCCTGACAAAAAAGGCTTAGTCTCTCCAATTATATTACGGTAATAAGATAAAATAATTATAACATTGGCATGGCGGCCAGGATCTGCAGTGCAGGCCTATACTATACATGAAGATGAACTACATGAAGATAAGACTATAGTCCTACTCACCTCACCATGTCAGGCAATGTCCCCGAACTCCGAATCGTTTAATTTCCAGTTGATAATGATGGTCAGTCGAAAGTATCCTGATAATCTTTTATTGTCCCTAGAGTTTTTAATTAGTTGTAATTTGGAAATTGAAACCTCTGGCTTGCTAAGACGGGAAGAGCATACCTATTTACACGCACCTCGACTGTGGGTGCAAATAAGGAAGGTAGGGTAAAGAATTACTTTATTGAATAAACGACAACGTTTCGATCTTAGTAGATGTTCGTCAGGTCAGTATGTTGCTAAGACAGGAACTCATAGCCTGCTGTTTAAAGCCTAAAAGCCATGAATTGCAAACTTACTACAAAATGTCTTGGACGGTCAGTTTAAATATTCCCAATAATTTGTGTTGTTTCTCCGCTCCACTCCACAGTTGTTTGCTGACCAGTGAAGCAACAAGCATGCTAGCACTGCCAACAATGAAGTTAATAAAGTTCATTATTTATCTTACAACGCATATGCCTAAATCTCTACCATGATACAATGATCCATTTCTTCACTCCAACGGTGAAACCACTAGTGTTGCCAGGTTATATGCGAGAGAAACAATAAGCAACTAGGTCTATGAATACATGCCCAAATGTATCGATTAATAAGCACAAGCAGACTTGGCAACACTGGAAAAAACGCAATTGAATTTGGTGAGACAAAAACAATTTGAGAGAGACTTAATTAGCATTTTACCTGTTGTATCCAAAGCAGCTGAGAAATGGGTGGCAAAACAACTGACTGCTCATTTGAACTCGGACCACAATCCTTTGCACCCACTGCAATTCGGTTTTCGCTCCAACCATTCAACAGAAACAGCTAACTGTTACTTTCTGGAAAGTGTAAAGTCAAAGTTAGATGCAGGAGGCATAGGCATTTGACAATGTACACCATCAGGTACTCCTGTCAAAGCTCTCCTTCTTTAACTTCTCTAAAGAAGCAATCAAATGGATGCACTCATATTTAACAAACAGGAACCAAAGTGTTCGTATTGGTACTGGTACTCAGTCAACATATCTTAACTGTAACATTGGAGTTCCTCAGGGATCAATACTGGGCCCTATCCTGTTTAGTTTATATATAAATGATCTGCCTTCCGTCTGTCCAACTGTCTCCATACAAATGTATGCCGATGACACAGTTCTTTATATACACGCTAAAAACAAAAGCAGATAAATTAACTGCAGCCATGGGCCACGTATCTGATTGGCTGAGGAACTCATGTTTGCATCTGAACACAAAAAAAACTGTCGGTATGTATTTTTCACGTAACTCCACAGACCCTGACATTGACATTCTCATCGAGGGTAGTAGTATTCAGATAGTATCAGAATTTAAATATATTGGAATTACACTAGACTCAAACTTGACATTTAAAAAACATGTTAAAAATTTAGCCAACAAAATCAAATTCAATTTATCTAATTTCAGACATATCTAACAACCGATGCAGCTAAACTCTTCACAACCTGGTCACAGACAAATCAGACAACTTTAAAACCCATAGAATCACTGTACAAACAGAGATTAAAAACACTTGACCAAAAGCCCAACCGTTACCACCATTGCCACATAGTTCAAAAGTACAACTTGTTTAATTTTAACAACTTTAAACACTTTGCAGATGCTTGTCTCATTTTTAAGATCTTAAATGGACTTGCACCTCCACCACTGAAACAGTTCATAGGTCGAAGGGACAGTGGTGACAGAGCAACAAGGGCAACTACCAGAGGGGACTGTGAAATGCCAATCAGACGTAGTGTGTTTGGTAAAACCTTCAAATTCAACCTGAAAAGGTGGCTAAAAACAATTTAAATCTGTAATCATGAGTAACTATCAGCACTATTTAGTATTTCTCACCGGTGTCATTTTTCACTTCACTTTTCAGTTGTTCTGTCCCCTGTACCATGTTGATCTGTTCCTGTATTGTACTGTATTGTATTGTGTTTTTGTATGGACATAGTGTTGGGTGCTAGCACACATGGCATCAACGCATGGTGTTGTGTGCTGGCACACTATACACTGTCTTTCTTTTATCATTCATTTTTTAAGAGCCTGCCCAGGGACTACAGATGGAAATTAGCTTTGGCTAACTCTGGGCCATTTACATTGAGGTGAAAACTGACATGTTGATTAATGAGCTTTGTCCCTGTCAAATAAATAAATTAATTAATTAATTGCGCATTGTGCAGGCTGTGATGACGTTTTTAACCCGAGTTGCCTGTTCCTGTTCCTGTTCCTGTTGCCTTATATGGTGTGGATGTTCAATTATACCAGGCGACACCAGGCGAATCGCTTGGGAAAGAGGCGAAATGAGATACACGGGCTTTCCGCACAAATTAAGTCATTACGCCACCTTTGGTGAATGACTTGTGAGCTATCGGACGGATAAATACGCTATCATTACGCACTTCATTTACACCTGGTCGTATATTTATCCAGCAGTTTTTGTGTGTGAAAGTAGATGGGGATTTTGCAGATTGTAGTTCGGGTCTAGAGCGGAAATTTGATATATAGATATAGATCGAATAGAAACCAGGCTTTGCAACGTTACAGTTGGTGGAAACGGCTTAATACTGTGGGTGTCCCATAGGGCCGATTCATACTCCTATTTTACCGCTGTTTCGGCGCTGTAGTGCCGAAATGATTTCGGCTCGTCAGAAACTTTCAGTAGCACCGAAGAGCCGACTTTAGGACGGTACCCGCCCCCGCCGAACCTCAAATGACGTAAAATTGTAGGCTCTACAAAGCCGAACCGACTTTTATTCGGCTTTAAAATAGGAGTATGAATCGGCCCTTACTCTCCTGGAACTGTACGACCCGTAACACAATGAATGTTAATAATAGAAATGTAACAAATGTTACATTTCAAATGTACTGTGATGCCCAACATGACCCACCTGTTTACCGAAAAATTAAAATAAAAACAAAGTTTAAAAAAAAATACTGTGGGTGATCCTTTTGCCATAATATGAACATGGCTGTGAAGGCACAGTGAAGCTTTTACTATACAGTCAGGCATATACACATTGTGCATGGGGAATAGCCTGGGGAACATATTATTTAGCCTGGGAAAACAGTGAAAACCTTGAAAAGAAAATGCCTTCACTGAAAAGTCCCTCAACATCGTCCTTGCAGCAGAACACAGAGAGGGAAAAACCTACCATGATTTATGAGTTACGTCATATGCATATGTCAAGGACCTAAAAAGAACCATGTCATAATAGACCTTTTAAATCCAGTCCTTAAAATCCAACCTGGTTGCTCAATCACAACCTACTCCTTTACTCTGATCTTGTTCACATAAGAAGCTCTGGATGAGAGCATCTGATCATTGCCAAAATGTCATGAAATGAAGGTATTTCAAAATGTCAGTTGAAAATGAAGGTATATAAATTTTTAACACACACACAATGTTCAACTGTGCACAGATTTTGACATTCAAGCCAAGTAAGAAGCTTATCCTAAATTACCGACTCTCCTCATAGCCACATCGGTCTAAATCAATGAAACTCTCCTGGCTGCATTATAAGTATTTTCCTGTGTGGCCAACACATTCACAGAGGTGCACATTTTGTTCTGGCAGTGTGCGAGCGATTTTAAATGTTCTTCTCTGTCCTAGTGCTGTGACGAATTATCTCTCTTGCTCCCTCTGTCTCTCTCTCTCATTCGCTCATTCTCCCTAATGAGCTGTGGTCTGTTATCAGTCATTACAGGAAGCCTGATTATCCGACTGGCATTCTGCACACGCTCACTGAGAACTTCCTGAAGGTGACCTTTTTGCGTTGCCACGGAAACCGTCTCTGTTCCGAGGTGCACAGCTTGTAGACACAAGGAGAGAGAGAGTGGATGGGGGGGGGGGGGGGGGGGGGGGAGATGACAGGGAGAGAACAGAACATTTTCTCCCAAACAAAACAACATTAGTATGCTGTTACATGAAGGCATAAGCACAAGTTATTTCAGGTGTCCTGTCATGCTGGATACAGGATGAATCACCATTCAAAAACATTTGCCTCAATACTGAAATATCCATATTTATGAGAAAACTACACGTATGTACCGACACATAAATGTATACAGAGATGTGCGAAAGGTATAAATGCGAATACTGGGTCAAAGAAAATGATCACAATACAACATAGATACTGGTCTGAGAAATGTATTTGTGATACAAATACGGATTTTGAAAATGCATTTTATAAAAATGTATGCAATGATTAGTAAATGCATAGACTGATTGCCTGTCTTAATTTCTATGTGTGTCTTTTTCATGCCATTTGGAAGAGGCAGCATACATGTTTACCACTGTGTGTGTGATAGTGCAGGCCAGAGTTACCTACAGTATCATCGAAAGCTATAGAGCGTCGCAGTCCCGCCCCCTTTCATGACGACGCTAGGCCCAGGAAATGATTCCCAATGCATTTTTCCCATAGACATTTCAAAAAGTATTTATTTAAAGACGGTTACGCCACGGACAAAGCCAACTCGAGTCGTGACAACTCATGACAACAAACACAATATTTTGGACCAAACAAATAATTACAAAGAAGAAAAACAACAAAAAAAGTGTTGTAACCTGCCGTTTTTTTCTTGTTTGTAATTATTTGTTTGGTCCAAAATATTGTGTTTGTTGTCATGAGTTGTCACGACTCGAGTTGGCTTTGTCCGCGGCGTAAATGTCTTTAAATAAATACTTTTTGAAATGTCTATGAGGAAAATGAACGGAGAATCATTTCCTGGGTCCTGATAGGGGGCGGGACTGCGACGCTCTACAGACAATAAGTAACTATAGCATGAGACTGAATGCACACTCCTACACAGACCTGCCTCTACACCTACTGTATACTTCACGGCCTGCAAAACCGCTCTGCCAGCTTTATAATCAGAAGAAGAAGAATATGAAGAGTAAGAATAATACAGTACATTTTACCACACTTAACATTTGAAGTAAATGTACAGTAAAGTATAACTGTATCAAACACAAACATCCATCACCACTAAATTAAATGGCAATATCTTTGAACTGCATAGATACATATACAGTAATATCATGAATAATCTAATATTAGCCTTGCCTGACCAATGTGACCATGTATGTGTTGTGCAGTAATGTAGTTATCACAAAAGTAAACTACCCTTTAATTTATAGGGAAACCTGACATTATGGGCTGTGTTCATTGTTGTTTCCATGGACGTGAATAAACAAGGCTGCACAGATGCCACACTTGATCAAACTCCTGATATTTGCAGTTCTTTCACTGTTTGAGCTATTCCAAAATGATGTTAGAGAATCACATTGGGTTGATAAGGGTGAAAAACAAACTATCAATTAAGAGTGAGACTCTGCGTCTCATTGGTGGGCTGTGGACAATTCAGAAACAACCAATGACATCATCGATGGGGATTACAAGCTAATATAATCTACAGCCTTTCTCTACTTGGAAAGTTTGCTTGCTGAAATAGAAGCCATTAAGCTTGCATTAATGAAAGAAAAAGTTTTTACCAGTAAATATTGTTTCAAATGACCAAACCTGCCTAGTACAGATGATGTCATTGGTATAGGCAGGTTTCTGAACTGTCAACACTGAATGGCTGTTGACTCATCAGACTCAACAGCCATTCCCGGAAACACAGACCGAATAGATGGTTATCTTAGTTATAATGATATAGTTTGAAAGATAAAAATGGATTAAGCGGACCTGCAAGATGCGTTTGAGAACAATGCTTTGTTTGGTATTTAATTTATACTGTGGCAAATGCCTAACAAATAGAAAACTGTTGAATACATTGAATACATGTGGATGATACCCCGTACATTGGCATTGTGTTGTGTTGTTCTTGTTATGATTCAATTACAGTAATGCTCCAAGTCCCTACACAGTTGTCTTGGCATGGCAACAAGTATTGTATTGCCTGTTAACATTTTGTTTTGGTATGGCGTATTCCACACTGTATGGCTGTCTGATGAGGCAAATGCAATACAAAGGACAAATATACCCATATTATCATCAGAATGTATACCTTATTCTTTTAATAATTTGTTTCTAACCATAATTTACAGTAGGAGGTTATTACATTGTTTTGTTAATGTAGTGGTTAAGGATACAGCACATTTGTGAAGCCAGTGTGGCTACATTTTCTCATATTCATATTCAGTGAGGTAGCTATATTGTTTGCCTCTTGGTGGAAGATCAGAGGTTTTAGCCTTGGGAGGGAATGTTGATTGATTAAAGGAAAAGTCAATTATTACTTGTTCTATTGGCTCAAAAAGACTACTTATCCTGAAGCTCCCTTTCAAGTCGTGCAGTGGTTTATCTGCTATTGTAGGTCATTCCCCATCCTCACCAGGAATACAGAGATGGTGAGTAACACTTTCAGCTTACGTCAATGGCCATGCTAAATATAGACTGTTCTGGAATGTGATTTTGGATTGTGCTGTGCTGTGTGTGTGTGTGTGTGTGTGTGTGTGTGTGTGTGTGTGTGTGTGTGTGTGTGTGTGTGTGTGTGTGTGTGTGTGTGTGTGTGTGTGTGTGTGTGTGTGTGTGTGTGTGTGTGTGTGAGGTTAGAGAACAGAATGATACAATTGTTATCATTGCTCATAAAATAAGATAGATAAGAATTAGACTAAACATGTAGTGTTGTTGTTAGTATACAAATAAACACAGGAGGAAGGAACTATTAAGGCACGTCAGCCTTTTGTTGTTTCAAACAGCAGGTGTTTGAAACACTGATTGAAGGCTGACGTGCCGAAACATGTCAGTTTCTATAGGCTGTTGCTGCTGCATGTGCATATAGGCTATACCTTATTAAAAACAAAGTAGGAAACTACAGATATTCCTTTGTTGGAGATGGTCAATAATTATGTTGAAGAAGTAGTGATGTATATAAAGGATATGAATGAAGTCTTTATAGCTTTTATTCGTTTTATTTTCTATTTTCCAGAGATCGACCAATCAATCAATCAATCAATCAAACAATCAATCAATCGATCGATCGATCGATCAATCAATCAATCAATCAATCAATCAATCAATCAATCAATCAATCAATCAATCAATCAATCAATCAATCAATCAATCAATCAATCAATCAATCAATCAATCAATCAATCAATCAATCAGTCAGTCAGTCAGTCAGTCAGTCAGTCAGTCAGTCAGTCAGTCAGTTATTCAAGTTTTTAATTTTATTTTTTGTAATTGTTGTATCCAATCAAAATACAGTATGGAATTTGCTATCATCAAAGAGGACAATACAATATACTTAGTGGTTTAATGCTGATAGTACTGCATAACTCTTGAAATGCCTTTGCTTGCATTATATATATCTCGTCTCTGAACCCCTGACCATTGAATTGATGTTTTCATCGCTGATCTCCCTCACAGCTCTCCTCCATCCTATCCACCTATCCACTTGCATTGAATCATATCAACATGGATCAGACGCATGCGCAGCGCATGCATGATTCAGAATCGTCGGTTGCCAGAGAGAGAGAGAGCGAGAGAGCGAGAGAGAGAGAGAGAGAGAGAGAGAGAGAGAGAGAGAGAGAGATGAAGCGTAGAGTGATGGGACCTGGCTAAGGGAACAGCAGCGAGTGATCACTCTCCGAGCTGGTAATGACAGGTAGCCTATATTATTGTATTTATTTGATATTTTTATTTGGGCAATAAGCTGTAGCCTACCATCTTATTTTTGTACGACAATTGTTGATTTCTTGCGAAATTAATTTCGAAGCTGCAAGCCTTGCTAACGATATCTTATCTGGAAGCAGATTTGTGTGGAACAATCGTCTAGGGAAATGTCTATGTAAAAAGCGTTTTTCCTCCCCTGCATGTGTATTTAACTTGTATAAGCCATTTTAGATTTTGGTACATCAAAATCACAAATAGCCTAAATGCATTTGATTTAATCATAACTTATAATACTGTAGGCTAAATATCAGAAGATTCAGTGTTCGACATTTAATAGCCTAAGTAGCCTACTGATTGTTATGCAAAACGATGCTTTTATTTCCACCATGGGTTCTTTGAATTACCGCTTATCTGAGCCCAGCAAAAGTGTGTGTTGAGTCTATTTTTGTCTCAAGGGGGTAGGGAGGACCTATGGCGTCACGTACTACGTCTGTGATTTTGAGCTGAGCTGAAGGCTGGTCCACTGTGAATTTCAGTACCATGGACAGCTCCGGGCTGCAAGAAACGGTCATTTGAGCCAATTATGTATAGCCTATAAATTGCACCATGCCTCTTTTGTGCTATTAAAGCACATCCTTTATCAGAGAGGTAGGCTATTGGCTTACCTGAAACGTGAAATAATAATGGTTTACTTTATATTTAGCTGTTCACACAAGGTCAATCATATTGACTAGCTGGGCATGCCTCATGCATATAGCCTATTATTTTAATGTGGATCATTGAACAGTAATGGAACATCAACAGGTGTGTATTCCCATGTTACAATTTACAAAAGCATTCCCTTTAATTATGGCGGAAATATTCGAAGTAAAAAAACCTTCTCAAGGTGAAACTGGCATAGCAAACTGAGGGTTGTGTGTGTGTGTGTGTGTGTGTGTGTGTGTGTGTGTGTGTGTGTGTGTGTGTGTGTGTGTGTGTGTGTGTGTGTGTGTGTGCGTGTGCATGTGCGTGTGCGTGTGCGTGCGTGCGTGCGTGCGTGCGTGCGTGCGTGCGTGCCTACGTGCGTGCTAGGGTGGAATAGTGGTAGAAGAAAGAACACTGAAGTTTGTTTTAACCACTTAAACCATCCATATTGTGGGAAAGCATCCGCTTGAAACAGCAGATCGACAAGCTCACAACCCACCCCGTTGGGTCACATTGTGAGCTTGACAATCTGCTATATTTCCAGCGAAAGCATTCCCACAATTACAGGAAACAGAACATATTCTAGCACAGAGCTCTGAGGGACTCCGGTCAGCCATCAACCGTATGCGGTTTAAGTTAAATGACAAGATATCTGCATATCAGTAGCCTGTCATAGTTATTACATAATCGCCTATGTTGCAATTAGTTGCTAGAGATAATCATGTTTCCATGTTGAATTATGTTACATAGAGTTTCAAATCATTCCCCCTCCCAAAAAAGAAAAAGAATATACAAAAAACACAAAATCCCCAAATTCTAAAACAAATTGCATATTTATAAGCTCACGTGTTGTGACGTGTCACGTTGTGAGCTTGTAGATGTGCTATTTCCACTTTTCATTTTGAAAGTATAAAATAATGAAATATGTCATATCTGCCCAGTGCATTGCTTATTTTCAAAGCCTAAAGAAGCTACAGTAACTCATTCATAATGTTTCAATCAATGTCAAATTGTTAATTATAATTATTTCGTGACAAGTAATCTTCAAGTAAAATGTCATGATCCTGCATGGCATCATTCCCTACCATGTGCCAGTGGTTCATTGATGCTCAAGGGCCTGTCACTGTGAATTCTCTCAAGATGGTGACATCTTATGTAACTATTCATATGCTATGAATCTCATCTGTTTACATTAGTTACATGATTATATAAGTCTTTCAGTTAAATTTAAAAGGGACACATTTAGAAAATATACATGTATGCAAATTACTTGCATATTTTATTCAATATTGAGAGAATATTTGGAGGAATGATGGCAACATTTTAAATTGGTGTAACTGAAAAACATTAACTGAATAATTCAACTTCATAAAAAAATAAAGTAAAAAATAAAGCCTATCAACTTGGGCACAATCTTATGATTGGAGCTATAATAGTCATTGAAAGTAATGGGTCTCTAAAGCTCTGAATATAATAATTAATTTGGGGAAAGTGAGTCAAGTCAACTACCTGAATTCTTAACATGGTGTTACCACCATTATACAACAGGTCATTTCGAGGAAGCAATCTTATTGGTTGAAACAGCTTTCTAGCCATGCTTAAACCACGATAATGGCACGGCTAATCAAAACAAAGAATTCAGCCATGCTTTTCTCTCAGAGTGCAGCAGACTCGGTGGCTAGGCTAGCTAGTTTCTTGGGACATTTGTGGTCGTAGTGGCTACATCTGTCATTGAAAAAGTATTATTTTTCGGCGATTTTCTTAGTTTTAAGGGGAACTGTTGTATAATTATTACATTATTACACTTGAGGGTGTTCTTTATCGTCATTAATGCACTTCTGCGATACCTTTCGGAACCGCAGACCGCAGACACCCTCTTGTGTAATATTTCTTAATTCAAGGAGCTATGTTGTACAGTATTGAGCAAGAAGGCCTGCATGTGACAGGAATCTATATCAGGAGAGAAGAATGCCTATATGAAGCTAGCTGCTACATGCTAGGGTTATAATTTGACATTTTACGGTATGGTCATATATCTGGACATAACTGTTAAAACAATAATTGTCTATTTTGTGTGCCATGTTGACTACTTTGAACACAAATTCTCTATTCACTATTCTGGGGGCAACATTTGTTGAAAATGATTTAAAAACTCACAACACATCACACACAACGTGTTGACAGTTTATAGATCTGCTATTATTCTAAAGAGGTAGAAAGACGTAGTGTGACGTTACTGTGTCAGACAGAGTATTATTAGTGGCAGGCAGTAGACAAACTGAATGACACAGAAAGCTAAACACACAATCTCTCTCTCTCTCTGTGTCTCTCTCTCTCCCCCCCCCCCCCCCCCCCCCCCCCCATCTCTCTCTCTCGCTCTCTCTCTCTGATGCATGAGTCATGCAATCCTTTGTAGGTTATACACTATTAATGCTCAACATTATTTCATTTTTTTTTTTTATTCTAAATGTAACCTAAATTAAAAATGTGTGTACACTCTCGTAGTTGAAGTAACTCTCAGGATTGTACAGTGTACACATTTAGTAGATAAATTAATACAGTAACAATAGATTGGACACATTATGAACACAGGTGGTGTTTTGTCTCTAATGGGGCTGTGTTCCCAGTTAAATGTGTGCACTCAGCCAATCAGGATGTACTTATGCCTCTATGAGGCTTTGCTCATATTATAAGGCCAGCAGCATAAATACCCATTTTGCCAGTCTTCAGTGTCAATGGAATGACTGGGCATCTTGTTTTGAATTTGAGTGCTTCAATGAAATACTTTCATTGACAACCATTTCAGAGAGATATGCTCTCTTTCAGACAGAGCCTCGAGCACAATTGTCAATTCCCACTGAGAGACTGAGGAGTGCAACACAGGCCGCCTCCTTCTGAATCCCTATATGAATCTTCTTATATAAGGAGAGGGTGGCTGAATCCAGCTTCATTCCCAACCAACGTTACAGTACGAGGAGAGAGTTGAAGGATACATTTAAATAGTGGAATTTGACCCACAGTACTTCTTTCTATTGGAAGCTGCAGGAAAAACAGAGCCTAATAGAGTACACTTTGTAACAGCCTCTTTGTACTTTAAGATCTTCCCCTCAACGCGTTAATGCACCACATTGTGAGCTTGTAAATGAGCTACTTTCGTTGCACGGCACCTGCGTGCTGCAGCTAAGTATAACTTAGACTTTAGCCATCAGAGGCTGATCCAGTCTGGGCATTGCTGCTATTGCTATAATAGCGCTGACGAAGGTCTTAGGACCGAAACGTTTGCTTTTTAATTGCACTTTGAGCACAGAGCACTTTATGAGCATGATAAAATAAAAGGAAAAAATGTTTTCTTAAGTTTTGGTCTAAGGAGTTTTCCTTCTTTTTTTATACGGTGAGCAAGACTTTTTCTGTCAAAGTTTCCCTTATGCTATTGCTATAAACAATGCTCTCCATTGGAATTGGCAAGAAGGTACTGCCATTAGCTGTATTCACGTATACAGCATGTGCCACTGCCACAGATATTCTCTGCAGCCTTCAATAGCTCTGTAGACCTTACGCCACATTGCCTGTTGATTAATGTAGAGTAGGCCACCACTGTGCGAATGTCGCTCCTTACTCGTTATTAGCGGCAGAGAGTGTTGTGGGATTAATGGCGCTGGTGTCATTTCCAGTAATGATCCGTTCTCCCCTGTGGACCACACACACCATTTACAGACCCATTCTAACAGTTCCCCCCACATCCTGTCAGGTACAATAGGCACCTGTATAACATGTGGAGTATTGAAAGGACTGCAGGCAGTTTTGGCAGAAGGAACACCCCTGGGGAGAGTAAGCTCTTATGTCTCCTGGCTATTGGGGGAATGGAAACCAGGTGTTGCTCGTGATGTCATAATATACAGGTCCAGCTGGAGCCACTACAGGGTGGCCTGATCTAACCTACAGTGTCACTGCCTTTCTTTGCTGCTCCTCCTTTATTGCTTATAAGGACAGCTTGCCTTGGCTCTAAGAGTTTAGTGCGTAGCTTAGCAGACTTGCTCCCAGGGAGGGATTCTTTTTCCAGTCGATGGCAAACCCTAACTGTGTCGGGTGATGCATCAGTTGGACAGTGTGTAGAACATGGCCCACTCTGGATGAAGCCATAAGAATTAAGTCAATGTGGTAAAAGTAAGAAATGTCCCATTTCTGTGTGCCACAGTGGTTCTGTGTCCACACATTGTGAGAAGGTGCCAGTGCACTGGCATATAGTGAGTGTATAGTCTATGGTACTTCTAAGCTACTGTGTGAAAAGTGGAACTTCATGTGTAGTATTGGTGAACCAGTTGGGCCAGTTCCAATAGCGTCTACAGGCTATAGCATTAACATGTGGAATGGTTTCTGCATTCTTCAATATGTATAATATATGTACAGTCCAGACTAGGCCGTATATCTCTGGTTTTCATGGAAAAGAATATAAAAGACTAAAAAAGGCTAAAGCGGAGAGAGTACCCTGACTCCCTTCCTCCAGCAAATAGGGTGGAATGTAACTGAACTGGAGCAAATAGACCACATAGCGTTTGGAACAAACACAGCACCAGCGGGCAGCCAGCAGGAAGCTGGCCAGAGTGCGCTTGTGTATTTCCTTGGACCTGGCCACCACTGAGAGGAAGCAGGCCAGAGTGCGCTTGTGTATTTCCTTGGACCTGGCCACCACTGAGAGGAAGCAGCAGTGGGGGAGACATTGTCCCGCTGCTTCATTTAAACACAAGTTCACAACCCTCTGCCCATGCATGTGTTATACGGACGTTTAAACTGTCACAGGGCAGGTGTTTTGAATCTCCATAGTGACAAATCTCTTTTTGTGCTGGTGGTTACTGTGGAGAGGAAATTGTACTATGGGGAAGCATAGTTTTGTTTAAATAGTCAGTGCTACGGTGCTATTTTTTTTTATTTTAAGGATGAGACCTCAGGAACCCAATGGTTTGGATTGGACAACTAATGGAGAAATGATTCCAGCCAGATAATGAGTGCCAAGCTAATTAAATAGATCAAGAGAGGACATGTTAATTTCCAGTGCAGGGATGTATTAAATTTATTACATAAGGAGGAAGATTTGTTTTGCATAAATGTCTACAGTAAGTGTACCTGGATCTGATAGTTAGTTACTAACTACTTGTTGGTTGGTTGGTAGGCCTACGAATCTTTCAATCATTATAGTTGCAGTAGTGTTAAGTCTGTTAAGGCATGCCCCTATCACCAATGATAGGAGCATGCAAAACGGCTTTCATACAATCAAAATGAAAATATGAATGTTTCTAAACACTTCTATTAGGCCTATTTAAAAAAAATGCTTCAGAACAATAATGCTGGCGTAGCCTCTGTACCAGGCTTTCATTTTCGTTGGTGCTAAAAATGAAATCCTGGAGGAACGCATTGACCGCTCTGGGCTAGAAGTGGGAGTCAACCGTTCCAGGTGGGCGTCGCTCCAAATTATGTGACGTAGCGCTGCACTGGGAGGGAGAGGAGGGGCCAGGGTGACTGATCAGTGAGATCCAATCAGGGTTAGCTCAGGCCAATGCTGGCGTAACTAAGCCATTGGATGCAAAAAATTGCATTTTGCATGCATGGTATACACAGATTATCGAGACGTTCCAGTTTATAACGACAAGAAATACACAGGCTCAAGACGGCAATGATTAGACTGTTATCTGTCATTTTGTAACTTTGGGTCCTAGGGAGATACCAAATAAAAATGTTGGGTCTTGAACTGAAAAGTTTGGGAACCCCTGTTCTAGCATCAGTAAGACGCCTTTAGGGCGAGAAGCGACAAGGTTGCGCTGAAACAACAGAGCTTCTTTATACGGCACAGTTAAGAAGCAGGAGTTAAACTATTAATCTGGTGTCCGTGAGGATGTAGAGTTGCTGGCTGGCAAAAACATAATGACAAAAAAAATGCACAGTGAAAAATACTACTGTCTTAAAGGTAGAATCCTGAACGTCCTGCTGTTCAGTGTCCTGTGCTGTGAAGAATTTTGAAGGTAGAGTTGTAGATCTATCTTTCTGGAGAGCAATCATTCTGCTGAGCTGGTCGAGTCAGCATTGTGATGTCAGAACAGGTCAGCTCCATATGGTTAGATGAGGTCAGATCAACATATGGAATGAATTCTATACTGGCCAACCAGGGGTTTCTTTCATGCACTTCAGTCTATATGGCACTCTTTTATCCCATGCAAAAGCTTTGACCGTGTGGTTGTGTGCATGTGTGTGTGTGTGTGTGCATGTGTGTGTGTGTGCATGTGTGTGTGTGTGTGTGTGTGTGTGTGTGTGTGTGTGCGTGCGTGCGTGCGTGCGTGCGTGCGTGCGTGCGTGCGTGCGTGCGTGCGTGCGTGCGTGCGTGCGTGCGTGCGTATCAGGTTGACGGTTGTGAAGAATGACTTCTTGCCCAGAAATCTGTGGGTCGGAGTATGCTGAGCAAGCCCAGGCCACTGGGAGTTGCCAGCAGTATGGAGTCCGCTCATACCTACACCAGGTAGAACTCACAGCCACACGCTCCTACCTACACCTACATGTAGAACACAGACACACATTCACAATGGCATTACAGGGACAGTTCTTACACCTAAGACTAAAACAAAGTCAACTGTTTCTACATGTTTTAACCCAGTTCTATGAGGAGTGCACAGCCTCCATCTGGGAACGTGATGAAGATTATCAGATTCAGAGATCGCCTAGCCGGTGGAGATCTTTACTCTGGAAGGTGAGCTCAGACATTTGGCTTGCTCCAACAATACTGAAAAGTTCCCTTCAATTATCCTCACCATTTTTATTTTAGAAAATGAGCCACAAATAAGACTTCAGTTCAGAATGGCTCCTCCACTTCAACTTTATGCTATTCTCCCCTATTTCCTCTCCCCTCCAGGTCTGCCTTGCGTTTGGTACCCTGATCCTATTTGCAGGCCTCATTGTTCTCCTGGTGGGCTATGCCACCTCAGCCAGGATTGAGGCCTTCGGAGAGGATGACCTCCTTTTTGTTGACAGGTATCATCTTGACATCTCAATGAAGAGTAAAATATGTTTTATTGCCTGGAGCATAAAAAAAGGAATATAGAAAGATATATGTAAGCTTAGGAACACTGAAATGGCATCATTGGGCACATGGTATTATAGTATAGAGAGCAATGCATGTATAAGTAGTAGGATATTTATTGTCTTGATTTATGTCTTTTCCTTCGTTTCCTTCTATGAGATTACTGAAATCTCGAAAAGGTGGGCATAATAAGCTTCGGTTTCAGCCCTTTCCTTTTCGGTCAATTGTATCAAGTCAATCCCTTTTCAGTATGTAAAAATGCTGGATAAACCATGACCGAGAAAAATAAACTATCTATCTCTATATACAGTAGATCATGCCGACCGTATGTTTACATTACTGTGATGGCTGGTTTTCAGATGTTACTGAAAGCAAGGGAGCGAATGTTTTCATGTTCAGAAATGTTGATTGTGCAGTACAAGATTCCGGGAAATTCTGTGATGTTCTTAACAATAATATTTATCACTTTCAACCCATCCCTATTTTGTCAAAAAGGTATGAACATTTCCCGCAACAATTGAAAATGACAAATATAGCAGATCTGCAAGCCAGGCTTGAGATTTCACTATTTTAAGTCGCTAATATACAGTACTAAAACAAATCTCCATACCCAGCCATGCTGTCACATTCAACCGTGCCCTGGATGTCTGCAAGCTGACAGGCGCTGTGTTGTTCTGTGTGGGAGGAACGTCCATGGCTGTGGGTCTCCTACTGTCTGCCTTTGCCAAGAGCTACTCCAAAGAAGAACTATTCCTCCAGCAGAAGTTTAAAGAGAGGCTCGCGGATCGCCAGGCAACAGTCGGTAAGGTTTCTTCTACCAACTGTATTATTATTTGAAGTGCCAATGAATTGTAAAGCCTTGGTTGTACAGTTACAGTATGATGGTCAGATGGTGTCCTGATAGCCATGTTGTGATGTGGATGTGGATGAGGACACTGTTGTATGATGGCTAGCTTCAGGCAAAATTATACATGTATGATCTATATATACTGCCCAATATAGATAATACCTGGTGGTTATACTGTACATTAATTTATATTGTACAGTACTGTACTATCTGTATGGATCTTTAGCCATAGTAAAACAGTTACTAACATGGTGCTATGATAATGATATCTGACCACGATACTGACCATGATGCTGACAATGATACTGACCACAATACTGACCAAAATACTGGCCATGGCACTGACATGATACTGATACTCTTTGGCTTTTTGATAGTTTTATCCCACGATTTTGCAACCCATTTTTTCACCCAGTGTCAATTATCTAATGTAATCCTGGGCGCTACACTTCCTCTGCCAACTTGGGGGGCAGCGGACTGACCGCATGCTTCCTTCTATGCATGAGTAGTCCAAGCTGCTTCTTTTCACCTGACAGGGGGGAGTTTCCCCGGCCGGACGTAGCGAATGGAAGGAACACGTTATTCTGACCATGTTCCTTTACCCTCCATCGGGCGCCCCGGCCAGGGGAAGGTAGTTTTAGAGACTAGGATTACTGCATGTTTACCTACCCTAGGGGACACGGGGAGAACATGCAAACTCCACACAGAAGGGCCCTTTCACCAACCCCGCCTCGGGTATGGGCACTGATGACGTGGAGGAGAGAGCACGCCCCCAGCGCCCACAGCGTCCCCAGCGGGAATCGAACCCAGGACCTTCTAGCTGTGAGGCGACAGCACTACCGACTATGCCACCTTGCCCCCCCACGATACTGATACTGACCATGACACTGACATTATACTGACCATGATACTGACCATGACACTGACCATGATACTGACATGATACTGACCATGATACTGACATCATTCTGACATCATATTGACATGATCTTGACAACTCAAATATGTTATGTGCTGAAAAATATAGCAATGCTGCTATCGTTTCAGGAAACCCCATAACAAGAGCGCCGACCCCCGGTGAAGGAAAGGTGCCTGTCACTCTGTCCAAAGTCCAGAACATCCAACCGATCAACACAAAATCTGAAACCTGACAACTGTTCAGATGAAAGGATCAAGTGAAGAATTGTGTACTGTATGTGCATTGTGTGTGTGTGTGTGTGTGTGTGTGTGTGTGTGTGTGTGTGTGTGTGTGTGTGTGTGTGTGTGTGTGTGTGTGTGTGTGTGCGCGCACACACAATGTACTGTACAGTATGTATGAAGCCATATTTGTGTTCTCTTATTTGAAAGGTCAGCTTACATGATTGATCATCTTGATCATCTCCACATGCTTTGAAAAGGATATTACATCTTTATGTGTAGACTTATGTTTTCAAAACATCAAAGCCCAATGCTACGTTTATCTGAAAACTTAGCATTCAACAACTACCAAAAATATACAAAGCGTTGCTGACTGATTGTATATGCATTGTCATGGTAGCTTTTATATCCACAGATTGTCAGTCATAAATCAGTTTCTCTGTGTGTGCGTGCGTGCGTGCGTGCGTGCGTGCGTGCGTGCGTGCGTGCGTGCGTGCGTGCGCATGTGTGCTGTTGTCAATAACGTGATTAGTTATCACAGGAGATGAGACATTGAAGATTCGAATGGATGTGAAGGGCACATTTCATCATGTTATCTCCTGTCTTGTCTACTTTAGGCTGCAGCCTTGTCTTCTTGCATTCAGTAAATCACCAGAAAGGATCAATAGGCCTACAAGCAAACTGGCAAAGAGAAGCTGCACAGAGTAAACTAGACAGAAAGATAAAGTCAATGTGTTTCAGCACTCAACCACAACATAAATCTAGCATTCCTGTGAATTTCCTGTGATTATTTTCACAGGACACGGCCGGGGACAACTTAACAACATGAACCATGGCATTCTGTGTGTCATAATAGGCAAACATTCTGCAACATGATTGAAGTAGTTAAACTGTTCCCCACAAGCACGGTCAGGACCTGGACGAATTAGTGACGTCTCTATTGGGGCCAGATCAAGTCAAACCAAGACTAGTCAGATCTGGCCCAGAATTCATCCCTGGATGAATCAGAGAGGCCAGATCAACTTAAGTCATATATAGTAGCTAGTCAGATCCGGCCCAGAATAAGCTAAATTATTTCAATTGGTGAAGACGTCCTGGAATATATATATATTATATACATAATATTGGGCCGGAGGACGTTATCATAACGTCATCATGACGTCAGCTTGCTGCAGGGTCAACTACTGTAACAAGACAAGCATAACAGCCCCACTGTGGTCTAAAGGTGGCACTAGTATTTGATAAGTGTTAGGTAGTGTAGGGTGTTAGGTATACTGTAACCTGACAGAGGTGAAGATAGCACACTGAGCTTTCCAGTGACACCATATCTGCTATTTCAGCCATTTTAATAATTTAAGATCTGGGTATAGAATTGCTATACATTGTCCGTGTTTTGTTTCCCTCTCTAGTTTAAATGTTTTGTATCTTAAATGCTATGCTTTCACCCCCAATTTAGTGCAAATTCCCTCATGTGTACACAGTATAGTCCCTGTCACTGCCATCCCCTACTTGCTGGTCTTGGGGAGGTATACCATTATGTGTCTCCTCTGATACAGTCACCGGCCGTTTCACTGGGACGGCGGCCGGGAACCACTGGCGTACAGAATTCAAGCACAGCTGCTTAAATGATTTCGAGAATCTATGTGATCATGTAAGATGACCTTTCATGCCATCCCCATCCACTCTCCTCCTCTGCCTTCTTTTACTTTTGTGAGTGATGTAATTTGAACACTAATAAATTATGTCTCTTAGACTACATAAATAACAAATCTATAACCACCAGATCAAACATATTGTATTAAACGATGGAGGTTAAAAAAAATGAAAACGACAAAAAACACTTAAAGCATTGTTAGAAACATACCAGAAGACATACCAGACAAGTTACTACAAACTCTCAAATGTAGTCAGAGTGGTCAGTTGGTGGGTGATAATGTGTTGAGTAATAGTGCTACTGTATATTGTGAATAACAAGTTTGTTTTCATCGTTTATGATTTGATGGTTTAAAGGTGATGAACCCAGTTGTAAATATTTTACACATCTGTTGATATTAGCAAATGATGTGTGGATTGAGGTGATGCATTTTACGGAACAAAAATATCAAAGGAATCTTGCTGGCAAAACCACCACCACCACATATTGGCTCAAAATGTGAGCGGTGTATCTGCTTTGAGCTAAATGTCTTCAAGTTGATTTGCTGTAAAATGGAAATGTGTTGCGTTTCTTTATTCAACACCAGAGCACAATGATGCAAGGCTCCCCTGGAGGTGAAGTCAAAGCTGTAGTCCTGTATTTGCAGCGGTTCCCAACCTTTTGTGGCTCAGGGCCCACTTGAAAATCTCAGGGTTTGCAAGGGGCCCCCCATCTGACCACTTCAATGTTCAGAGATGTTTATTTTAATAATCAATCAGTCAACTGTGTTCCAGCTTGGATCCATGGAATAATACGTATACTTTAAGTTCCTATTTATTGGTATTACGAGTAAAAGAATACAATGACATTAAGTTTTATTTTTTGTGTTGTTTTTTTTTTACATTATTTCTTTACATTAATGTTATATAATCAATAAAATCCTAGTGAGTTCCCATAGGGTACCACTTGCAATATCCTCACAGCCCATAGGTTGGGAATCACTGCTGTATTGTTTGCAAAGGACACTGACAGGGGCAGAATAAAATGCCTTCACCTGGCGAAACTGGGACACTTGATGTTTCCCTATTGTGACACAAAGTTGCGCAGGGATTTGTATGTTCTACTGCATAGCAAACCTTACAGAAACATGTTTTAGGAGTAGTTGACCTCACTTCCATATTATTTCACTTTCAAGGGCCACTTAAAGGGATAGTTCAACCCTAATAACATTGTTTCTATCGATTATTCACCCCATGGAAACTTGAATTATGATTATCTTTGTGTTTGTTTTCGTCACATTCCTTAGCCAATACGTTTGATGAACAGCAGTAGTTCCCTATGGAGACACAAAGAGTCTCCATAGGGAGCATAGGGAGCTGGTCATCAAATTATTGGCTTAGGAATGCGACTGAAACAAATAATTATTCATGAATTCGCGTCTCCATGGGGTGAGTAATCGAAAAGAAAATAGTAATTTTGGGGGGTAACTATCACTTTAATCAATGGATTCTAATAAATATAAATGAATATATACATTTTATTGATTCAGATAGGAAAGAGAACAAATACTATATCAATGTCTATATATGTCTATTTTTCAAAGAACACAATTAAAAAAATGAATATTCTGTGGCTCATTAATGTGTGGAATTTATTAATTTATTTGTTTTATTTTCATAATTTCTTCACATAATTGTTACAGTAGCCAACATTGTGAAAAATCATTACAAGTAATATTAATAATAATATTAATGTTGAGTTAAAATGAAGAAATGGATCTTTATATGCTTTATTATATAACCAGCTATAATCTCCGTCACCGTTGGACCAATCGGTGTGCTGCGTGAAACTGCATGCACACTCTCTGGAGACCAGAGCAGAACCTCAGCCCCAAAACACATTATCTCTATAGCATGTGATCAAGATTTCAGATTACATCCTGATTGGCAAAGATTAACTTTCAAAGTTTGCAGAAGTGACACGTTTTGAACTAAATGCCCTACATTTTTCAAATCTGCATCAAGGTGGCGCTATAACAGAACAATAATAATTCGTAATTTTTCCATTGGTTATAGATTGGATTATTCCGCAACTCCCCAAATATTCCTTAAGTTTTTGTTTGTTTTTTTCCCAACTTTGCTGGCCCACAATAAGCTACCTGGCCTGGTGGAGACCAAAAACGTGCTCCTCAGATATTTTTTTCCTAATTACATTATGAGTTTCTATACATTTGGTTAAGTTTGTTAAGTCTGCTTAAAAAGTATTAACAAGAGCTATATGAATGATTAATAACAACATTGGATCCTTTGGAACATATGTACATTTGACGTTTCCTCACAAGTAACAGTTTTGGTTTTGGACATACAAGGGTTCCAACCGACGGTGACACAAGGTTATAATGCACTAAACCTTGATTAGGTTACATAAGACCTGTTACTATAATCATTTATGGGAAGAGGAGCCGTGGGCTGTGCTATTGCGAGCAGATTAGCACGCAAGCACACACATACACGCGCACGCACGCACGCACGCACGCACGCACGCACGCACGCACACACACAGTGAGAGGCTAGGTGGTGAGATGCAGTATAGGACATCCAGAAATAGAACCTGAGAAGCAGGATGACTCACAGGTGAGGTACCCCCTCCTTCCTCTCTCTCTCTCTCTCTCTCGTGTTTCTTCTATTAAAGGGGACACTGAATCTCAATTTGAACCAATATATCATATGGAAGAGAGAGTGGAGCAGGGAAGGCATCATATAAACAGAATTAGACCGCACATACTCATTGCCACGTCTGTCTGTGGGTGTATGTTATAGGTGTTTTTATGCAAACCTCTTCCCTGAGAAAAAAACCACACCATTTAATGGGTCAAAAGCCTTTGGCTGGTGGGTACTTTATCATGCCTGTAGCAATATGGTTTCATAAGCCTCTAGCACAGGATGCAAACAAAATTACGGAGTTCAGTCTGGGTGAAAATGGGTTAAGAAAGGAATGTGCTGTACATGCAGTATGTAGACAGATGGGCAAAAATCTAATACATCAATGTAATCTGTTTTAAGGTAAAAAACAGTATGGGAATATTCGACTCAAAACTGAGGTCATAGTCTGAATAACTCTGACAGACACTCAGTAGAAATAGTATTGCAGGTAGAGTAATCCTATACCTACCTGTAGTCAGTATAAATAGTATTGCAGGTAGAGTAATCCTATACCTACCTGTAGTCAGTATAAATAGTATTGCAGGTAGAGTCATCATATACCTACCTGTAGTCAGTATAAATAGTATTGCAGGTAGAGTAATCCTATACCTACCTGTAGTCAGTATAAATAGTATTGCAGGTAGAGTAATCCTATACCTACCTGTAGTCAGTATAAATAGTATTGCAGGTAGAGTAATCCTATACCTACCTGTAGTCAGTATAAATAGTATTGCAGGTAGAGTAATCCTATACCTACCTGTAGTCAGTAGAAATAGTATTGCAGGTAGAGTAATCCTATACCTACCTGTAGTCAGTAGAAATAGTATTGCAGGTAGAGTAATCCTATACCTACCTGTAGTCAAGAGAGATAGATGATTATAGTTCTGCAAAGAAATCAGAAAAGTTGCCTCATAATGTAAATTAGTTTACATTATTTATCTCCTTAATGTTCTGGACGTGTGAGCCAGTGGTGACGTCAGAAATGAAATATGGGGTGGGCCCCTTGGGCCTTGGCAAGACAGAGTGTACACTCTACACTGAACAATACATACCGGATCTTCCCATGTTTTATAGTCTGAGTGACTACAGTATATAAAAAGAAATACAATGTAAAATGTCTGAAATTATGTCACTGGAACGAATAAAAGACTAACTGGAATCATTTAGTATATTTTGTCCTTTATTTGTTGTTAGTTGTAACAAATATGCATAAAGTATGAAGCAGTATTGACTTAAAACACCGTTGTAGATTGAAATGTTTAACTGCCATTAACCCAAGCTGTCTGTCTACCATATCATACAAAAACACAATTCTAAAAATAAATACCAAGCATAATCATAAGGTTGAAGACAAATATAAATAAATGTGCTTATAGTCCAAAGCCATACTAATTATGGTTGTGTGTAGTGAGAGACACAGTGGAAATGGGAGTTCAATTATTGTACTTCCATTTCCCCTGTGTCACTCACACTACCCACACTCACAGTGCATATTGACACAATAAAGCAGTTTAATATAGAGCTTAAATCTTAATTAAACGGCAGATTATAAGCTAATATTTGTTTTGTTGCTTCATACGCACCAGCCATTAACATTTATCTGAAACCTTTCTGGTGGTGCTTTCCAGGTGACATGTTAGCCATTCAATCAAAGCTATAATTTGCTCGCCACAGTGCGAAGACCTTTCTTTTCTCATATTAGAATATATAAGGCCATCTAATACAGTATTTCTTTAGTGTTTCATCTTGGATTATAGTAAATCCTTGCATTTGCTCTGCCACCTTAACCACTATATACTTTGTCGTACATCAGTAGTGAAAATAGCAGCTCTACAAGCTCACCACGTGCCATTTGTGATACATTATGAGCTTGTAGATTTGCTATTTTCCCGAATTTTCACCTATTTTAGCCAAATGCTCATCTATTTAAGCCGGATGTTTGTCTTATTTCCACTTATTACTGTGACCAGAATAGATACACTAGGGTTCCTGTAATGTTTAATGCTAGTATAATTGCTATTCTCGACTCCACTCAACCATGCTCTTCACTTCCTTTCTCCACCTCTCTCTTCCCTGGGTTGCTCACCTGTTTTCTGGTGGTATTTGTTGCTCTCCTCATCATCCATTTGATCTCTGTTCACTTTGGCATGTTCTGAAGTCTCCCTTTTCTTTCCTCCGACCCCTTTACTGACCACTGCACCTTCCTCCGCTATCCCGTTCAGTTCTCCATTCACCTCTCTCTCCACTTCTCGTGACCCTCCTTTGGCACCCTCTCTTTCTAATCTTTCTTCTCTTTTGACCTCAGTTTCTTCCTTGCTACCGCCCCTACCATTCTTCTCTGGGGGTTCACTGCCGTTTCTGTTCTTGTTCTCTTTACCGTCCGTATCTGTGTCGTTGCCTCTCTCGTTCTCTTTTACGCTATCTGGGTCTTTTCCCTCCTTTCCACTGGTTTTGTCTCTCTCCTGTTTGGCATCCTGGCCTTCGTCAGTACTGTTGCTGCTTGTTCCTTGTTCTACCTCCTCCTCTATCTGCTCCCCCTCCTTAGCCTCCTGTTGAACCTCCTCATGTACCTCTGCCTCCTCCTTAGCTTCCTCTTTAACCTTTTCCTTCTCCTTAGTCTCCTGCTTAACCCCCTCCTGTTTAACGGCCTCCCTGTCCTTCTCCCCTCCTCCATTCACAGAGCTAGGCCCTGCTATCGCTCCTTCCTCTGATGTCTGGCTTGGCGCCTGGATTTCCTTCTTCTCCTCTTTGATGGAAGAGGTGTCTTCTGCATTTGTGTCTGTGGCCGCAGCAGCTGTGACCTTCTCCTCCATCTTTTCAACATTCTTCATGGCTGCAGCTTTCTGTAATGCACATACAGTGCCACAGAACTTAATTAACTTCATATTGCATTAAATACACAAGTTAACTGGATTATTTCCCATGACCTATGCATTGCAGGAATATGTGTGTGCGTGCGTGCGTGGGTGCGTGCGTGCGTGCCTGTCTGTCTGTCTGTCTGTCTGTCTGTCTGTCTGTCTGTCTGTCTGTCTGTCTGTCTGTCTGTCTGTCTGTCTGTCTGTCTGTCTGTCTGTCTGTCTGTCTGTCTGTCTGCCTGCCTGCCTGCCTGCCTGCCTGCCTGCCTGCCTGCCTGCCTGTCTGTCTGTCTGTCTGTCTGTCTGTCTGTCTGTCTGTCTGTCTGTCTGTCTGTCTGTCTGTCTGTCTGTCTGTCGGTCTTTCCCAGGCATAATTCGAGCACAGTCTGAGCGATTGACTTTAAACTTGCCAGTGATGACCCAGGGATGGTTTGTGCCAAGTTGGAATTTGCTTGAACTGGTGGCTGTTTGAAACCAATAAACCATGCATGTCTGTATCTGTCTGTCAGCTGCGCTGTTGAGGACACAACAAATATCTATGGGGGGAGAAGCCCAATCAGTTTCACGGATTGGCCGAGCTTTGAGTCACGCTTGTGCCACTGCACCAAAGTGGTAGTGTGCACAATAGAAGTCCTTTCTTTTACATTTTACATCAGTGCAAAAAATGTGTCTGTCTGTCAGTGTTTCTATTACAACCATTAACAATGAATTGAAAAAGAAAACACATTGTGGTGTAGTTTAGGTTAGCTTGTATACTGTTTTTGAGTGGTGTAAACCACTCCTACAACTGGCTTTGTTAGTTTACGTGTCTGTTCGTACCAACTGGCTTTGTTAGTGTACGTGTCTGTTCGTACCAAAAAATGAGCATGGTTGCTATGGTCACCCAGTTCACACGGGTGTGATTTCATTACGTCAGACATTACGTCAGACCACAGCTGATCAGTCTATATAAGACCTACACCACTCAGTTCACACGGGTGTGATTTTTTACTAGACAGCATGAAGGAGAAAAAGAGAGACATACTGTATGGCAGTACAGTGCACACACTTTGAACCCTCAGTCTGAACATGAATGCCATTGTCTGAACTGGCGGTAGTAGTTATAATGTCACCTCTTCATCTGGAGAGTCTTGAGGAGACTTGTGCTCAGCGTCTGCATCATTAACCTTTGATTCATCATCTGCCAACAGAGGAGAGAGAGACATAAGTGTTATCGCTGTGCACTGTGAATGATGGGAAACGCACACACACACACACACACACACACACACACACTGTGAATGATGGGAAACGCAAGGTGTCACCCTGCGGCGGTCTTGGCAAGTCAACAGAACCACTATCGCACAGAAGTCTTACTGTGAATTCCCATCTCAATGTGCGATATGTTGGCTTGTCTCGGCCAGGGATTCTTAACCCATTTAGGCCTGGGTTAAAAACATTCACTTTGAAAGAATATACATTCAAAGATTTGCGCCACATTTTTACGATTTTTCAAAAATAGCAGACCTACAAGCTCGTAGCGCGCCACTCGGTGGCGCGCTATGAGCTTGTAGATCTGCTATTTTCCAATAGCTAAATTATAACATATCTTTTTCAAGGATCCACAGTTTAATCAGCATTAAGTCACAGACCTCCATTTATTGTTTCTTTGTCTCTTCACTGTAAAATCCTGTGTTCCTTTAACTCTGAAAGTGTATACATGGAAACAAATTGACCCTTATCGTATATTGATTTGAGAGTTATTGTTAACCCATTTGTTTAACAATGAACTAACTAACAAACCAACTAACCAAAAAACAACTAGGAACTAACTACAGTAACTACTCTGTAAAGGTCTGTAACTCTATCAATCCTACTATTTAGCAAGAGAGTAGAGACCCCTCAAGGACCTGTGGCTTCTAGGCCAACTGAAGTTAAATATAGAGGAATTGAACAAAGGTGTTTAGATAGTGTGCCACAGGTTTGAACAAGGTCAAGATGAGAATGACACGCTAAAGGTAAGATGGTGGAAGGTAGTGATATCATTTACAGAAATGTCTCATGCATTTCATTGTAATGTATGACATGATTACAATAAATGATATATTACCCATACTGTGTGAGGCACATAAAGACAAAGATAAACTGCAAGTTCCACTTCAACAAACATAGAACAACAGTGACACCTGGTGGTATAAAATGAAATGCACCCAACCAGGTTCATACAAGTAAACAACTTCCCCAGACAATGGAGGTGAAGAAGAGATAGGTATTCACAATCTTTTTAAGCTTTAAGGTAACTGATCATATGATAAAATTCCATGGTAAAGATAAACTACATTTGTAAGCTCAAACGACCCAACCGTATCATCATTATCGTAACATTCATTATATATTTAAATATGAAAGTAATACACAAGGTACATCAAGGCTGTAACACATTGATTCCACACGTGCGCACGCACGCACGCATGCACGCTCGCGCACGCGCACACACACACACACACACACACACACACACACACACACA
>NC_136811.1:26431475-26473975 GCF_951216825.1 Electrona antarctica | reverse complement strand
TTATATGAATGGGAATTGCTATCATTTGGATGATGTGGAGTCTAAATGGCACAGGTCTGCTTAGAGGAAAATCAAAATCACACTTGTGTTAAGTATGGGGCACTCTTATCATCATACATCACATTCTGTGGTACACAGACACACAAAGCTGAGCATAGGAGGGGCTAGCACCCCTCAAAATTACACCTGAGTCTCAAACTGTGCATTAATGTAAACTTGACCGGTGACCGGTTACTGACCGAGTTAGTAACCGGTAAACCAGTAAAGTAAAGTCAGGTGTAATTAGCAACAGAGGAAACCAAGAGACACTAGACACTACAAAATAAAGGTACACCATAATAAATCACGACAAAAACTGTCGTGATTTATTATCAGGACAAAAACTGTCAGATGTATTATGGTTTACCAATATTTTGTATTTTTCATTTCAGTAATAATGCATTTTTTGCATTTTATAGCGCTTTTCCAAGTGCTCAAAGCGCTTTACAATGGTTCATTCATTCATACATTGGGAGGTGAAGCGGCAAACAGTCAACGCCAGCGTCCTCACTTCCCACATTCACACACCAATGGTGGCAAGCTCACACCGACCGACTCATTGGAGGCAATGTAGGGTTCAGTGTCTTGCCCAAGGACACTTTGACATGTGGACAGGAGGAGCCGGGATTCGAACCGCCTACCCAGGGATCATTGGACGACATGCTCTACCTCCTGAGCCACAGCCGCCCCTAGTAGGTCTTAAGGCTCAAGTACCTCTATTGATATAAACGTTTGCAAGGGCAAAACACTGAGTTTTTGACCGAAGCCAAAGCATCATATTTTACTTTTAATGGCCGCGGCTGGCCAGCCTAAGAAGTTGAAATCTGCATGCGGCCTCGTTGCGGCAGTATTTGTCAAACAGTTCTTCTATTATCGTAACATATGCAGAGCTTGTCCAATACCTTCAGTAATTACATGCACACCGGGAGACCTGAATGCATACTGCACCAGGTAACATTATGTGAAAGCGACTCCATTAAATATTTATGGATAAACCAACATCGGATATTATAACTGCAACAACCCCCTGTGGTTTGTTAGTGTCCGACTAAAGCCTGCATCTACATAATGCTGTCAACAAACTGCCACTGCCACATTTTTCTTTTCCGGTCACAGTAGAGATAGATTCACTTTTATTTTCCACACTGCAGAAACTAATGGGAAAATGTCAATGATACAGGTACAACACTGACTGTATATTCAGCGTGTTCATTTCATCTCTGTTATTGGTTCACAACAAGGCTTTCTTACTACAGTATAGGCCATCAGGGGTTTCCAAACTTTTCCATGCCAAGGACCCACAAGCCTCTATTGCTTGCAGCACGGCCCACACTGAGAATTTTTCAGTGTAGATTGAGGTTTAAATATCAAACTGGGGTCCTTGAAATAAAAAAACGTTTAGAATCATTGGACTATATCAGAATGGATGAGCTTAATGTCATCCAAACAAAATAGGTTATAGCTTAATTTAAATAAAGCCTTCCTCATGTAATCCCTGTGGCATTGAACAGGTATGCTGTCAGCTATGATTCCAGTGAAAATGCAACGCTGTTCCTTTTTTTATCATGTTAAGCATAAATTATACTTCATCGACCACATCACTTCATGAGGAGATTAGAAGAGTTTATGTAGACATATTGCACAGTACATGATGATATTATATAGACATTGAAAATCATTTGAAAAACGGTTATTTTCAGTGAGCGACGCACCCAGAGAAACAAATAGGTTTACTCCTTTCATAGTGCTGTTGTTGTTGTGGGCCACCTTGTGATCGGAGGGTCATAGCGTTGCATTCTTGAAAACACTGACTGATCCAAAATGCGAAAAAAGTAGATCCACATGGATCTGGGCAAGGTTTCACCCTGATCTGAGCCCCTTTGACTTCCATTGTAAAATGTAAGATACATAATTCCAAAAATATAAAACCTTGTGTGAAGAGAAAAATGTGGAGGTATTTCTTTGGCCTACTGTGAGTGCACAATACATTTGGAACTGGTCTTTCGAGCGGTTTGCCAGATTAGCTCTAGACATTCAGACATGCAGGCAGACGGACAGACGGTCACGCACGCACGCACGCACGCACGCACGCACGCACGCACGCACGCACGCACGCACGCACGCACGCACGCACGCACGCACGCACACACACACACACACACACACACAGGCCAATACTCCTGCAGAGCCACACACCATAAAAGACCCTGGGTGAGATAATGGCGTGCAGAAAGGCCTTTTTTCTTCAATGTACAGGAAACTTGAATGGGTCAACGTCAGCAAAACCAGGTTGTCAATAAATTCCTTCTGCTGCAGTGGGGCCATGAACAGGTTTATGGTCAGAGGAGAGATGTTGATTTAGACAGCTGATGTCTATGGTGGCTCATTGCCAGGGAAGGCCTATGGTAGTTAATGTTTAGAGTGAGATATGCTGATGGCACCATAGGGACTAGTACAGTTGTAGTTGAGCTGTTCCTGTTATTCCATTGTTCTAAGAAATAATCAAATAACTAGGCTCACAGTGCTCAGATACTGTACATTATTAGAAATCTGAGGATGTTGGGATGTTTCTTTCTTTTTTGCTCAGCAGTCAGCACATGACATGAGTGGGCTGATAATCTTGCTTTCTTTTTTATCTGCATTATCAAAGCTAGCTCATTGTTCACTTCACGAAACATGTGGAATATGAGTCTTAGCATGTGTAAGGACATACTAACAACATTCTACAGAATATAATACTAATATAATATACAGTATATATGAGAGATAAATGTTGCTTTACTCCTGCACATTAATACTGCACATCTGCATTTAGAATGTGTGTAAACGTGGTTAATATGGTCTAAAGTCTGAACAAGACATTTTCAATCTCCTCTGATTAATTCCGCTGTGTTAAACACAGTAAACACTAAAGTCTTTACTTACAACATAATGCATTTATATCACCCCTCCAAACACCCTCAGTATATCAACATATATTGCTTATTTACACCCAGTTGGTTCACCCACTCAGCACATGGCTAAGTTATGATGGAGTGTAAAACAGCAAGGGCAATAACTCTAAGCAGTAAATATGAAATGTTGCCACTCAGCAGTGGACCACATTCACTGACCAGGGTCTTGTTAAAACATTTAATAACAACATGGCCAATCACCAGCAAATACGCTGCCACAGAGGCGCTGTGGTTGTTGTTTTTTTCTCTCTTTTTTGCTGGGGGTTTACAATATAATACAACATACTGTAGAGGAAGAGGACCCAGCCCACCTATATGGATGCTTTCATTCTGTAAACAATAACACTGTTTACTGTTTCACTGTCTCCTGAGTATTACAACATTGTGAACATCCTTTTTGCAACTGTTGTCCAGGGAAATGACAGAAAGAACTATCAGAGAAACGGCTGTCTTTTCGCTGAATGTTTGCCCCAGAATAGGGATTCCAGTGTTCATGTGGTTAATTCTAATTCATATTATTTAAGTTTGATGATGGTGCAAGGCTCATCATACTGTGTCTCCAAAAGAATGTTAAATCGGTCTTCTACTACTACACTTTCTACAGTGAAATGTGGGAACTGGAGACTTTGGTGTCTTGCTGTCTGTCTCTCACCATCTGTCTTTGTGGGTTGACATATCGAGAGGCCATGTAGGCAGTAGAACAACAGAATGCAGTATGAATGAACCCAATACTGTAACAACACTACCATCTGTATCTAGGCATTTAGCATACTCTCTTAGCCAAAGCGACTTACAATGAATTTAAACAGATACATCAAATGCAGAGAGAAAGTGTAGTGCCTCAGTAAACTAGGATCACAGGTAAACCAAGAACCTTTCAGTCTAAACAATTACTAGATACTATTATGCTTTGAATGATGCATGTGAAGCCTAATTTATACTCTGCGTGACTGTTGCTCAATGCTCACCGAAAATAACTGTTTCAATTGTCACGTTTTCAGTTGAAAATTTCCAGTGAGCAATAAATAATATGATCATAACAAATATAGCCATTACTCTTTATATTTAGTAGGGAGTCATTGTGAAGCAGGCATGTATAATGAGTCACCTTTCAAACCATGACATGATAAGCACGGAACAGGCATCCCAGCCTGATGAACTGAGAGAAAACTACCCGCTGGGACCCCATTTAATTCCGTTACCATAGCATGAGTGCATGCATATAATGAACAGCAGATAGGAAAGCCTCAACTTTCAAGTATTACTGCTTTGTTCTACTTAGTGAGCTCAGCTCAAGTTCTGCCAAGGGTAAGGCCCGAAAGGGAAAAGCCTGTCATAAAAAGTGTTATGTTTGTACTGTACTATATGTGTATGTAACATACAAAGACATTGACTTGTCGACAAATGTCAACGATGTCTTCATAGAAAGCTTAGAAAGATAGGCTATAAAGCAAAGCATCCAGAATCAAAATAAAACATCACTCAAAAAAGAGGGAAAAAAAGAAAAGAAAGGAATGTGAAGAAAAACCTAAAAGAAACCATGCATGAATGGCTCTATCTACAGTACCACTCAAACATATATAATATAATTATTATTTTTAGAAGAATGTAGAATGCACCAAAGGTCATGCCATTTAAGCCTCTCTGAAAAGTGGAAAGTGGAAAGTGCATAATGCAAAGTGCATAACAATTATCCACAGAAGTCGTTCAAAGTTTTAGTTCCAATACACAAAACTATTTAAGTGAGCGTTTTCTTTTGATAGCACACATTTGACCTTCGTCTCAAGAAGAAATAATGTAAGCTCTCAGAATTTTACCATCATAATAATGCTACCAAGTGAATACAATTATGCACTTCATGTTCCAAGGGGCCCAAAGACCTCGATGAATAACTCAACACATTTCATTTTCTCACAATAGTGAAATTGCTTGTGTAGAGACACATAGCCCTGGCCTTGTAAGCATTGACTGCCACTCAAAGAAGTGCAGGAATAATAGCATTACAGACAGTGAAGCAAAGTACTAGTATTCATAAAGGTCATGGGTTCAGCTACATTTTCTCAAATTTAAAAAAGGAAATGGTGGCGAGTACTCCATACGGGGATTTATCTACACATATTTGGGAGATCAGCTGGTTCTACCGACACCCCACTATGTGCATCATGCCATCGGGTCTTCTGCGATACACACGTCGAGTTTGAAGTCGGTCAGCATGCCCATATATAGGCATTTCGCTCGGATTCGTAGTTCTGGTCAACCGCCTATCCGACCGACTCAACACAGGACACTATACAGTCCCTCAGGTCATCTTCAATGCGTGTGAAGTTGGTCTCAAGATATATGAACTACAGACAGACACAGAGAGACGGACTGACAGAGATTCTGCACATTTATAGTAGGAAACCACTAAGATGCCCTGAGGGCGACGTGCACGTCTCCGCCTGGGTGGCGGCAGACGGCAGACTGCTGGGCGAGTGCAGGCGCTTTGTCATGGGAGGTCATATCAACATATGGAATGAATTCTGTACTGGCCATATATGGAGCGTGCCTTGCATGTACAGTTTTCATAGTAAACTGCGACATTCGGTCGCAATCATCATACCGTATATTACAATTGCCTGGCTGGCAGACCACGGGCCGGCCACGTCGGTCACTCTGACTCAGAGATAACCATAAACAAGCCCTATACGCCCATACATTATATAGGCAGGACCACAGACCATTTGCACATACTGTACATGTATTTAGTACCCATCCTAATAACCGAAAGCAGTGGTTAAGGAACATTGCATCCAATTGCTAATCCATCAATACAATGTACTGGGGCAACAATCAACAGATCTCTCTCTTTCTGCATCAGTGTCAGGCCGAGAGCTTTGAAGCTGAGTTGCTGCTTCTATCACAACCACTTCAGATGCCCACCTTCAGCTACGGAGCCTCAAAACCACCAGTAGAAAGAGGCACATCTGGAAGTGACAGCTGCTAACAATTTATATGGTACAGTACTGTACAGTACTGTACACAAATGGCTGTGTGTGCTGTGTCTTAGATGTTGGTGCTGCTATCACAAGTACTCCAGAAGTGGTTCTCTAAACTCGTGGGGGGGGGGGGGGGGGGTGTAAATCAGGAATCAGGATAGATGAGAAATGGCAGACATTAAAAATGTACGCTATATGTCATGAAAATGGCATATGTTACCCTAACCCTATACTTTGTATGTCACAGCCAGCACTGTTGTATGTCACAGCTGAAACCCTTGTTAACAGATTAATGTGACAGATTAGTATATCTACGCATGCTCTTTAATCCAGTAATCCTGCATCAAAGGGTCATGGAGAACCTTTTTTGCTTTACTGAAAAGGAGAGATGAAGGGGGAGTGATGACTGAAGGATGGATGTGGAAGGAGGACGCTCGTCTGCGATGGAAAATTACGAGTGCATTCACAGTTCAGCGCACACACTGCACATACACACACACACACACACACACACACACACACACACACACACACACACACACACACACACACACACACACACACACACACACACACACACACACACACACACACACACACACACACACACACACACACACACACACACACACACTCTCGCTCCAAGATACTGACATGAAAAACAACCTTTATACATGATCTCCCTCTCATCCTTCGCTGGTGAGCCTCTCTTGGCTGAGACAGGCCCACGGTTTAAGACGCACGCGGTCTTTGTGTACATGTCTCCTGTCTCACAACGTTGTTTTGGGCTGTATGTCACTCTGACAGGCATTATGGATACACAGACTAACGGGGCTAATTCCCACAGCCAGCATCACCTTTTTATGACACTGGAGGCAGGGGCGTTGATCTGGTTGGTTGGCTTGCAAAAAGCCAAACACATGCACGCACACAGATGCACGCATGAACACACAGAAACACACACACGCGCACGCACGCACGCACGCACGCACGCACGCACGCACGCACGCACGCACGCACACAATGGAAATGTAGAAACAAGGACAACAGACATTCACATGTACATACTTGAACTACTTGAATACTTGAAAGTATATGCACACGCACACACAGTTTGTAATGTTCTGAAAATAACAATATAAATTTAACTGAACCACAAAAGATCACAGAACGACCAGACTAAAAACTAAAAACTACAACACAACAACAACAACATCATACTGTAAATATCTATTTCATAGAGTTGAATAAAGGACAGTCCTCATGGACCCATTGTGTATCTCAATTGATTTGGTGCAGCTGTAACTACACTAATGCAGGGACTTCATGATCTTTGTCTAGTAAGCCACACACACACACACACACACACACACACACACACACACACACACACACACACACACACACACACACACACACACACACACACACACACACACACACACACGCACGCACACAGTTTTGCAAAGGAATAAAATTAAATAAAAACACCCTCCTGGGCTACGACAGTGAGCCTCCTTGTTAATGCATGCACGAGTGAGGGGTCCACATAATGAAGAAAGAGACCCCTCTTTCTCTCTCTCTCTCTCCAGAGTGGTAGGCTCTTTTGTTGAATTGTCAGAGCAGCAATTTGCCCCGTGAGGGGAAGAGACAAATAACACACAGCTTTGAGGGCTGTATGGTGTGATTATCCAGAGGAAAGGCAATTATCCAAGCCCCACCCAAGCTTTCCCTCTTCCACCCATCCCTCCATCATCAATGCCACTTCATTCATCATCATCATCATTATCATCATCGCTCTATTTCATTCCTCCTCTTCTCTCCCCTCTTCTCATTTTCTTCCAGTACACTCTTCACTCCTAACCATTGCTCTCCTCTCCTCTATTCTACATTTGTGCTCTTTTTGATCTTTCAGCATGCATGGTTCTTCGAAAGCCTACACGGGTTGTGCAAGGACGTGCTGTGATTGGCCAGTAGGCACTTTGAGTGGCAGTCGGGGAAAATGCTCTCGCCAGAACATTATTTGCTATTCTCTGCCTACCGAGGTCGCAACTCGAACGGCCATGAGTCGCCTAAGCAAACTTTGCAACGTTCGACACGGCAACTCGCTCGCTTTAGCTGGCTAGGCGGTGTCTCACGTGGCTCAAGTTCGCTTGAGACGGCGGTCTAGTCCATAGAGTTATATATGTATGGTCTAGTCTGCAGTTGTTGTAGGCGAGAGGCACTTCCGCGTTGGTCACAGAAGCGGGGCGTGGTTATAAGCACAACCCGTGTAGGATTTAGAATGTTGCTCTCTTCTCTGATCTGCTCTGTCCTCTGCACCTGCACACCCCCATCCTCTCACATCCTCTCCTTCCTTCCTTTCTTCTGGTGTCCTTCATTCCTATTTTCCTGCATTTATATAGCGCCTTTATCCAAAGCGCGTTACATAGATTGTGCATTACATTCATCCATTCACACACACATTCATACACCGATGGCGGAGGAAACCATGATGCAAGGCACCAACCTGCACATCGGGCAATTAGGGGTTCAGTGTCTTGCTCAAGGACACTTCAACACTAACTCTGGGGGAACTCCCGGGATTGAACTAGGAACCTCATGGGCACAGCCTCCCATTCGGCCTCCCATCCGGCCACACTACCCCTGAGCCACTGCCTTTTCAACAGAAAGATGGAAGTGAATGGGTCACTGGGGCTTTAAGGAAATTAAGTTACACTTAGTTGCACACAGGAGTCGTGCATCTTCAATAGCTGATCTACAAGCACAACTGGGCCACGCTGTGAGCACCCGCTCCCGCTATTGTTGATGCGTGACCCTGGCGTGCAACTAAGTATAAATCAAGCCTTACTCCCTTGAACACACAGGCTACGCAGCAACAGGAACACTCTATTCCATTTCCATTCACAGAAATAAATAGACACGCATTAGACATTGTCAAACAACATGGCATGCACAATCATGTATTTTTGAGTGGTGTAAACCACTCCTACAACTGGCTTTGTTAGTCTGTCTGTCTGTCTGTCTGTCTGTAGCATGGTTGCTACGGTCACCCAGTTCACCCGGGTGTGATTTCATTACGTCAGACATTACGTCAGACCACAGCTGATCAGGCTATATAAGACCTTACACCACTCAGTTCACACGGGTGTGATTTTTATTTTAATGAGTAACTTTATCTTTTGTTTGTTTATGGTTATATCGGAGTCATATGACCACTGACCCATTAGATTACGTAGCCTGATTATATACAATTCCGTGCCTCTCGTTTTTTTCAGGTTTTGTGGGGTTAACAAAACAAGTAACGAGTAGTCTAACTAACTAGTTACTGGTTGGCACTTTTGAAAAGAGTAATACGTAATTTAGTATGCTTATTCAGCATTGTGATAGGTAAGGGATATAAAAGAAAGGGGGGGGGGGGCACCCAGAGAAATGTCTGTTTACCTGTGCCTCCCCTGTACTGTCTCTCAGCTCTCAGCTTCCTCCACATCTACCACAAGGGGAGTAAACTCACTCTCCTACAAAAGGTAATTAGGAAAATAAAGAGGGATGGATTGAGAAAAGAAAAACAGGCATACTGTCCTGGTGGCTCAGCAGGTCAAGCCAAATGTTCCTTTCTTTATCACAGCAGGTTTGAAATCAAACCCCCAGGGCCCCCATGCAAGCACACGCACGCACGCACGCACGCACGCACGCACGCACGCACGCACGCCACAAACAACCCTTCTGCTCAAGCTGGTTCTCCACTGCCAGTGGACAGTGAATAATGGATACTGACACACACACGCGCACGCACGCACGTATGAACACACGCACGTACAGTATAAACACACACACACACACACGGAACGTCTACACACTTACACTCGTGCATCCAGACCTCCCTGTCACAACACAGCCAGCACAGAACCGAGGGAGAGGCTCAGGTTACGAGGTCATCCTGACTCTCTCCGTCTTTCTCCCTCCTTCTCCCGTCATCTCTCCATGTCATCCTCCACCCTTTCACTAAAATAGGTTTATAATGACATGATACCTTTATAATGATCCTTTGTCGCCGCTCCAGTGATCCATCAAACCAGAGATTTGACGTAAGGGTTTCAGGTGTGTTCTTTCCATAGCCAGTTAGACGGTGCCAACCCCTTTGGCTAGTGTATGTTCTTTTGGCAAACAGTACAGATGTGGTGATGTGTTACGCTCAGACTGGGCTGAGCGCTCCCAATAGGAAACTCTACACTGGTAAATCATAAGTGTTCATTTAACTCTGAGAGTGTAGAAATGGACCCATACACAGTATTTCATTGTGTATAATATTAGTCCCTTTGGCATTGTTCAGAACAAGGCAGATACTATCTGCTACTGGATAGATCTTAACAGTAAACAAATCAATTAGCCTAGTTATTTGATTCTGCGCAGGCCTGGACCTTCAGCACCATGAACAATAAAAGACCTGCAGCTATATATCCTCCCTTACAAGGGGAGTATTTTGCAATTTTTTACTATTTTGAAAAACATTTTAAAATAGGTAAAATTGCCGATCTACAAGCTCACAAGGTGTCGGTGTAGATCGGCTAGTTGAACATTTGAAAATGTTTTTCAAAATAGTAAAAAATGGCAAATAAGTGTAGGGATAAGGGGCACCCATGTACATGAAAGCCTCAGCACCATGGACAGAGACAGAAAGCCTCAGCACCATGGACAGAGACAGAAATCCTCAGCACCATGGACAGAGACAGAAAGCTTCAGCACCATGGACAGAGACAGACAAATACAATATTGTACCCATGACTTCCACTGCAAATTAACTCTCAGAAAATGAACACTTAAATGTTGCTGTGAGTTCCTTTCCTTCATTGTGAAAACCTATGAATAATACACTAGAATCTATAGCTACAGTACGTCTATGTTAGAGATATAGGGCTCCATCTTGCGCCACCCTTACCCCTTATCCCTAAACTAATTTGCCATTTTTTACTATTTAAAAAAACCTTTTAAAATAGTTAAACTAGCCGATCAACATCGAGACGTTGTGAGCTTGTAGATCGGCTATTTGAACTATTTTAAAAGGTTTTTTTAAATAGTAAAAAATTGCAAATTAGTTTAGGGATAAGGGATAAGGAGTGGCGCAAGATATAGCCCATGTGTACTGGTGAATACATTTGACGGCAGACTTACCCGGTCAAATTATGAAGGATGACAGGGATATGTGATACCTCATACAATATCATCAAATGACTGATCTTGTTCTCTGACCCGTCCGTCTTTTAATTGAATCGTTGGTCAAGGTCAGCCAAGGACACCCATAATGCAACATGATTCTGTATGCCTGTAATATGACATGCCACACAATCTAATGTAAAGATGTTTTTTTAAGGTCACAATACAGCTCTTTATAAGCTAACAAAAGAACACACGTATGCACCCATGCACGCACGCACACACACACACACACACACACACACACACACACACACACACACACACACACACACACACACACACACACACACACACACACACACACACACACGTGCATGCACGCACGCACGCACGCACGCACGCACGCACGCACGCACGCACGCACGCACGCACGCACGCACGCACGCACGCATGCACTTGCACACACCACCATTTCTCCTCAAATGCCAGCTCCCCTGAACCACAGACACAATTCTCCATGCTCCTTTGGGCTCCTGTTGTCAACTCTGCTGCCAGAGGAGAAAACAGGCTACCGTACATCGATCTTCAGCCTAAGGATGACGTAATGTAGCTCAGGCTCCAGTACAGGCAATAGTACCGACACTACCATGTATCAATCCTTGTATTAAATGTACCGTTTTCCCCCAACGTTGCATTCAACATTATATTTAGAAAGTATAATTTGGCATTCATAGGGCCACAACACATATTCTTCATGTGGAAGTCTGTCACCTTCATGGAAACTAGTACAAAATGAGGTAAGACATGCAGGAGATATACTGTTAACAACAGTATAACTGTTCTACAAATGTCTTCTAAATCCTAAGAGCTTTCTAAAAAACATATGTTGCTATATCAGTGCTGCTCAAACTTTTTTCATGTCAAAGACCCCCAAAGTTAGCCTATTTGGCCGCAGACCCCCATCTCAAAATATTTGAGACCCCCCCATGAATGTATATATATGATTAAGATTTGCACACATTTTCAAGATTTTTCTAAAATAGCTATCTGCTATTTTTGAGTAGACATAGACAAGGTGTGCTATATATACTGTACAGTAGATGATTTCTATGTGGGTTAATGCTGCACCAGTTATAAGGCCAGACGATGACGTTATGTTTCACAGAACAGTGAGAGATGCTATGTTGCTGTCCTGCTGTGAGCCTCACAGACCTACTTCTAATATTTTCCAAAGAGCAACAGTGCCACTAAGTGGACACTTGAGAGTATATCATGTTACATAAGATTTGAGAAGCCAGGCATTACATCATCAAACAAATTAAAGGACCATCCACTAAGCTTTAAACACGAAGCAATGCATTGTAAGACCAGAGTTAAATATGGAGTAAGTGGCCTTAGTTTATTTATGGCAGTGGCACATTATGCTAAAGGCCAGCCAGTCCAAAAAACAATATAAGGCTTGCATGCAAGGCTTGCACCAACAGATCAAAAAACAAATAATAAACGATGTCTGGTGAGGTGAGGTTGAGGATACTCACTGAAACTTTAAATAGCTTGGCTGATTGGTCAATCACTGAATTGAGCGGTGTGTTATTTCTGGATAATGACCACTGAGCTCAATAACAGACCGCTGTCTAATTAAAAGGCTCTGAGGCAGGGCCATGCAGAGAGCACTGAGGGGGCAGGGGCCCAAACCCAAGAAAAGGGCACATGTGTGCGTGTGCAGTGCGCACGCCGATTTACAGTATGGTGGTGGACTTTTTGTCCAGGGAACCGTCCCTTGTGCCATTTCACACCAGAAATGTAGTGAGCCTATGAGCCTACATTGGATGTCTTATGCTAATTTTTTGGGGGGAAAGGGGCACTTTGAGGCAAAAGCCCAAAGTGTTTATTTATCAACAATGCCCGGCTTGCCATCAGTTATCCCTTGCCTAATAGGCCTACATGAATTTGAATATTTGAATGAATATAGTCGATATCAATATAATATCGATATATTGCCCAACACAACATGCCAGGTCTTCCTTGTCATCTGGAAGCCGTGTAACTTTCTACTCCATTCAACTCCACTGTGTTCTGCCTACCGTTATCAGGGACACTCAGGGACATGCTCAGTCCACTCTTGTTCTTCCTGAGGGAGATGAGTCTGGCCTGGGAGAAGTCTCTGACGATGGAAGACAAGTGTTCTTTGTTGTTCTCAGCTTGGGCTGGAGGAGCCGTCTCTCCACCTCCACCATCACTGCACCGTACCATGGACTTACTCTGGAGGTAACAGCAAGCTCATTTAGTTTTGGAACATTTGGATTTACAGTATGTATGAAACTGATAATGCAAACAGAGATCTTGTTTTAAAGAGGGCAATAGCGTCATTGCACTCAATCAGCAGTTAATTCAATTAAAGCACATGTGATGATTAAAAGGTCAATAAATGACAATAAACAAGATTTCAGAATATATTACATTTTTGTATAGAATACCTTGTTCAAGAATCAATGACTGCTACACCTTTGAAATAAGCAGAAGTTGTCAAATAGACAATGGATATCATTCTTACATTTTCATTTTGCTTTGATAATCTGTAAATAGGGGGGAGACTGTGAGCTTTTGTTCTGTAAACACAAAACAGAGAAAGAAACAGAGTTTAATTCAGTGTGTTAAGAATAAGTAATGTTATTGCATCTTGTCTGACAAAGGTGATGCTGGACAAATATCAACTGAAATCTTGTAATATATCTGGGGGAAACACATGATTGACTGTTGCTCATAAAGTCATGATACAGTGAATGTCAGAATATAAATAATGCCTTTAAACGGAGGTATGCTGACATCTTATGTCCCATAGTAGAACTGCATCTTACAGTCTCAGAAAATAACTGTCTGACCACACATACACAAATCTGCAGCCACCTCTTTTTTTCATCTACTCTTTAATAATGCTTGGATCTATCCTCTAGCGACTACAGTACTTTGGGCTAGAGTGTAGCCCCAAAGTACTGTGTAAATGCAAATAACTGCTTTAAATTGATTGTAGCAATACCTAGATGTATGAAATCTGTTATGCACGATATGTAGTAAACTGCAAAGGAGATTATTGGCATACATTTGCTGAGACTGGGAGGTCGGGGGTTCGATCCCCGGCCGGGTCATACCAAAACTCAAAAAATTGGATTGGACATACTAGCGTCATGTCCAGGGGGTGTACTTGTACATCAAAGCTGCCTCACGCTACAGAAACAGGATAGGCTCCTGCCCTGTGGGCCTCATGGCTCGGCAAGGATTATTTAGTTTTACTCTACCTGCCCTTGATAAACTTTTAGAAGTACAACATTTCTTAAATGTCCAACATATAACAATCTGCTGCTTAACACAATTATAATTTGAAATATTATATTTATTATATAAATAAAGAAAGAAATGCACCGGGTCTGTAAGTATCAAATTATACACAGATTGTTAAAACACAAAATAGATATGGTTTCTGTGAGTGCTTATACAATATACTGCACAAACATTGTGTATTTTATTTTCATTTAAAGAGTGGGACCTATACCCATTGACCCTCCTTGTCCCTCTTGGCTTGGCGAAGAGCAGGTCACTGTATGGCAGCTTCTTTAACTTCTCCCTGCCCACAGCAACATAGAACTGACCGGTATCCAGCTGCTTCCCATCTGTCACCTGGAGGCCTTCAAAGGTGTAAAGGCTTCACACACACACACACACACACACACACACACACACACACACACACACACACACACACACACACACACACACACACACGCACGCACGCACACGCGCACACACACGCAAAAAATCACATATAGAATAATCAAACGAATCAATTATCAACATTTAGTGTCCTACACAACAGATGTGTAGTTTGTGTACCTCCGCACACCCCCCAGAATCTTCAGACCCATCTTCTCTGTGACCATCTCTAGAATTCTGTCAAATCGTTCCAACATCCTATGGGGGATCAATAGCCTCGCAGCTGGGTTCAACACATCCCCATTCGCTACCACACTGAGGGGAACAACGATCAGAGCGTTATCATGGTACATTTTTCATCATACAAGTTACAAAAATAAAAACAACTCTTTGGTTTTATATTTTCTCCCACAACTTCCCTACAGCCTTCCCCATTCCTCCCCATGCACTCACCATCCTTCCCAAGGCCGGACATACAAACAACAATACACATACTGTACTGTAGGTCCTACTGTACACATACACAAATAAATTGGGTACATTTTGCTAGAACATTGACACTTGGTCGTGTTTTTTTCTCAAATTAGCTGCCTGAGATATGTGTACATATAATAATGCATGCATACAATATACATATAAGTATCGTTGCTGTCGGGAGGAAACCACCTAACTCAATTTTTGAGGTTTTTGATTGTTTTTTAGTTTAGTTTTTTGCATAAATCAGTGCTATTGGACACACTGTATGTTGGTAAAAAATATTGAACCAATTCAAATTAGTAAAAATGTAAGCGCTTCAGACAAAACCTCTTAACTCCATTGGGCCCTTAAACTGTCTGCTAAAGCAGCTAACTCCACCATGCACTTCTTCCCCTCTCATGTAAGTAATTGATATAAAGTCGCAATACCAACTTTGATGAGGGAGTATTACTTTGTTTAAAAAAAATATATATATATATATATATATGGTTTTCTTCAAATATATATTTTTCATTTCCTGAACATTTTGGAGTTAGGTGGTTTCTTCCAGACAGCAGATATATTGTACAGTATACCATACATATACAATCTCCTCTCCTCTCCACAGTACCATGCACCCCCAAGAAAATATTAAAGTTTAACTCACAATATTGGACACGGCTCCTTGATGGGTTTAAGGAATCTAGCGGACACAATGATTCGACTCTGGGGCAACGGTCTAGCCTGGCAGGGGAAGAATCAATTTAAAATGGTTCAATGCTGTTCAGCCAGTTTTTGGCTGTTGTGCTGAAATTCATTGATTAATTTCATCGTTTTGCTTCCATGCTATCAAACTGAAAAAGAACATTTGAATGAGTTTGACTTTTTTTTAAATACATGAATTTGAAACCTTCAGTGTATTGGTAAATGGTAAAATTTATATAGCGCCTTTATCCAACGCGCTTTACATAGATTGTGCATTACATTCACCCATTCATACACCGATTGCAGCGGAAGCCATGCAAGCCATGCAAGGTACCAACCAGTATTGCTTTAACGTCCCATAAATCTGTAGTTATACAGTATGATACATCAAAGAAATAAACATTTTGTCCAAAAGGTAAGAGAGACAAAATGCCACAGACGAATAACAGTTTAAGTCCACACTATTGATCCATAATGTATAAATGATAGATAAGGGTTCAGGACAACGAGGCCTTTTCGTGGAGGGGTCAGAATGAAATTTGGACTTAGACTGTTTTTCGTCTGTGGTACTCAATAATAACTATTGTCCAAACAGACATACTTTCCCGCATCTCTACAGACATAATGAACTAGACAATGGCTCCTGCATAATCCTATGGGGGTATGAGGTTGCAGAGAGTGATCACTGCCTGTGCTCTGCCATAGCACCTGGCAACCCATTGTGATACTAAAGCTTTGATCCTGAGAGGGATCAGGGAAGCAGTATATTAAAAGTCTTCTGGGGTTTAATATGCACCCTAGCAACAGAGCTGAGCAGGGCAGAAGCAGGATGGTGAAAAGTTCTATAAGTCACCTAAAATTGACAAAAAAAAAACTGAAATGGAAGTTTAGAACTGGAATGAAAACAGGATTAGGGGGTAATAACATACATAGTGAATGTGATGCTGCTAAATAATTATAGAAGTCAAGGTTGCTTTAATGTTTTATAGTATTGAACAAGATTCAACAAGATAGGCTGGCATCCTATATTAAAATTGCCTTAAGGGGGTCCGCCGGCCAGTTGACCTCTGATGTCACGGTCATGTCACCATGACTCAGCCAATCAGTGATTTGAGAAAAACTTGACTGTGGACAGATCATGAAACATAAATTAAGTAAGCACAACAAATTAAATGTAACTAAACTGTGTTCTGCATTAAGAAAACGACAACATGAACGATTTGACTCATGATAAGAAAAAGCGCTTGAAAGGGGTTGTTGACCTGATGAGTCTGAGGGATACATGACCACAACAGCTGTTCTTGATTTGGCTGCAACTCGGAGCTGGTGATTAAAGATTCAAGATTCAAGACGGGATGATTACGACCCAATAATTAATAATGCATGGACACTGAGACAACAACAAAGTGATTCTTCACTGACTCAATAGAGGTGAGTGAGTAAACATTACACCTCCCTTTAACTGATCTTTTTCAAACCATTAGTCACGGTCTATCTAGTAGTCAAATAAGTGGTGTACGACATGGAAAAAGCTCCACTAACCCATTTAGACCTGAGGACGAGTTTTCTGAAAGTTTCTATGTCAGTGGTGCACTGGTGCTCCACATCCAGAATTATCTGTATTTGGCTGCGGACCCCCATCTGAGCTATGAGCTTGTAGATGTGCTATTTTGCAATAGCTAAAGTATGACATATTGCTTAAAACACCAAAAGGGGTTCCCGTCCTGAATTGCATTAATCTTATGCATTAATATATCATAGTTTAAGATATTAGAAGTAGGCCTGATGGAGGGGAAAGGAACTGGTTGGAATAACATGTTACTTCCACACGCTACGTCCAAACGAGGAAACTCCCCCCTGTCAGGTGAAAAGAACTTGGACACTTCATGCATTGAAGGAAGCATGAGGTCAGTCCGTTGCTCTTACCAGATTGGCAGAGGAAGTATGGTACCCAGGATTACATTAGATAATTGACACTGGGTGAAAGAAATGGGTTACAAAAATTGTGGGATACAAATAATAATTAAAAAAATAATTAATGAAAGAGATTTTTGTGAGAAAAATCTCTGAGATTTCCGAGTTTAATGTGGCAAATCTGTAAAATTAGAAATTTCCGAGATTTTTCTCAGAAATCTCTGAGATTAATGTCACAATTCTGTGAGTTTTTAAAGTCAGAAACTTGCCACTTTAAACTCTGAAATTTCCAAGATTTTTCTCAGAAATCTCTTAGATTAATCTCGCAAATCTGTGAGATTATATAAAGTCAGAAATTTGTTTCTATTTGGACCTTTTCATGAAAATAGCCATATTAGGTAGAGTAAATGCTGCAAGTGGCTACTAAAAATCTGTCTTCCACAAACTAAAACATCATAATAATAAAGATGATGTATTGGAGTATTGGAACTGTAACCACCTGGATTCAAACCCCAGAAACCAAACATAATTTGCATATTTAAATGATTGACGTTCGGAGGATACCCCTCATTCCCCTGGTAACGGTAATTTTTTTTGCCAAAGTCAGCAAAGTCAGCATCGATGCCGATTTCAAATGGGACATCCCTCAAGCCCTCACAGACTTCACATGAACGCGCACCTAAGTCAGTGAGGGCAGCAAGGGCCTGAGTAGGAGCTATTGCAGTGAGTGAGTGAGTGAGTGAGTGAGTGAGTGAGTGAGTGAGTGAGTGAGTGGTAAACAGACAGTGATAATCCATCACTCTGATATTGGAGCGCTGTATAACAGATCTTACCTGTAATGGAAGAGTCTGCATCATCCTCTTCTTTCTGGAGCCAATCTGTAGGTAACTGCAAACACAATTAAAGTGTAACACAGCAGTTAGTATTGTGATAGTATTGTGATGTATTGTATTGTGTATTGTGATGTGATGCGCATGCGCTCACGCACGCGCACTCACGCGCGCACACACACACACACACACACACACACACCAACTGTTTCGTACATCAAGTTGAACTCAGCCACCCATGCTTAGCTGTGAAATTAGCAGAAAGGTTCTGTTACTTTAATAGTTCAACACATTCATTGAAATATTAGACCAATGCTACCATGCACACATGTATGCATGTATGGTGCAGATGCAGAAGAAAGAAAGAAAGAAAGAAAGAAAGAAAGAAAGAAAGAACAGATGGGAAAACATAATTCCAAATGACTAACAATGAAAGATTTGTAGGCTACTAGTGTGGTGGAAAGCCTGGTGAGGCGAGGTTAAGCTACTATTAGCCTACTATAGGCTACTTACTCTATCTTCTTGAATTTCTCTTTCCCAGCAGCAACGTACTGCTCGCCGCTCTGTAGTTGGTCCATACAGTCCACTCTGTGACCTGCTCTCGGTGTGTAGATGTGCCTGACGGCTCCAAACGGTGGTTTCACCCCACTGGTAACCTCTCGCAGCAAAGTCTCGAAATTGCACATCCTCTTTTGGTTGATCACTATACGACGAGCCTCATAGAAAGGATCGCCGTTTCTGTAAATGAAAACGCTCTTCACAACTGGCTGGGTGAGAAAGTTTGGCTTTTCAGGGCTCATCATGGTTCGTAACGCAGGTAGCGCGTGACGAGAGAATACTCAACGAACGATATTAAAGAACTTCGCAAAGATCTCAAGCAACTTATCGGTAGGCGAATAACGTTGATGAAACATGTAAAGCGCAAAAGACTGAATGGATTGTCTTTTTGAATGGAGCTTCCAGCGTACAATGATGCTCACGGCTTGGAAACTATAATACGGCATATAAACGTTATATTAAATAGAAAAATAAAGTGCATTTTAAATATCCATCAAGCAATTCGCTCACGGGCGGGACATGAGGAAGGGCTCTGGGTTATTGCCGCTCGAGTCGCTTGCACCGCTATGCTATGCCACTGTTGCCACACAGCCCACAGGTGTCTGACTGACGATAAAAAGTCACAGGCGTTGACTGCTTCCCCTGTCCCCTCCCCACCATGCAGGCGAGGCGAGGTATCATGGGAACTCATCTGTTGGGACGTTTCCATAGTAACGTTATTCCGCAATCCTCAAGTGCCAAATACTTTATGTATGTATGCAGCCATAAAGATTAACAGGTAAATTGGCATTACAACTGAAGAGAGGTTTTATATGAGAAGAGAACAGCTGAATATATGTAATATTATTACAATATATGCAGATATTTCACTGCAATGTTGACATTTCCTTGGCTTGGTCTAACAGTTTAAACCTCCAGCCCAAGATGCTTAATTAGGCTCAAAGGGACAGCTGCATGGGGTAAGGTTGTCAATGGCATCCCGAAAGTACTGCCTGAAGACAAAATAACATGTTTGTTTTGTGATCTATATTGTGTTGCATAACAACAAAGCAAGTGCCAGAGGCACTGCATTTTGACTTAATACAAATTATTTTCTCATGTGTCAGGTTGACAGGTTTGAACACTGGCTGGAACATACAATTTTAATAACATGCATGCTGTAAAGTCATCCTCATTCAATTCATTGGTCAAAGACCACAGCCAAATATGTGGCTTGGGGGCTAGATTTCCAAGTAGGCTAGCCTATACCATGGTGGCCCTTATTCAAAGAAGACTTACTTATGTCCATGTACAAGACAGCTGTAGGTAGCCTATATTTGTCTCGTTCATATTAGCCACTAGGCCTCATGTGCAGTGAAATGTTTGCTCTGCAGACTGATGATACAATAAATAACAAACAAGATATAATAACTTTCGCTTGAAATGTACCAATTTTACATACCGTGAAATACAAATTTCAATCAGGGTATAATATATTGTATGCTACTGACACTGTAGCAAAAAGCAAACAAGTAAAAAGTAAACTTTAGCAGTGATACAGAATATTATGGGAGGAAAAAAATAGCAACTGGGACAGAAAATATACATCTCCATCCATCCATCCATCCATCTTCAGCCGCTTATCCGTAGTCGTGTCGTGGGTGCAACAGCTCCACCAGAGACTTCCCTCTCCAGAGCAACAATAGTGACTTCCTCCTGGGGGATCCCGAGACGTTCCAAGGCCAGTGAGTCGATGTATTTCCTCCAACTGTGCCTTGGTCTGCCCCGGGGTCTCCTCCCAGTGGGACGTGCATCGAGGACCTCCCTAGGGAGACGCCCAAGAGGCATCCTAACCAGATGCCCGAACCACCTAAGCTAGCTCCTTTCCAGGCGAAGAAGCAGCGACTCTACTCCGAGTCTCTCTCGTGTGACTGAACTTATCACCCTATCTCCAAGGGAGATGCCAGCCACTCTTCGAAGAAAACTCATTTCGGCCGCTTGTATTCGCAACCTATACAACCTTGTATTTGCAAAAATATACATCTATTGTTGGAAAGAATAGCAGCAGCAACAATAGTAGTAGTAGGAACACAATTTTTTTAACTCATTTTAATATTCCTCTGTTTTTCTCTCTCTCTCACTCACTCACTCACTCACTCACTCACTCACTCACTCACTCACTCACTCACTCACTCTCACACACACACACACACACACACACACACACACACACACACACACACACACACACACACACACACACACACACGCACGCGCGAGCGCGCACATGCATGCACATTTGCATGCACAGACTTACCGGTACTTTGGATTTGAACAATCTCCTGGCCCACATTTGTTTTTTAAACTATAGTCCCTGATGCAGAACCATATCATTTTCTACTGTAGGCCTATTATCCATGCAGCTTTTCAATCTTTTCTCAGGAGGACATTGGCTCCCACTTGAAAACATAACATCAACTGAGCAACTCTACAAGTCTGCTTGCGTCTGCCTGTGTTGTAGTATCCTCTGCATGTACTTTTATAAGTAACGGGGCTAGAACACATGACATGAGCACCTTTACAATTGTTGACAGTGTGCAATCTCACAGAGTGATGCATATCCAATCACAAAATGATACATAGAACATTTTAATACACATGCAGTATTATGCTTCAAGCATCACTCAAGCTTGTTAGCTGCTGTAGTTCCCATGAACAACAATCAAGTGCAGACACAATGGACTGTATACTGTATACATAATATATTTACAAAATTATAATAGCCTAATATGCTTGCCAGTCAATGTGTATTTCTCATATTCCATTGGTAGAGGGCAGTATTACACAATTCTAGCAGGTCCTCTGACTCCTCTCTCACCTTTACTCACACTCTCATCCATCGTCTCTCTCTCTCTCTCTCTCTCTCTCTCTCTCTCTCTCTCTCTCATCCATCGTCTCTCTCTCTCTCTCTCTCATCCATCGTCTCTCTCTCTATCTCTCTCTCTCTCTCTCTCTCTCTCTCTCTCTCTCTCTCTCTCTCTCTCTCGCGCGCGCGCGCGCGCATACACTTGTGCATGTGTGTTAAACTGTCAAACTGAAGATTCAATCTATTTAATCTCAGAATCTTGTTTCATGATCCCTGGGTGATGTACAGTAATATGTGTCACCACCGTTGAATAGGGAAAAACCTATTTTGTTTCTTGCTTCTTTCCTTTCACTATTAACAACTGTGCCAAGACATAATATGACATGATTGCTGTTGTTCACTGGATGCTGTAATGGTGCCTTTTAAACTCTATCCCAGCATAGCCAAAATTGCTTTATAATGGAGCTAGTCTGACAACCGCTGGCAGGTTTCAGACGAGGCCTTTTACCAATGTCTCCTACAAGTGCAAGTGGTGCATAAACAGTGCAACCTGTTGAGGATCAGATTGTCTGTTGGGACGCAAACATGCAGGAGGAGCGATTGTTGATTGATATGTTTTTCTGCTCACAGATATCAAGATATCTATTTATAGTTGGATATATTATAAATGACTGCTTCAAAGCAACATATGGCATTTTATCACTCAAATGGGACCCGAATGGAAACAAGACCGCAAGGTCTTTCTTCGGAAATCCCTTTGGACCAAAATGCCTATTCAATCAATCAATCAATCAATCAATCAATCAATCAATCAATCAATCAATCAATCACCATTGCAACGGTATGCAGTTAGATTACATTAATGGGTACACTGTGCTCAATGAGTGTTAGTTTAACTCTGAGAATATACTGTATGTATTGATTGTGTCGGATTAATCAAGATGGGATAATCTGTTTCTGGGCCCAGGTGAGCACATCTGGTGTCATCTCTCTCTATCACAGGCTTTAATGATGTGTTAAAACAGTTTTTCTAATTGCATTTAGCTAACGCCATCTGATGGGCCATGCATCCCTGTACACTGTGCCAAAAACAATACTCTTGTGAAACAGTGGTGAGCCCAAGGGGCTCCTGAAAACATACTGCGCACAGTCACGTGTACAGAGAGGGAGAGAGAGAGAGAGAGAGAGAGAGAGAGAGACCTATTCTTTCAAAACATCAATGTCATGTCGTTCTGTCTCAGCAAAGGCCAGACCAATTACAGCATCTCCTTGACTGGGATGGGTGTGAGAATGCCTGAGCTTCAAGCTTATCTAAAGGTCTAGAAATGGTGACCTGCCATCATTATGGGTTGACTTTTGTGTGTCTGTGCTCCTTTGTAGTTACTGTCCACTTGATTAACTCGTAGAATAAAACTAACTGAATTCGGCGAAAAAAAAGTCAATACTAACTAAAACTATTATAACCTTGGTGTGTGTGTCTGTCACTCTGCACTGGACATAACTTGGAAAGCGTCTCAAATGACCTATAGGTGTGCGGTGCCAAAATTACACTGGTTAGTGCGAATGTTAGATGAGAATCTAAATATCACGAGTATCTGTAGGCCTATCTTTGGGCCCTGCAAGGCTAACTCAACCCATCTGGTTAACTGAAAAATCTTAAAAGATTTGGAATATTTCTGAAACATTGTCAGGGGGTTCCTGGCAAAAAAAACTGATGGGGGTCAGAGGGCAAATACAAATCAATGTGGGGGTCCTTGACATGAAAAAATAAATATATTTATATCGGCAACATGACAGCTTACGTCATGTACTGCCCTAGGCCTAAACAAACATTAAAGTCCATAGACGTCATAAGTTCTATAAATAAACATTAAAGTCCATATAATAGTCCATAATAGTCTTGGATGGCAAACGATTTACGTCAAGTGTTCTAAAAAAAAGTCCAAAGATTTGGCTGCCACATGACGTAACCTTCAAAAGCCATATAGAGACAGGCATTAGTCCGACACCCTACCCCAAACCCTAACCTCACAGGGAAGCCACGGGTGAGTTTCAACCGGCAACGCATGTGTCGTGACCGGCAACGCATGTCGGGAGTCACAGGTGAGTCCTAACCAGCAACGCATGTCGGGAGTCACAGGTGAGTCCTAACCAGCAACGCATGTCGGGAGTCACAGGTGAGTCCTAACCAGCAACGCATGTCGGGAGTCACAGGTGAGTCCTAACCAGCAACGCATGTCGGGAGTCACAGGTGAGTCCTAACCAGCAGCGCATGTCGGGAGTCACAGGTGAGTCCTAACCAGCAGCGCATGTCGGGAGTCACAGGTGAGTCCTAACCAGCAACGCATGTCGGGAGTCACAGGTGAGTCCTAACCAGCAGCGCATGTCGGGAGTCACAGGTGAGTCCTAACCAGCAGCGCATGTCGGGAGTCACAGGTGAGTCCTAACCAGCAACGCATGTCGGGAGTCACAGGTGAGTCCTAACCAGCAACGCATCTCGGGAGTCACAGGTGAGTCCTAACCAGCAGCGCATGTCGGGAGTCACAGGTGAGTCCTAACCAGCAACGCATGTCGGGAGTCACAGGTGAGTCCTAACCAGCAACGCATGTCGGGAGTCACAGGTGAGTCCTTACCAGCAACGCATGTCGGGAGTCACAGGTGAGTCCTTACCAGCAACGCATGTCGGGAGTCACATGCAGGTGAGTTCTAACCAGCAACGCATGTCGGGAGTCACAGGTGAGTCCTAACCAGCAACGCATGTCGGGAGTCACAGGTGAGTCCTAACCAGCAACGCATGTCGGGAGTCACAGGTGAGTCCTAACCAGCAACGCATGTCGGGAGTCACAGGTGAGTCCTTACCAGCAACGCATGTCGGGAGTCACAGGTGAGTCCTTACCAGCAACGCATGTCGGGAGTCACATGCAGGTGAGTTCTAACCAGCAACGCATGTCGGGAGTCACAGGTGAGTCCTAACCAGCAACGCATGTCGGGAGTCACAGGTGAGTCCTAACCAGCAACGCATGTCGGGAGTCACAGGTGAGTCCTAACCAGCAACGCATGTCGGGAGTCACAGGTGAGTCCTAACCAGCAACGCATGTGTCGGAATCACGCATGTGTCTGACTGTTGCACAGGCATGGCATTGGTTCTCAAAAAAGTTTGAGAACCACTGTTTTAATTTAAATAGTCCTGAGCTTGTTGCGTATGCAAGATTAGATGCAAGGCGGGCACACACACAGAGATAATACTGTAGGCTATGTCAACCATTAGACTTTATTGACTGTACAAAATAAACCCAGTCAGAAAGGTAACATAACACAAATATAATTTTAGGATATAATTACTCTCCCAATATGTTGCATGCACACATTGAAACCATAAGCACATTGTTGACCCATCTGTAAACAGCTTTAGTGATCAAACCACGTTGCTTAAGGTAAAGAAAGGGCTCTATGAGCTGTAGGCATATACTGTACATCAGTATTGACATGTATTTAGAGATCATTAAGGCAAATACTAAATGTATGAACAGCACAGCAACAAAGGAATAATCCATTTTCTGTTCTTGTTCAATATCATAGAGTACGATACAATACAAGCCCTCTACTTTATATTTACTTACACAATATACATTTATAATACTTCATGAATTACATTACAGACAGTTAAATCATATCGTAATAAAAAGCAGCTTTTTAAAACAGTCTTGAATAACTTGATAATGTTTCTGCAATAAATTGTGAAAATAAAGCTGACAGTCACTCCGACACTTGAAATGTAAACCACACATTTTTACTTTATTTTTGTATAATAATTATTATTATTTATTTAGTTAATAAATATGTGCAGTGGCACCTTTCTCACTATAAATTCGCTATACGAGGGATTGCAATTTACCCCTTATTAATGCCTACAGTTGCTAAGTTTCTTTGAAATAAAAACCTTTTAGAAAATGTACTCTCATGTGAGAAAGAAATATCTACAGTACTTAAAACCAGATCATCTGTGATTCAACTTTATTCTTTGGTAGATTGAACCAGTCATATATGCCACAGATGGCATGGTCACAATAATCCAAGCCATCTACTGTATGTACTGATACTCTGCTCTATAATATTGCACATAAATCATGTGTCAGACAGCTGTCATTCTAGCCCATTCAATATAAATAAACATAACAGCAGTAACAGAATGACACAGATAGATTTTTGTCATAATCATATTGATTTCCATTACAGGACTACATTGATATTCTAGCATCTTCATCTGCATGTTTTCACCCTTTCACAAATACCAGATTAACATTTCTCAATGATGTACTGTATGATTCAAACAAATAAATTGATATATAGAATACTGGTGGAAACATTAGTCATGATAACAGTCATGGTAAAAAATACTGAAAAATATATACTGATATTGACTGAAATGATGTCAAACAGGTTAGCTAGTGGTATTCACTCAATGTATCACCTTCATTTTAGGATGCAAATCAAAAAACGCCTTTCTTTCCCATCTCCTATATGTTTTGTATTATATCCATTATTTTCTTTCCAGTAAGTAGCTGTATTCTGCAGAATACACATGGAAATATGAATTCCACGACCGGGGTGGTTTATCAGGCTAGGGAAAAGGTTTCTGTTTAGCTATATAAATACATTTATATTTACCATAATATCAGAACTGTTTCATTACACCTAGTCTCACGTAGCCAGACCAACAGAGATCTCTGCCTACTGATAAGTCGGGTGACATCGAAATTCAATGAATGGGATGAAACAATTCTGAAATGTAAAAATATATTACAGCATCACAGAAACCAAGACTTTAGGGCGTTCCTTAATTTGTGATGGTATCAGGATTGTTTTTCAAGCAGTGGGCATAGGTTTGATACTACTCGACTTTGCCAGATGTATCAGTAGCTGGAGATCTGATCGCTTGGCTCCAGGAAAAAATCATTACACCATGAAAGCAGTCTAATTAATAAAACAACAACAATTATTTTGAGCTCAACACTGAGCTTTTTTGTTTTCATTATATAAACAGTTTCGATGGAAGAGTGGAGGTATTACTTTTTTTTAAGCTATAGTGGCTTGGTTTGAATGAGAAACTTTTCTCACATTACCATCCATCCTTTGCGATGGAAATAAATAACACTAATATATAAAAAAAATGCCTTGTGATTAGACAAATATGATTCTATAACACCAAATGATGAATACCACTTCATGTGTTTGACAGAATCTCACTCATCAGAGTGCAAACACCATATGGTGACCAGGATAACAGCACAGCTTCACGTCCATTGATGAAAATAAGACCACAGCAATTTGTATGGCATCCCCTTTCACTGCCATCAACATCATCTCTTCCTGTTCCTCTGTCTCTTCTGCTCCTTCTGCTTCCTCGCTCTCTCTTTCTCTCTCTCTTTGTTCTCAGACCACCACCCAGTGACGCAGCTGTGGGAAAATAATACGATGTAGACATGAGCAAATACACAAAAACGAATTGTCCCACTCATGATTTATTCCCACTATGATACATGATATAGTCTACCACCATAATATAATCAATAAATAAAATGAACTTCATACTGTACTTCCAAAAAACATACTTTTTATTAACTTGAAACATGTGTAACTACGGACGTATAGGCTACTGTGAACTGTATGTCTATCTTTATTCTTAATAACATGATGAGACATAACACTATCTGCTGTTTCAGTTTGATAACAATATGAAGTGCCGTGACATCAGCTGTCATCACACGACTGCGTGTCATGCAAAAGTTAAGCAAATTGAAGATAAGGTCTGAGGAGGATGATACACTTTTAATCCAGAACCCAGCCCAAGACGTTTGGGATACGCGTGTCTTCCAGTGTTCATTTCAACGATTAAAACTATGACGAAAAATGTTTGTCGACTACCTTTTTTCACTAACGAAAACTACAGTAAATAAAAACGAAGCTACGATGAGTAAAATGAAGACTAAATATGTTGACAATTTCATCAACATTTCTTCTCCGGACTAGCGGAGAAGATATTTGGTTGCACTCGGGTGTTGCGCTCTGAAATTAGCAATCTACAAGCTGCAGCACGTTGAGCTTGTAGAACAGCTATTTTCAGCATGCAACCAATGTTATTCAAAAGACTGACTAAAACGAAATACTTATTTGCCGTCTTCTGCACTTTTTCTCATGATATTACCCATATTGCCACATAATTAGGCTAAATATGTTTTACTGCTGTTAGATTGTGTATTACTCGTTTATCGATTGACTGACATAATTACCCATGTCCCTAATGGTAGTGTTCACCTCAATTCTCCTTTCTTTGTTTTTGTAATTTCCACTCCTTACTACTTGTCTACTCATTTCTAATATGTCTTTACTCTCAAAGAGATATCTCTCCCTCTAGCTGTATCAATCTGCCCTGTGTTTCCTATTGTGGTGCTGCTATGACAACTGAATTTGTCTTGTGGGATCAATAAACATTGAACACTCTTCATTATTAGAGGGCATTTACCGTGAATTGTCGAACTTCCCCATTATCCACTAAGTGATGTTCTGTCTCCGGGGTGATGGCATAAGCCAGTCTCTGTGCAGAAAGAGGAGACAAAATATGCATGCTTGTTTATCTTATAACTGATATAATACTGTTATAATATTTATTATTTACAAATCACCCTGAAAAAGAAAAGAAAAACGTGTCTGCTCATGCTGATACCAGGACATGTACAGTAAATGCACTGCGTTTTAATTAGGAGCAAAGGGCTGATCTTATAAGTTCAAAATGCCTTTTGTTATTTAGAACACATTTAGCTTTAAACACTTTCATGTTGCAGCTTTAAAGGAACCACACAAATGCTTAAATCTGTCTCATATACTGTAGGACCAAATTAAACTTACTGCAGCTTGAAGAATATGGTGGACATGAATGAAACCTTAGCTGAAACATAACATCTACAAACTATTTGCTAACAAGACAACATCATTTAGGCTTACATCACAGAACGTTCCCTTCAAAGTGCAGAGCTTGTAGATTGCGTAGAGAGGCACCATGATCATGGATGAAATAGCCAAGCACCAGCCCAACAAGTTAGCCCACATAGGATACTGATAGTTGTCGTACTTTGGAGGGTTATACGTAGTGAAGCTCACCACCACCATGAACTGTGCAGAGAGAGGAGAGGGATTTCATTACAAAACACTACAATCGCATTTTTGGATAAAAAAAATATACAAATACTCAGTGGAAGGAATCATGACATATTTGGTGACAGTATATTGAAAGCAACTATTGTGATAATATGCTATTAAAAGCCTTATTGATGAATAAATGAGTAAAAAAAAAAAATGTCTTGGCGCTCTCAGGTGGTACAGGGGGAAAGTACCTGGCTTCGAATCCAGCATCTGACGTGCCGAGCAGGGCCGGATCTACCATATGGGCACTTTGGGCACGTGCCCAGGGGCCCTTGGGCACCAGGGGCCCCTTTATTTTTTATTTTTTTTAGCTCCACAGAAAATTTCCCTGCTAATCCGAATGAAATAAATGTTGTCTAAAAAGATTAGTGTTTTATTGTTGGTGAGAAGGGCAGCTGAAAAGTGCAATTGTGTGTAAAGCAGCAACAATGCGCTAGATTGGCTGTCACTCTGGGGGGGGGGGGGGTAGGCGACCGGAAATAGGCCAATATAACGGCATAAAACTGCCCCAAAACGGCTCCGAAAATGTTACGCACGCGTGAAGGGGGGCCCTTCGAGCTTCAGTGCCCAGGGGCCCTCAGAGGTGTTAATCCGGCCCTGGTGCCGAGCATCTAAAACAAACACCATTGGCGGTGTTCAGGGGGGGATTTGTCACTGCACTGTACTCTTATGGGCTGGGGCAGCACCGGTCAGAAGGGAAAGTTGAACGGGAGGAGTAGGACGGAGGCGCTATGTCCTCCCAGTGGGGGCTCCTCAGAGGCAGCTGAGCCAGTATAGGGCACAACAGCAGTGGCAAGCAGTGGGAGGAATTAATTGGCATAACGACGAAACTGGGAGATCAAAGGGGTAAAAAATAATTGGCTTCTCTAAATAAAAAATAAATAAAAAAAGCAAACAAACAAATATTTCTTCCGTGGAGAGCAGTAAAATGTTCTGTCAACATAGGAGGTGTTACTATGGTGTTATTATGTGGTGACATGATTTGTCCTCATTAACACTGACGGACAAGTAGCTTACATTAATAATATAATGTACTCTGTGTAGTGGAGGGTATAGCAAATACGTACCTGTAGGTAGAGATTGAGAACATTAACCCACTTGCTTTTTTACAGGCACAATTACACCCACTACTCCAGACACTGTGGACTAGGCTATACTACACCACTGACTGTACTAGTACACACTTTATTTTACTAATATTGCATACTATACTTGCCAACCATCCACATCGTTAAGTGTAATAAGATCTTCATCCATAATTATAATTTCTTAGACGCTAAAGTAGAATTTAGATTTTAATAGAATGCATGATTGAACACACCCAGATGTCTGTGACATACAATAGCACATACTGAACACATTATTCTGGGCTCACAGAAAACTGCATAAAAGCATCCACTTCGGCTACTTGCGCTACAGATGTACTGCACAATAAGGATTTGCCTTTTGCCATTTGAATGGATGTTAAATGTCTCATGATATAATTTTTTTTTCTGTTGTTGTTTGTTTGTTTGTTTTTTTCTCACCTCAATTACAAACCAAAAACGGAACTTTGAACATTCAGTGAATTTTCTGTGGTATGGATGTTTCTGAATAATTAGGCTCAGAAAAGTGCTGTGATTGGCCCCTGGTCATTGATGTCAAAGTCCATTAATCCCCTTCCAGCTCCTCCCCTCCCCTATCCTTCTCCCCCTGGGGGTCGAGCAGAGGCGGTGATTGACAGGCTAAATCCCTCAACAGCGACACCCACAGGCAAAAAGGGCTTTTTTTCATTGCACCTGAAAAAGCCTCAGAACACAGAGTAAAAACCTTCTTCCCAACACTTCGGTCCATCCATCTATCCATCCAAATTGACTGACAAGTTTTCTTGGCAAATATAATCACTGTGCAATGTGTGTTGCAAGGCTATTCCTTTAGAGGGCCCTGGAGAAAGAAAAAGTGAAGGACTGAGGTACACTCACCAAGAGAAAGCAGGGGCTGACAAACTTCCAGCACAGCCTCCAGTACAAGCCTGGTCTATGGCCAATCATTTCCTCAATGTCGTCACTGAAGCGGTCCACTCCTGAAACACACATGTATAAGTACTCAATGTTGCTTCTTGAACCCCAGCATCCCAATTCTGGGCGGAACATTCAGCAGAAATAGCCCTTGTACAAGCTTGTACATCGTCATTTTGGGTGAAGAGATTTGATGTAGATGGAAAAAAGTACAGTTGCAACTCAGGTCTGTATAGGGTTTAAGTGGTTAGTCAAAAGTAAAAAAGAAAGAAAGAAACAAGTATTCTATGCACTCACCACTATGAATTGTACTCAGCATGGGTTGAAGTCAGTTTCAATTAATGGAATAACTCTCAGGTGTACACATGGAAGACAAAGATACAACAAAAAGCATAGAGCCCTAAAAGAATAAACCTTTTACATAAGAGAATAGCTACTGTTATTGTGCTGTGCACTTGATCTGTGGGATACAAAATATAAAAGTATAACTAGGGTATAGCAAGCATCATATACCTGTATGTATTGTACAGTATGATCAATCCCTATAATCCCCATTCTTGAGGGGGACTTTCTTAGAAAAATTGCAGATCTTCAAGATCATGACGACACGTTGTGAGCTATCGGCTATATGGTGAAGACGTTTGGTGTAGAGGGGAAAAAAGCAGTCCAAGTACACAGCAAGTACCTCCATCTTACTAAGAATATAGGGTTTAAGTGGTCAAACCCTCTCACCGTGTTCCTGCCTGCAGGGCACCTCTAACTGCACAGCCAGAAATCAACACTGACTGCCAGGTATTGAACAAACCAGAATGTACTCATGTAGCACATGGTACCATAGAGGGCCACAGAGGCCAGTGCTTAAGGGGTTCCTGTCAGCAGTGATGGGACCTGGGAAAAGGCCCACCGAAGCCTTAGGCTAGATTTATTTGACTTGCCAGGGTCAAAACCCAGTGACGGGGAGCCACACAGACCTCACTTCCCTGGGTCTGGTTAGCATTTAACTCTTTATGGACCTCAGTGTGCATAGACAGAGAGCTAGACAACACGAGACTTGATATAGAAGTTCAGATCAATCTTGTTACCTTAAAGAATCATACTGGTGGTAATAATAATAATAATGCTCGCCCAGCAGTCTGCCGTCACCCAGGCGGATGCGTGCACGCAGCCTCCCCCTCAGGGCGTCGTACTGATAATAATAATAATAATAATACTTATTATTTAATGTCCCCATATGGAAATTTGTTCTGTACTCTGTCTTGGACGTCCACAGAAGATCTTATCATAAAATCATCATCTTAATGATACATAGCTTTCATGTAACCATTTAAAAGTAATATTATCATTCATTATCATTAATGCAATCAAGTGTGGACTGATTTGAGAATTCTAGCCAAAGAATAAAACAAACAATTCAAACATCCATGACTTATCCTGAAATGACAATGACAAATGATTTTGTTAGTTTGTTAATAGTTGTTAGTAGTTGAAAATAGTTTGTAACTGGTCCGACAGCCCCTTATTCCAAAACCTCAGTATAGTTAAAACATGTCCCATTGGACAAAAATCGCGTTAGACCAACACATTATTCCAAATTCCCAATGTTCTGAAGATCCATTACTGTGAAAATAGGCACGCACTCTGGAGTTGTGAACTGTCCATGGTGCTGAAATGGAAGCGCTGCCATTCATGGTAAGACGTTGCATTATCAGTGGGAGTTTGGACATATATATGATGTATCTCTACTAGTAAGAAAATCAGAAAATAGTAGCCCACTAGCCCACCTATCACTGCTTAGTGATCTTATATCTATATATAATATATATATATATATTAATAGTAGCCCACTAGCCCACCTATCACTGCTTAGTGATCTTCAGAATACAGTGTAATAAAGGAGTATTAATTTAACGTAATTACACTTTAATCAATACTAAGAATTTTGCTGTGAAAAACAATGTATGTTGTATTCAACATCAAGCCCCCCTAGAACTATATCTACTTCCACACCATGCTAACTAAATGTGGGCCTGAGCCTGAAGAGGCAACAATCATTATTGACAAAAAACTTGTCCGCCTCAGAATCCTCAAGTCTAATAGGACTAAGGTGCAATGAGGCACAGACCTGAACCAACACATATCTCATCAATCCCTCTAATGTGACATCAGCTTTGCAGGCCATGAAAAGACAGGAGTCACCCGTTCCTGCTTCATTCTCCCCCTCTTTCTCACCGTAGAACCATGCAATGCCGATGGCCTCAATAAGCACTCCAAAGAGAATCGATGTTCCTGCCGCAAAGTGGTCCAACAGCGTAAATACATACATCCCACCCTGGAGAGGACCGGAAAGAGGGAGGGAGAGAGGGAGAGAAAGAGAGAGGGGGAGAGAGAGGGGGGGGGGGGACAAGTTACAACAGAGACAAAACAATACTATATTGTAGATATTTAAGCAATTGATTAGCAAAGAGAAATGGAAGAAGGGATTGGTAACATTTTAATTTAAGTCCGGGCAACTTGAAGGACTTGTCATTTGTGAAGGTTTATACCAAAAAGAATAAAAAACATGTGCAATTGTTCCTGTATAAAAAAGTAATAATAAAATAAATAAATAAAAGACATTTAGATTTATTGTGCTACGTCGTGAAGCAACGTGTGGTCTAGCAATACATCGATGATTGTGTTCAGGTATCGGTACTCAATAATTTGCTGGGTTATTGCATAGATGAAATAGCTCCTTCCCTGATTTGCACAATCAGTCAGTGCTGTGCAATATCAGGCCTGTCCATATTTAGGGATGATCCAACAAACTCCAGTGGGTGGTTGAGAGATTTGTGCTGACATCGCCCCCTCCCGCCCACCACAGACACAAATTGTATAGGTATACTCATTGGTTACCTAATGTATATGTTTATTATATAGTTTACTATGAAAACATATGAAGATCATGACACTGACCTCATCAAACCCTGGATAGTCATACATGGAGAAGACTGGATCATCACCTAGATCTACATATGGAGCCGGCCAGCAACTCTATACCTGACCTCATGGACACCATGTTGATCTGACCTCATCAAACCCTTAGATCTCCATATATGGAGCTAACCTGTTCTGACATTCCATATGTTGATCCTCCTCCACCCATCCTTCCCTCTTCGATGTCTCCCTTTTGACTGATACCTGTTAAACTCTAGACGGGCCTGCCCCAAAGTCATTAACGCAGCCGCGCCAGGCAGCCGGCGAAAACTAGAGTTCTCCCTTATTTTCTTTTCTTTTCTACATCTCTATTTTGGGCATCCTTAGGACATGAAAGACATTACATGCGAGTACTTTTTCCACCACTTGCATATTACTTACATTAGTCACACAGAAGAGAGATGTGAGGAATGTTGAGACTACGATAAAGAGGGTGAAGAGTTCCCGGTGCTTCTGAAGGCACTTAAACTCATCAATCAGCCCCGTGATCACCGACTCCATCCCTCCCATCTACAATAGATCAGAACAACATAATAACTAAGTGAAATACAGCAAAGATTAACATGGAACATGGAAAACGACAGCCATTATTATTGTTGTTGTTGTTATTATCTATGCTGCTGCATTGTCTGAAGGAAGCCAAACATACATAAGTTGTATGTATACCTGTCCTGTACACAAGATGTAACAATAAAGTACGATCTTGAATATTGCAGTCCACTCTTGATGGGAGGGAGTGTGTGCCCATGTCCACCTGTGTGTGTGTGTGTGTGTGTGTGTGTGTGTGTGTGTGTGTGTGTGTGTGTGTGTGTGTGTGTGTGTGTGTGTGTGTGTGTGTGTGTGTGTGTGTGTGTGTGTGTGTGTGTGTGTGTGTGTGTGTGTGTGTGTGTGTGTGTGCGCGTGCGTGTGCGTGCGCGTGTGTGTGTGTGTGTGTGTGTGTACTCACAGCACTGTCAATGCCCAGTGTTAGTAACATGAAGAAGAAAATGACCGCCCACACCGAGGACCCAGGTAATGTTGCAATGGCTTCTGGGTAAATCACAAATACTAACCCAACACCTGAGGGAAAAAAAAGTCTCACTGTAGTGTATTATAAATTCAAGATTGCCAAAAAGGAAGCTAACAACAGATCGGTTGAAATTGATAACTATTACAGTGCTGGCAACCAGACTCCTTTTACATACTTACACTCTTTCAATAAACATTGCAACATGTTTCTACTATTTTGACATGAGCTATTCCACTGTGGGGGGTTTATACACTATCATGTGATAGTGCTGATCATGGAGCAATACTAAAATTATACTATGGATTATCCGCCAATAGCTTCCGCTCTCTCATTTCACATACCATATTGTAGAGTATTGGTTCTCAAATTGAGGTCTGGTGTCCCCCAGGGGTCCTTTTTACCACACTCAAAAAAGCAGCGCTTCGTGCCACGCTTCCGAGCAATTTAGTTAGTGTCGAAGTGTCGGATGTTGGAGTGTGACATGAGAACAAAATGGCCTCCCTGTGAACGTGGTAAATTGAGCACTTGAACCATGACTTACCATCTCTAGCGACTTTGTCCAGGGGCACGTTGTGTTTGTGGGACATGTACCCAAGGAAGGAGAAGACCACGAAGCCGGAGAAGAAACTGGTTAACGAGTTTATGGAGCTCGTGATGATAGCATCTCTGGATGAATAAAATAGAATCATATCAAGCAGGTTATTAAACAGCATTTTATTCCTACATTTTATTGTAATAATATGGGCGGGGTCTTTGTCTGAGGCGATTATTTAAAAATTTTTTATAAACGGTTAAAACTGGAACAGAAATGTATGTATGAAAATGTATGAAATATTGACAATTACTAGAACAAAATGCATTTTCTACATGATTTTAGTTTTCTGTGTATACACCCTATACTGTTTATTTATTTATTCGTAAAGCCATGTTTTTAATTTCAGTTAACACATTTTTTCCATATTCGAGTAAGACGTCTGAGGGCGAGGTTGCGTGCACACATCCACCTGGGTGACGGCAGACTGCTGGCGCTTTGGCATGGGGGTCAGATCAACATATGGAATGAATTCTGTACTGGCCATATATGGAGCATGTCTTGAGTGTACAGGGTTTGATGAGGTCAGATCAACATATGGAATGTCAGAACAGGTCAGCACCATATCTGGAGATCTAAGGGTGGCAGCTGGGGCAGTGTCTTGAGTGTACAGGGTTTGATGAGGGCCCAGGTAGGGCCGGGCCTTCATTTTCGGGCCTGTTGAGAACTCTAGTTTTCGCGGGCTGCTGGGCGTGGCTGCACTAAAAACTTTGAAGCAGGCCCGTCTAGAGTTTAAATGGACAGGTATCAGTCAAAAGGGAGACATCGAAGAGGAAGGATGGATGGGGAAGGATCAACATATGGAATGTTAGAACAGGTCATATGGAGATCTAAGGGTTTGAGGTGAGATGTAGTGTTGCTGGCCAATATTGATGACATCAGGGTTCTCCATATTATATGGGCTTCATATTGATGACACCAAGTGATGTCATGAGGCATGACCATATGGGCGTGACTGACTGACTGACGGCATTTGCCTTTTCAACAATTAATAAAGGAATAAAGGAACAATCAATCAACCCAACACCCATCAAACAATTAATCAATCATTGATCAAATATGTCTCAACAACGCATACTTCCTTAAAGTGGACTTTTCATTGAACTGGATGGTATTGTCATTGATAGGCCTATAATGTCATAATTCCCATTTTATTTGATTTGGTATTCCTCTGGGAGCAACTGTACCAAACAGGTCTGTCAGGTAGATAAAAGGCCAGTTCTCAGATGTAGAAAAACATTGTGAAAGGTGAGATACATGCTTTCTGTAAGAGTCTGATTCTTTTCAAAGAGTGACATAGTTCATTGATGTTATTTCTGTACGGTGTAAAGGAGGGTGACAAAGCCATGGTGGATTTCAAGGATTTCAAAGGTTATTGTAATTTAACTTTGTGTGTGCGTGCGCATGCGTGCACCGTGGTGCGTGTGCGTGTGTGCGTTGCGTACGTGTACATTTCTCTCTCTCTGACAACGTCTCTCTCTCTCTCTCTCTCTCTCTCTCTCTCTCTCTCTCTCTCTCTCTCTCTCTCTCTCTCTCTCACCATTGTCTTACAATGTTGCAACTGCTTTTACCTGTAACAATTGTTGTTGAATTTGTTGTAGCTGGAAAAGGCGATCAGTACACCGAACCCCACTCCCAGAGAGAAGCAGATCTGTGTTGCCGCCTCGATCCAGACCTGGAGAGCAACAAAATAAGCGCACTCGTGTGAAGCGGCAAACAAAAGGCACAGGAGAGGAGAAAAGCTGTTATTAGGGATAATTGCAGGAAACTCTTTCAACGGCAGTAGATGAAAGACACTTGTGAATACGGAGGGTAATTTTGCAAATTACTGCTCCATGCATATGTCTAATCTAATTCTCAAATTACTGCCATGCAACACTCTCACTCCCTCTCTCCCTCTCTCCCTCTCTAACTCCCTCACTCTCCCTCTCTCCCTCTCTCCCTCTCTAACTCCCTCCCTCCCTCTCTCTTTCCCCCTCCCTGTATGCTCACTGTTATTAGGCATGTATTGGACATTTTCATAAGCTCTCGTGGTGGATTTCATGATAGAGAAAATATTAGCAATGATTTACATAGTAAACGCTATTCCACTAGAACCATTTCTTTGAAGGGGTTATGGTACGACAGGTATTTAAAAACAGATGCGCCACAATCTGTCATTAAACCACGCATGTAGATCACATTCCGAAAGAATGCAAAAGGTAAATGAAGATTTTCAAGCTAATGATAGTGAAATTAAACAGATTCTAATGGCATAAGGGCTTGATAATATCAAGTATATTATACTTATTTGCAAGGAATGTCTTACGAGAATAGCAGACATACAAGCTCAAATGCATTGCAACATTAAGCTTGTAGATTGGCAATTTTCAGTGAGCGACACCGGCAACTAAGTATAAATCCGTCTTAATTATAGCAATGCTCAGAGCACTCCTGTGGATGATCTGGTAGAGGTCATACCATCAAGCATCAGTCCTTGCGCAGCCGACCGACCTGAGACACTTTCCCATCTCTCTCCTGCCATGTCCTGTCTATCTCCACTATTGCTATCAAATAAAGGCTTGAAAAAATATATTTCAAATTTGTCAAATTTCTTTCAATATATATATTTTTTAATTTAGCCGATGTACAGCATGGGGTTAAAGTGGTTGAACTGATTTTATGCTATGTTAACCAACTACCTGAAATGCCAGTACATGAATTGTCAACAGTCAACGTGTCATCCTCACCTCGCTTTTTCTTCCCTGCATCCTTGTTTCCTCTCTCCTCACCTGTATTATACTCCATTCTCCACTGAGACCACTGAGACCCCCCCAACTCCCACTCGCTCTCCATTCCCTCTGTACTCCAGCTCACCTTGGCATCACAGAGTCTGTGGAAGTCCACAGAGAGGTAAGCCTTAATGCCGTCAATGGCTCCCGGCAGAGTGACTCCTCGGATCAACAGTACAGTCAGAACCACATAGGGCATGGTAGCTGTGATCCACACGACCTGGCGGACACACGCACGCACACACGCACGCACACGTGCACACACGTGCACACACACACACACACACACACACACACACACACACACACACACACACACACACACACACACACACATGGTAGGGATACAGCACATCTGGACATGAATATATGAATGAGTGTGCGTGCGTGCGTGCGTGCGTGCGTGCGTGCGTGCGTGCATTTTAAGTCCTACGGTTTAGAAAGGATGTCATGGGTCACTCGCTTGAATCCTGACATTTCTTACAGAAGCTGTTACACTTCAGGTGAAAAGGCACGCAAACGCTTTCCTTAACCCATTTAGACATGAGGCCAATTCTAAAAAAATCCTTCTAAATCTTGTCCGAAGCTTTCTGCAAAACTTCAAATTTTTATTTAAAAAATAAATAAATGTATGTATATTTATAATTGAGCTAGGCGAGTTGGCGACGGGAATCGCCAGGTCGCCACGTCGCAAAGGGCGCAAAGTCATAGGCCGCATGACGTATGCAGACTTTGCAGAACTGCCGTTTACGTCTCTGCGCCGCCTGTGCTCTGATGTCACTCACTTTACCTCTACGTTTTCAACCCAGCTTCTGCAGTTTCCGTTTCCGTTCTGCAGTTTCCGTTTCCGGTCGCTTCCGTTTGTGAAACCGGCTATTACACTCACTCCCTCCATCTTAAACATCTACTTCTCATCAGAAGAGTTTTTCTTTCTTTTTTTTCAGCTAGATGTGAGCAAACTCTAGTATACTATACATACTGTAGCAACAAGAACCCCAAAAGGAGTTCCCGTCTTGAAAGGTAAAAACCCCACAAGGTCAGTTCCCATCCTAAATGGTAAAGTCTCAATACTATTAAAGGGAAAAGTCCGGAATTCAAAATTGACTTGAATAAAAGTACAAAAGTGTTATCAAAATGTACTTGAAAGTTGAAAGTACCAAAAGTAGAAAGTAGGCCTACTCATTATGCAAAATGTCCCATTTCAAAATGTATAAAAATATTTTGAAAATAGCAGATCCACAAGCTGTGAGCTTGTTTTCACGTGGCCGAAATGTATATGGGCTTTGTAATAATAATCAAAATCTACAAAGCAATTAGTAACCAATGTTTTCAAATAATTGTATTGGAGTAAATGTACATTTGCCGCCTCTGAGTCTGAGATGTAGTGGCAGTACTGTAGAAGTAAAAGTATTGAAAATTGGAAATACTCTACTGAAGTAAAAACACCTCAAAGATGGTAATTAACATTGGTTCTGTTCATGTCCAACCTTTCCAGAGGTCTTGACTCCCTTCCAGAGGCTGAAGTACAGCAGAACAACCACCACACCCAGACAGGACGTCAGCTGCCAGCGAGGACGGCCCAGGTCATCAATACCTGTACTGTCCTGGATGTGGAGCACGCCACGCCTTCGCCAACAGCCACGGGAAAAGAGGTGGACAACACACATGAAAAATGATCCCAGCAATAATTTATAGCCTGTGATGATGGCATTTTATTTTAGAGATGCTATTAAATATTGAATGGTAACCATGGTGGAAGGCATTTCTCCTTAATCGACTATACAATGACCACTGCCTGTCTGGGTCTCTTTTCAAAATGGGTTCCATGTGAAACAGAAGGATTTTAAAACTGAAGCATCTTCACAAATCTCAGGGTACAAGGGAACCTCTGATTCTGGAAACTCCTGAAATAAAACAAAAATGTAACATACTGTGAATAATAATAATTGAATTTATAAACAACACATAGATAGTGAGAGAGTGTTCGTGGCAGGGAGGATTCCCAAGGCAGCCTTCTATAACAGAGCAAATCAGATTCATCTGAAAATCAAATGTAGCTCACTCTTAACTGTCTCAGTGCCACAGGACGCCTTTGGACGCCTGCCCCTGGTGGCCGCGAGTGCCATTGGCGCCTTTGGACGCCTTTTTGAAAATTTGAATATTCTTTTTTTTGGTGAGTAAAAACAGAGGGAAGGGCTGGAGCGGTGGCGGTGGTTTGCTCTTCACCGCGGCTCGTGACGTCATGTTGTAGTTCGGTGGTCACCCCACCACCGAAAATCCAGACTATGTATGAGCCTTTACAGTTGAGATGAGAAATGATGAAGATGCTTCAGACTTAGGTCTGTAACATCACACTAACTGTATATCCCCACTGTGAAATATACTTGCATTCAAATAATGTTTGACTCAGGTGGCAAAATTGTCCCCAGGTGGATGGATAGAAATAGCAACCAGTCATTTTCACTAACTTTGATGAAATGTCTCAGCTGTCACAACACAACAGCCCCTCATTTGTATAGGAGACACCTGGTTGTGTTCGAATGGAGACACATCCAGCTGTCTCAATAAAGGTTTATACAGGTTTATCTTATCTTGTATGACTGTTGTTGTCAACAACTAGGTTTTTAAAATGATACTTCTTTTCAAAGATGATTTTTTTTAAATATTTTTTTGCCCTAGCAAAATAACTCGAAACATGAAATAATTAGCCTGCCCTGAAGAGATGATTATCTTTTGGGGAGAAAAGTTCAAAGATCCACATAACAATCAAGAGATCCTTGTCAAAATTGCTAAAGGCTAGCGGGATTTTCATTGAACTTGGTAGGATGATCAGTAGGCAGCCCCAAAGACATGACAAACATTTCCGTTGAAAAAGCCAAGGAAACAATTAAGGAAGCTGTAAAAATTACATAATCACTCATATCTCAAGGAGAAATGGCATACTGTACATTGACGATACAATACTGTTGGCAGTATGCACTCTACTGAGTGCAATCTTTCTAGTTGCCTTATGTGACAGATTAGATTGCAGAATGGAGATGCCTTGTTTACTACTGTATATTCTGTTTGTGGGGCGCCGACATAACCTACCTGAAGTACTCCTGAGCTGGGGTGGACATGTGTGTGTCGTTGGTTGAGCTGTTGAATGCCCATTCAGAGCAGTTGTCGCTGTTCCAGCTGTTGTTACAGTGCACCCAGGGTAGCTCGCTGGTGAACGAAGAGAACAGGTAGAAGAGTGCCCAGGAGATGATGACGTTGTAGTAGAACCCAACGTACAGGGAGATGAGGATCACTGTAAAACCCACACCTGACAGAAGGACATCAATTATGACTATTTATTAAAAAAAATAATAATGAGATGGGGTTGGGCACCTTCATGGTCAAGACTCAGGAGCTGGATATGCCAGTTCATGTGTCATATAGAGCCTGATATTGGTTTGGCCGAAATATTGGCCATTATTTGACTCTTTGGACAACATTGGTATTGGCAATTATGCAGCCAATGTGTGCTGATTTTTAACCACATTCAACTTGGCATATCATGATTCATTGTTGAAGTAATCTTTCAAAAGTTTCCAAAGATGTAAAAGCTCATAACACGTCAATTGATTAAAAACAAAACAAAAACTTGTTAATCGCTGGTCAAGGACTAGATCTCCAAAAGATCAACATCAGAACCGAAATACTGGTCTAGTATTGGCTCTAGTGATATTGCATCCCCCATGAAACAAATGAAAACAAACCAGTTTGGCCACTGCAACACAACATGCCCTCCAATGTCCTATTCTTCTTTTGTGGGTGTGTTTCTCTCTGG
>NC_136811.1:26376475-26428975 GCF_951216825.1 Electrona antarctica | reverse complement strand
AGCCATTACTACAGTATGCATTAACGTTACCACTCTCGAACATAATAAGGGCATCATTATTACACCAGTGAAGTTCAGCAGAGTTCCTCTTTACGTTAGGACATACAGTACAAGTTCCAGTGTGATACCAAAGTATGCCCCCAGAGTGTAGAATGCATGGGCCTGGCAAAGCCACTGGGCAGTCAGTCAGCTCCTCAATCCTTCAAAATCTGTGTTCTGATAATAGTTATAGCTTAAGTGCACACACTGAAAGTCGGCTGTATTGTTCTCTAAATCAGTTATGACAACGTGCAGGGTTCATGGAAACGTTGTAAACCTGATGTGTAAGATGTGTTGAGCTGCAGGCAGTAGAGCAGGGTTCCAGCCACTGCCAGCCGTACCTCTGAGCATCATTACCACTCTTAAACATAATGAGGCCTCTGTGTTAAACAGCTATCATTAGCCCTACTGATTGTTGGAGCTAATCTATGCAGCAGCAGCTGCTGTGGTTTCCCCCCTATTTTGATCTCTATAAAGAGATTCAAACCTCAAACAGCACGCACGCACACACACACACACACACACACACACACACACACACACACACACACACACACACACACACACACACACACACACACACACACACACTGTAATATGTGCACAAATATGCTTTAGGACATGCACGCACGCACACATGCAAACACACAACAACCTCTGCTGAAATTCTTTCCACCCCCTACAAGTGTGTGTGTGTGTGGAAGGTTTAAAATGCTTAAGGTCATCCCAACTCCTTCCCCTCCCCTCTCTCGCCGCATCCTTTGCTTTGCCCGCTCGACCCGTCGTCTCACCTCCTCCGTTCTTGTAGCAGAGGTAGGGGAACCTCCAGACGTTGGCCAGGTCCACGGCGAAGCCGATCACAGACAGCAAGAAGTCAATTCTTGACCCCCAGGTCTCTCTCTCTACCCCGCTGGGGTTGGTCTGGGCGGGAGCCACCAGGGTGGAGGAGGTGAACTGAACACCATTCTGTTCCTTCACCAAGATCAGCTCAACCTTTTTATGCCCGGGAACACAGTAAATAAATGAGATTAGATGTTTATGTTTATGTTTATTTATTTGATATGGACATAACAATTGCATTGCTCATTGCACAGTTGTACAAATTGTAGATGCATCATTTACAGTGTGTTAGCACATGTGCTAATTTTCACCACTTGTCCACAGGAGACTTTTCTAAAAAATACAATTTAGTTTAAAAAAAAAAAAACACCCAATCAAATACAAAACATTATACATTCTAATAATATTTACAGCAAAATTACAGTACCCATTACATAATCTCAAATACACAAGTAAACATAATCACTCTAGTAACTCAAGCTATACATGTGAACACAGTTGATTTGATTTCAACCATAGTTTGAGTCCTCTGTAGAACACGTTACCATCCGTCTCTAGTTTTAGAACCGTAGGCAAAGAGTTCCATAGGTTTGCTCCCTTTACTGAGAAGGCAGACTGTCCGAATGAGTTGTTACACCTGGGAACAGTACAGTTACCACTTGTTGAGGCTCGTGTGGTTGCTCTACCAGAGCTCGGAAGTCTAACAACCAGTCCAGAGAACAAAGGTGAAACATGACCATGTAAACATTTAAAAACCAATTTGATATTAGAAAAAAACACAACATTTTCAAAAAAAGGTTGTGTTTTTCTAAGAGACCACAGAGGTGCCATCTCATTGGTTTTTGATCCATGATTTTTATAGCCTGTTTGTATATTGATGTTATAGGTTTTAAGACAGTTTGGGAGGATTGTGACCATGTTGTAATGCTGTATGCTAGGTGTGAGAAAATCATAGCATGCATGTACAGCTGTGCAGTTTTAGCTGATAAGTCTCTTCTAATATGACGAAAACAATTTAGATTTGGTTTAACCTTCTTGCATATATGCTTTACCTGTTTTTCAAATTTTAAGTTTTTATCCAGGATTATTCCTAAGTATTTTACTTCACTCATTTCAGCAAGAGTTTCATTTTTGATGCGTACCTCAAAGGTGTCCGCAGCAGGCCTGCTGCGGATGGAGATACACATTGAAACCGTTTTTTGTACATTTAAAGTTAATTGTGACGACTCTAGCCAGTTTGAGATGTTCTCCAGTTCCTGTGTCAGCTGCGCAGCTGCCATGCTGGCTGTTTTAGCAGATGTATAGATGACAGTGTCATCAGCATACATCTGGCAGCTAACGCCTGGACAGGTATTTGGAAGATCGTTGATATACATGGTGAACAGCAGCGGTCCAAGTACCGACCCTTGGGGCACTCCCATGTTGTTAGGGAGCAGAGTTGATTTCTCCCCATTGACCCTGACACACTGTTGTCTCCCTCCCAGATATGACTTAAACCACTGTAAAGCTTCTGCTGACATTTTTAAGTGCTTTAATTTAGACAACAGGACTCAATTTTTTAGGTCCAAGAACACTGTCCCCACAACATGTCCCCTCACCAATAGACCCTTGAACCTGTCAAGTAAGTAGCAGTTAGCCGTCTCTGTGGAATGTTTAGGTCTAAATCCAAACTGCTGTGGATGCAGTAGTTGTTTAGACTCTAAACATTCAGTTAGTTGCATAGCAACAATCTTTTCCAATATTTTTGAGACAACAGGAAGAATGGCAATAGGTCTATAATTGCTAGCCAAGTCCTTCTCTCCTGACTTATGGATCGGGGCAATTATTGCCGTTTTCCAGCTCTCTGGGAACCTATTTGTTTTTATTGATAAATTAACTAAGTAGGTGATAGGCTCTAGCAAGCAGGTCTGATTTTTTTGTATTAGTTCAGCATATAAACTGTGAATGTTCTTTGACATAGAGCTACTCATATTTGCGATGCATTTTTTTACTGCATCACTGGATACCTTTTTGATCCGGAAATCATCTGAATGGGCATTGTCAGTCTCCTCATAGGGTGACTCCGTGGATCTAAAGTTACTGGACAATTCCTCTACAGACTTAATGAAAAAATTGTTGAAAGCATTTGCCATAGCCACATTACTATCAACAAGGCTATTGTTTACTTTCAGACTATTTATTTTAGCGTGCTTGTGCCTACTTGAGTCTGTTACTCGGTTGATATGCTGCCAAAGCTTAGAGCTGTTGCCATTAGCCTCTTCAATAAGCTTGTGGAAATAGTTACTCCTAGCCTTCCTTAGCTCAGACAGCACTTTGTTCCTCAAGCCTGTGAAGAGAAGGTGGTCAGTATTGTTTTTTGTTTTTAGGGACTTTTTAAGGGCAAGATCTCGCTTTTTAGTAAGCTGGAGGATTTCTTTGTTGAACCAAGGGAGAGAATATTTATTTGGCCTGCTTTTCCACGTGTATTTATTTATTAAATTGCCCAAGATTGAGGTGAAATTATTCACACTGTTGTTTAAATCTGGCTCTCTAGTTACCCCTTCCCAGTTGATGTATGTATTGTCAATTGTCAGTCGTTTCGTTTTCATGTATGTTTGATTAAAATTCAATAAAACGTAAATTGAATTTTTTTTTACACTGGAATAATAATGGAATGAAACGGTGTAATGAATAGAAAGATGAGAGATCGTTAGATGGTTGGGGGCGGGGCCACTGCTGAACTCTTTCACAAGGATCAGCATCACTTGGATGGATAGAATTAAAAATCAGATATGGATGGATGGATGGATGGATGGATGGATGGTTGGATGGATGGATGGATGGATGGATGGATGGATGGATGGATGGATGGATGGATGGATGGATGGATGGGCAGACGGACGGACATAACACTTTCTCTCTTAAGCTCCCCTGATTGGCTAAATGTTTGATTTGCCTACTCACCTCTTTGGGACCCATGGTATTTGTGTCATGTTTCTCTGGGGCTACCACTGGAGACATCAGGCCAACAGGGACTCTCCCTCTCAGCATGGAGGGTCTCACAGCCGCAAGGAGAGAAATGCCAGAGAGTGGCACAGAGAGGGATGCTACATAGTAGGAACGTAGGTGTACAGTACCAAGGGGAGAGAGAACGATGGATAAATAGAGAGACAGGGAGAAAGTAGATACATACTGTAAGTACATACACACATGCATGCATGCACACATACTGTGTACATATACAGTACATGTACATATTATGTGCATATAGATAGATACATAGAGAGAGCGAGGGATGGGATAATCAGCCATTTTGTTCACAGTGCCCGGCTTGCCAATCTCTAGCCATCACCTGTTGCTCAAGCGCATTTGAACTCCAAAAGATAAAATATGAATTATAAACTAAGTTCATGTAACATTGTTTTACTACCTTTTTGATGTGTGGGGAAAAAAAGAAGATGAAAATAGGAACATTTTCAGCATGGATACAACATTGTCAGTGTCTATAAAAAATAAACCATACCTAAAACTGTTGCCATAGAAATGCCATGGAAATGCTCAAAGTTTTAAGTAAATTATGTACTTTTGCCAATACAATAAGCCAAGATTTAAGTAAATGATGTACTTTTGCCAATACAAAACGGAAGTAATGAAAATATACGAGGAAGAAAAGAAATGTGTTCAATTCATTTTAAATGTATTTTTAAAACTCTCACCTTGTTAAAAAAAAGAAAAAAAAGAAAAGCTTTTCCAGTCCTGGATGGTTGACTTGATAGTTTATTTCCAGCCTCCCCGCGTCTCTTCCGCGCACTGCAAAATGATGCTGACCATATTTGAAGACCCTCTCTATAAATACAAGACTTGCAAGAAGGGCAGCCAGGCAAGAAAGGAAAACACGATAAGGAGGTAGCAGAGAAAGAGAGAAGGTGAGTGTGGAGGACAGTATAATCTGTGATGAGTTGGAGTAGCTTCCCAGACCCCCCTGTGGAAAAGGCGCACACACAGAGCAGAGTATACCCTGTGGTCTGGGTCTGGTATGAAGATCTGTCTGTGGGACCACTCCAGAAATATGAGACCCAATCACAACATGCGACCCCCCTCCACTCTCCCTGTCCGTCACTCCCCTAACTGTCGTCTTCACTGTGTCCACCCCCTACACCCTCCCTCCTTCTCTCTCTGTGTCCTCACTCATTTTCACTTGATTTGATCAGGTTGTTGCTTGATTTGTGCGTTGTTTCTTTCTTTCGTGACTTGTACTTACCAGATCAAGGTATCGTTATAGGGCTGCAACTATTGCTTATTTTTCATGATTGTTTGATTGGTTAATTTTTCAATTAATTTAATAATAGAGAAGCAGTTTTTTTACCCCCCCCCCCCCCCCACACACACACACACACACGCACACACACACACACACACACATTTATCATCTAACCAGCGCAATTTTTTTTAAATAATAATTGTGTCTGTTTAACCACTGTCGTGCAAGAATAGCGATACTAGCCGATCTACAAGCTCACAACATTTTACATTGTGAAGTGATGTTTTTTGTCTTTTGTTTGTCTGTTTTATATTTGGTGAATAATTAATTTCTGTTCTTCTCCAAAGCTTTTACAAATGTTTGATCCAAGACACCCCTCAGAAACTGATCAAACTGTGAGCTACTATTTTTTTAACAGCTAGCAAGAAGAAACAATCCAATACCAAATAAGGTGCTGAGAAAATTGCTTGCACACTTCTGGGCTCCAGTTTATAACTGATTTATTGCACCAAAAGAGTGACCCGAATGACGGTTTGAGCTCACACACAAAATTAATTCTCATCATCCTTTATGCATGTGTAAGAAACTGACTATAAGGCAGGCTTTTCTTTCTGGGAGGGATAGAATGATAGATTGAGTAGTCTAAGAGACTATTTGTGTCTGGGGGTTTGGTGAAGAGTGTGGTGTAGATGTCTCTCCCATTATAGATTACGCACATGTCCAAAAACCTTACATTAGTGACTATCACATTCCCCACTGAATTCATTTGAATCAATGTATCTGAGAAACTGTGAGCTTGGAGATCACATTTAGTTTAGAACCATTCAAAATCAGAAATTATGTAAATATATTTTTCCAAAACACAATGGATTGGAAAATGTATTATTATTTTGCACACATTGATTGCATTGATTCAAACTAAATCATATTTAGTGGCCTAGTTGAAACAACTTCAGGCATATAAACCAGGAAGTCAGTTGGGGGAATGTTCTCTGACCTAGCATCATGAAAAAACCTTGAATACCAGACATCATATTCTGGGGAGAACATTATCCAAATATAGCCGATCTACAAGCTCGGATATACCTTGTAGATCGGCAACGTTTGGAGACTTGGTTAGACAAATACAGAAACAGCGGACCAGTTTACAAAGTCTAGACTAGAGGGTTTAAGTGGTGAAGCACAGTGTAAGGATGAATGTTGTATATTCGTTCAAGTTGTAAAAAAGATGTATCAGAAAGTTGGGTAACGTAAAACAGCTGCACAATACAACTAAATCCACAATGTCTTTTAGGAGAGATTCAGACTGCTGCAATGTTTAATTTATTTGCAATATTGTAATGCTTAATTTATGCTCTGTCAACCAAAAACGTTACAGTATATCACACCGTTTTACAATTTGCATCACATTCACCCATTCACGCACACGGCATGGAAACCATGCAAGGCACCAACCTGCTCAACGGGAACAGTTGGAGGTTCAGTGTCTTTCTCAAGGACACCTCGACACTAACTCAGGGAAGAGGAAGCCCGGGATCAAACTGGGAACCTTCTGTTTCCCCAAGTGGCCGCTACCTCCTGAGCCACTGCCACTACAGATTCAAGTAAACAGTTATTTGTACTTAGTTAACTTTGTTTTGCTTTGTATGGTCCGGTTAATATTAACCATTAGTCCTCATGATAGGATTGTTGAGAATTTTCACTCTGATGATGCTCAAAATGCATCACAGATTTGATGAGGTTGATGAGGATTTGACAAAGTTGCGGATGTGATGTGTTGTGACATTGTACATCACGTATCTCTCTCTCTCTCTCTCTCTATGTCGTCCTCAGACGAGCCCTCCATCGGCGTCTCCAGTCATCTCTGTTCTCCATACATCTGGCCAGCTCATTTGTGCTTTCTGCACCAGCATCTGTCTTTAGTACGTCCACGTAGGGAGGTGTGGACGTCCTCTTGATCGATGCCCGTGTGTTGGTTCCCACAGTACAAGCTTTTTGGCCGGGAGTTCTTGGTGTCGGTGCAGTGGCCAGTTAGTCTCATCCTCCTTACTGCTATCTTCTCTGTTACACTTGGTAATGCCCCGTACAGACGCTTGTTGGTGATGTGCTTGTCCCTGTTGATGTTAAGTACCACACGTAGCATTCTGGTGTAGCACCGTTCAGGGATTTCTGTAGGGCTTGTGTTGGTGTCCTGCATTCACAGCCATAGAGGAGGACGGACTCCATGGTACACTGATAACTGATAATCGACTAAATTAGATAAAAAAGGTTCAGAAGGAAAACCAATAAGCACACAAATAAACCTGACAATACAGCAGGCAACTCATCAAGAAGTCCTACTTTGAACAACTTTTTTTTTTTAGAGCGAGAGAGAGAGAGAGAGAGAGAGAGAGAGAGAGAGAGACATGTACTGTGTTACATGCAGGTTCAGGTGTCTGGAACCATATTTTCTGACATATGACCATCAGGCCACAGCAGTCCCGTCTCTCTCTGTCTCCATCTCTTACCACACCATGCACCTGCCATTAGGCAGAAATCTCATTACCTGAAATGTCCAACAGGCCTTAATAGAATCAATCCTAACACTCAGGCCTCTCCCATTTCAAACTGAACCAAACCGTCACCGGGGCATCAAATAACACAATCAGCCCGGTCCCCACGGAGACATTTATGATACACGTGTCCAGAATGACAGCTTGTTGTTTGCAAGCCAATCATAACGATCAATCTCAACCCCCCCTATGCCCCCCCCCCCAACCCCGCTGTCACCACACACATTTTGAAGTGCAATGAATCACCCATCAAAACTCAGCATGCATATCAGAAATCGTTGAGCTGATCCGAGCTAGTTAGATAGATAGGTTTCTCCAATGATGACAATGTGGGCATAATGGAGAGTCTTGTTTTCATAAATGCAACAGCTGAGACCCAGTGAACAGAGGCGTGAACAGAGTGAAGAAGACTCCGAAGAAGAGCAGTGGTTCTCACAGTGGATCCAGGGACCACCAGGGGTCCCCAGCTAAATGATTGATAGTTAGGAACTGGTCTATAACTCTGAGAGCGTACAAATGGAACCCTTTTTGAGAGCATACATTTAGGGCCTGCTATGTTCTATTTTATTCTATGATACTTGACTAGAGACCGGTCCAGGTGTGCCTTGGTATACAACTATACAAACAATTCTGGATTACATTTTACATCAGTATTTTCCAATACAGTGGCAAATTCAATATCCTGATCGCTCAACAAAGCTTTCACACTCCCGGATTAAAAGTCTAAAAGCAGGTGCGTAAGTGAAGTGGTGAACATAAACAATAAAAGATAACGCACCACGTTGCCTTAACCCATTTTGGCCTGAGATCAGATTCTAAAAATGTCTTCTACATCCTGACAGTTTTCTGAAAAAGCTATGTTTCTATGTCAGTCGTTCTTCGATTTTTCTAAAATAGCAGACCTACAAGCACAATAGCTAAAGCATAACATAATGCTAACACCAAAAGGGGTTCCCGCCCAAAATGGGTTAATACAGGGATTCCAAAACGGTGGTGCGTGAGCTGGGGTGCATGACAATAGTGTAATGGTGGTGCTGGTGATATTAAAAATAAATAACTACTATTAATACATTATTTCAAAATAGAATTTTCATGATGTAAAAAGTTTGATGTAATGTGCAGTACACGTAGTATAATACTTTATTACTAAGGATGACTATCTCTGTCTGACTGATATATCTTCGTCTATCCACCACTTTACTCCCAAAAGATATCTGAAAGTGGATGAACCCTAGCTACTCACTTAAACTTTATATTCAGCAAACTAACAAAACATTAGGTTTTAATTGAACTTTAAATGTACATGAGCTTCAACAAACCCATAAGATTACTTAATTACTTTATTATAAACTACTCATGTTTTATGCTGAATCTATATCCATCCATCTGCTTATCCGGAATCAGATCGCAGAGGTAACAGTTCCATATCCATTTCTGACCTTGTCAATAATCCTGACCTTCTCCCCCGGCAAGAGTGCACACTCTAGAATGTAAATACAATGTTCACAATGGTATCATTTCATTAATGTCACATACTGGTACCAGAGGATGAGAACTATGCACAAAAACAAACTCCACCCACTTTGTTTTACTGTGATGTGACAATAAAGCTGATTCTCTGGTTCATTACTAATACTAATACATTCTAAATAATTCTAAATTCTTCCTGGAAATAATCATAATCTACCTCAAGTGTGTACCCCTGCGACATACTAGCGACATGCCCAGTGGGTGTACATCAAAGCTGCCTCATGCTACAGAAACAGGCTCCTAGCTGCCCTATGGGCTTCATGGCTCGGCCGGGCCTCATGGCTCAGCAAGGCTTACTTACTAACTTTACCTCAAGTGTGGTAAAGGCATCCTTGCTCTGACTCCAGCATCAACTGGCACTGGTGCAGCTCTAATATCACAGTGGATTAGAAGATGGCCTCACTGAGAAAAAAATATATAAAAAAATAAAAAGCTAATATAGGGATAAGAATAACATATCAGGTGCTATATGATTCCTATAATAATACTAATATCTCAAATGTAGCACTTTTCGCAAGGACACTTTAAAAGGGGGAGGAGAAAACAAAATACGGTAATCAACTTTATTGGGAAAAATACAAAGCTAAACTTATTGAATGGAATAGTTGATGTATGATGCGTCTCTCAATAGGTCATTTGGGTCTGTTCAATTGGACCCACCCTATCGTTGCCTTCATTGATTACATGTTGTTGCCTATATGGACATAATGTCTCTCATAGTCATAACCTAAAGAAAAAAAAACACAGCGTGTCATTGCTTGTTTGAGACACTGACGCTTCCTTTGGCAATTGATTGATTGATTTGATTTTTATTCAAATATTTGATTTTTCCTTCACCCCCACGTCTTCTGGAAGTTGAATTGTCAGGTCATTTTTGTAATGTTTGGATTGGTTCATGTTATTTTCAAGCAAAACATACAATAATTTAAAAAAATCACAACCGTGTGACGTGAGGGGTGCTCTTATCGTACATCATCATGACGTAAAATAGACACTGTCTATTTGCTCAGATACCATGAGGTAAAATTGGCCATTCATTGTCAATGGGAGTTTAATGTTTGTGTAGGACAAAATACAACATATGGAATGTCAGAACAGGTCAGCTCCATACAGTATATGGAGATCTAAGAGTGGTAGCGGGGACATTCTCTTGAGTGTATAGGGTTTGATGATGGCCCAGGTAGGGCCGGGCCTTCATTTTTGGGCCTGTTGAGAACTCTAGTTTTCGCCGGCTGCACTAATAACTTTGGGGCAAGCCCGTCTAGAGTTTGAATGTTGAGAACTCTTGTTTATATGGGTTTAACTGCGACAGCAGGTCACATTTACTATGACATCATATCCATCATCATATCCATCCCTGATGATGTCACGATGACCTTGGGCAGGCACCATATATGGGGGCTGATGTCACATGATGTCACAATGACCTGAGCAACATATATGGTGGCTGATGTCACGATGACCTGGGGGCTTGCCTGGACACAGACATAATAACTGGGTGGGGCATGCATTTCCAACTTGCATTGTTCCAAGTAGGCCAGTGCCCAAAGGGCAACGCTCTAATTGACATAAAAAGCTTAAAATGTGTGTGTGTGTGTGTGTGTGTGTGTGTGTGTGTGTGTGTGTGTGTGTGTGTGTGTGTGTGTGTGTGTGTGTGTGTGTGTGTGTGTGTGTGTGTGTTCTAGGTTATGACTATGAGAGACAGAATAGGCACCCCACGACAGGGCCGGTATAATTGAGCAGTGATATTAGCAGACCCAAATGGACTATTGAGATGCACATCATACATCAGATATTTCATAACCATAAATGACTAGTGAAAGGCTCTGGGAGCTGGAATCAATACCAGATGAATTAAATTACAACTGCGACCACACACACCATCCAAATGCAAAACATTACACAAAATGTCTGCTGTTATAGAAATGTCATTCTTATGTTGATTCCATACAATGGAACAAGCTACCACTAGAATATAACAAATCAAATCATCTTTAAGGCAAGGTTGAAGACCTGGCCTACATAAAGCATTACTTTGTGACATGCCTGCTATTTACGAATGTAAATAGTATTGCATATAGTGAATGTTGTAACTTGTAACTCATCAGGCAGACAGCCACCAACAGAAGAAGTCCATGGTTTAGTTTCATCCTTGACCATTTTCTTACATTCTTAGATCTGACATACAAGACAACAAGTATCATTAATTGTCTAATGAACTACCGGTAAATCTCTTGAAAAGTGTAACTGAACAAAGCTGGATGGAAATGCACTCAGGAAAACACCAATATTGTATCCGACGTCCGTAGGAGACCAGGTTGGAGCACTTGTTTAACACCGCCGGCTACTAGTAGTAGAAAGTAGTGGGGCGCCTGCGTGGGCGGGGCTTTCTTACATTCTAAAACAGCCAGAAAACCCCATTCTGGCAGCCAGCTTGGTAGTGTGCCTTGCTAGTCATTAGACTCCCAATCCACACACTACTTTTTGTTGGCCGATAGTCGTTCTTTTAGGTTAGGTTTAGGCATAGTTTTTGTGAGGTTAAGGTTAAGTTTAGGCATAGTTTTTGTGAGGTTAGGGTTAAGGTTATGTTTAGACATTCTTTTTGTGAGGTTATGGTTAAGAATTTTTGAAAATGTCTCTTACAGAAACAAAATTTGCCAGGAGGGCACAAGGATATTAGCTATGGAAAGAACATACAGAATTTCACCTCAAGAGGGAGACATACACTTACCTATAAGAAAGTCTGAATGTTTTCTAAACACAAGCTTCAGCATCAGGCCCAGGACCTCCAATTTAAGACTCAAGAAGAGGAATCAGTGAATCAGCGGGTCAGTGGAATTCTAGGAACTAAAATAAAAAAGATACCACTGCAGAGTCAGATTTTTCCACCTTTATCTGACCCATGAGACACATTAGCTACAGAAGTGAGACACATTCAAGAGACATGCATCTTTCATTATGTTTTACACTTTAATCCAAGAGTCACATACGTAGACAAGTTATATCATAGCAGTCCTGAACAGACACATTCAATATGTAGCCTGTAGTATTAACTCTTTATGAAAATACGTTAATAAAATAAAACCTCAAGTTGAGGAATATAGAAAAAGGACATTAACAGAAAGGTACAGAGAAAACAGCAAGCCTGTGGTTCCGTCCACTTACAGTACTCTAAGCCATCAGAAAGACACATCACCCTGTTCAAGCGTCAGAGCACACGGTCCTTCGTCTTAGGCTCTCTGCTGGACAAACCATTGTAAGCAGGCAGCGATAGAATAAATAGAATATTAGCTCTTGCATGTTGAGATTGTTTTTAGATTGACAGCAGTTAGAAAACTTGAACGATTCTCTGTGTGAGGTATTTGAATTCAAACGGAAAAGAGGAATGTGGATCAAGAGTTTAAAATGACAAAAGCTGACCCACTTTAGAGCTCCAGTCAAGATTTGTTACACTTCACATTTTCTCAATGTTCTGGCCATATACTGTAGGTCTGACAGCGCCTAAACATAACAAACTGCCTATCTTTGAAGTAACACATAATTGACATTAATCTTTAGTAAAGAAAATTATTCAAAATAATCATTCAAAACAAAACATTGAAACCTTTAGTGGTACAATGCCTCAAACATCAGGTGCCATTTTTCAAATCCAGACTGGAGCTGTGTCCAAAATGATTATACTCACTATATAGTCCACTATAATGTATAGTAGGCAATGAATGAGTGAATGATTTAAAGGACCACTTCACCACTTATCTTCCTATAATTGGTCCTAACTAATGTTCATGATAAAATACCACCATTTTCCTACTCAGTCTGTGTCTCATAGGAAGGCTGTGGGCAGTTCAGAAACCCATCCCATCAATCATCGATGGTGAATCCAAGCTAATAGAAACGGCAGGCTTTCTTTTCCTGAAAAGTTGCAATGCAAAAGTTGAAGCCATCGTTCTCACGATAATACAAATCTAAATATATTTTAAAACAAATCTTGTTTTAAAAAAAATCTGCCTAATGATGATGTCACTGGTGGACGGGTGTCCGAACTGCCCAAAGCCCTCCTATGAGACACAGACTGAGTAGGAAAAAATGCTGGTGTTTTATCATGAACATTAGTGAGGACCAATTATATGAAGAGATGTTGCAAAGTGGTGAAGTGGTCCTTTAAAACTCAGCATGGGTATTAAAAAAATAAAATAAAAACCTTCCTTGTTCAGTCATTATTTACAATTCACAGTCATATTACATGCTTGACAAGACATGTTATCAAACATTGTACAGTAACACCGCAAATGGTGAACATTGATGGTGTAGTGTCACCAGGATACATTGATGGTGTAGTGTCACCAGGATACATTGATGGTGTAGTGTCACCAGGATACATTGATGGTGTAGTGTCACCAGGATACATTGATGTACACATTCCTCTGAACAGTATTTAGGCCTTCATAGATGTGCGTTTTGAGTCTCTTTTTTCTGTTTTACTTGGGAGCCAATATTTTTAAGTTGCGCACCACTGAGCCATACATATTAAAGCAGATTAAATATTCCCATCACATTTGATGGGAACATCTAACCATTGTTGTAACCAACTACATGTTCTTCTTAAAACTGTGTGTGGTGGGAGCTCAGGAGAAGCCGTCTAACATTTGCTCTTCAATAGCTTGTGTATTCTTATTATATAATAATAATTAAAAATAATAACACATCAACGTTCAAATTATTCACATTAGCAAGGTTAAGCTACAGCACTGTAACCTTAACATGCATTACAGCATTCAGGCATGAGGGGGAGGGAGGGGGTCAGAAGAGAAAAATAGTTCTATAAAGTGCAAGCACAAATACATATAGTTTGTGTTACAACACAAATAACGTGTGGTGATACAATCTAATTACAGGAATGTTTTGGGTTGATCTTTCATGTGCAGCCCGTCATATGCGTTAAACATCACCTCAAGGCTTGACACATTACTTTTTAGCTCAACCTGCATACTTCAAACATAAAAATAGTTGATGCATGGGGAGGATTCAAATAGGATACAAAATAGAAGCTGGAAAACAACTACTTCTGAGTGAAAATACTATTGTACAATAGGGGCTTTGAGGAGCTTCTGATTGTGACAAGATTGTCTATACATTCTTTTTAATCATTAAAAAAGAAATCATAAAATAAAATAATTATATATTGTAGATTCAAGGCTATCGGTTTCCATACAAAATCTTAATGTTGTATCTAAGCAGTCAACTCAGCAATAGTCATAATAGTAGTATAGCAATAATATAACTTGATAAAACTTGCTTGAGGAATACAGCATGGAAAAATTGCAGTATTGTACAAAGGGGGGGAAATAAAAACATTCGTTTTTTTTACCCATGAATACAATCTGCAGAGGAGAGAAGATCACAGATCTTTTGTCATGGCAGTGAAAATAAAAATAATTAATATACATACATCAAAAATTCACAAAATGCCCTGCATTTGGAATATTCAAAATACATATCAGAACTCTTCAAAAAGATCAATCTTGACAAGGCTTAGAGATGTAAAATATTGCTTCACTGAAAGCTGTGATGCAGACACAGATGTACAGGGCCATGAATGTGATGGAGAAGTCATGTACACAATGCTCACAAACATGCCAGACCTTACGCATAATACATGTCAAAACCTTAGTTGTTTTGACTCATATGGGACATTCAATGTCAAAGACTCAAATTAGTCAAACTATGAACGCACAGCTCTAGACGAGTCCTTTAACAACTTGAACCCCAGCATCCATATTATGGGGGGAACATTTGCCAGTAGATCCACAAGCTTAAAATGACAAATCTGCCCTGCAATGGTAATACATTTCCCCTTTACTTTCAGAAGCGTTCTTTCAAAGACTCACGGTGTCATTCATCAATAGTTGATAATAATAATATAATATTTTTGGGTTCGTTTCTCTACCCCCAGAGAAATATCTAGCAACTAGTTGAAAACAAATATTCCTTCAAATGTAAGCAAATTATTGTAAGTAATATTCAGGTAACATGTGATAGTAGTATTATTATAAAAAGAAGTGCTATATCATAGTATAAAAGATTTTCCAGAATGTTGAAATTCTATATGCATTTTAAACTGTTTGTGAATAATACAAAAAAATAAGAAGAAATCGGACCAACCACATGATGTGTAGGCTACTGTATATAGCAGCACATCAAGTACAACAGATTATTTGTAATACGACCTGGAAAGGCAATTCTGTCCAGACTAAGAGAGTCTGATTTTGAAGTTTGGCTATCTGTATGACTCTGTCTTAGATCGCCAGCTCCTTATATATTTTTGCAAGTCGTTTTCTGAAGTGTATGGCAGACCGAAAATAACCATCATAGCTTTCTTAAAATTAAGTTATACTAACATCCACTGCAGGCTTATAATACTGTACATTTAAAGCTCACACTGAGCTGTCACGTGTAGCAAGTCAAACGATGAATCAATCACCTATACAAACGGCACCATGGCTGGGGCATTTCAAACTCCAGGTTGGGCCTTCAAACACGAGTAGGACAGTGCATGATAAAGGTGCAAACATTTAAATAGAAGCACCAAAGCACCAAATGTGCTGTACTAAAGACCAAACAATACAACATCTTCCATGCATATAGGCAAACAAAACAAGGAAGACAATTTTGGTAACGCCTGCACGTTTAGCATGGTGAACGAGATTTTGAAGCGAAAAATGTCTGAGTATAAAGCCACAAGTAAAGACTGAATTATGCTTCTGTGGAACAAAAGTCTGACGTGACATGTTGCATGCATTTCTGTTGCAGATTTTTGTTGCTGATGCATATGAAGTTTAAATGTTTTGTAAAGTTATGATTATTGCATCCCTCACAAGTTGCTCACTCCTATCTCTGTATAAAAATACAGTATACCAGAACAGCAGAAATGTCCATGAGTTGACTGAGATATAATGTAATAGGATGGTGTGATGCAACCGGAATGCAGATTGTAAAATAATACAGCATGGTCTTTGGAATGATCATTGACCAGAGTGAGTGACAAAAGTGAGCATGGTTTGATACCAAAAGTTACACATTCTGATACAAAATCACATTTCCCTACTTAAAGCCATTGCACCACTGAATTGAAATGGGCAGTAAAATCTAAAAGACATATTCACTGACTGTGTTTTTGGTCCATGTCCATTAAAGTTTCAGACATAAAAAAGAGGGAAAAGCTCTGCATATCTCATTAGAAAGAAAAGCCTTGGTGAGGATTGTTTGAATGTCGAATGATACCTCATGCACACAGGAGCAGCCCAGTGAAATGTGAAAAATGACGACATCATACAAGTTTAAATTGTTTTTGTTACTGAACCCTGAGCTAAATGAATATATATGTATATACATATACATACATGTACACACACACACACACACACACACACACACACACACACACACACACACACACTTATATATATATATATATATATATATATATATAAATATATATATATACACACACACACACACACACATACACACACATACACACACACAGTATATATAATGTATATAATATTGTATAATTTATAACAGACTCATATTGATTATAACCACCTCTCTACAAACACTGTGTGAGCACCTCGAGTTTAACCGTTAAAGTTTAACACTTCAAGTGGTTAAAACATTTGTCACTGGTCCTCTGTGGTCTTTCTCCTACAGACATCTGCTATACTGCTCATGCATTTTAGTAACACATTTCAGTTCAAAAAGGCAGCTACCATTAAAAAGAAGAAATAAAATAAGTGAAAAAAAGAAAACCCACTGATTTCACTAAAAACTAGTTTCCTTTACAGACTAGGGCCTGTTTGCTTCCCTCATTGTGAAAACATGCACAGTCAAGTACCATGTTGAAAAATACACCCCAGGAAAATCAGGAATTTTTGAGTGCTTGCCCTTCAAGTATTCAAGCATTGTATCTGAAACTGCCACCGTTTGGCATTTAGACGTTCTTCGACCAAGAACAACTTAAACAAAAATAATCTAAAAGAAAATAAACTCTTAAATAAAAATAACTTCAGAAAATGTTATGGAAAAGATAATAAAAAAGGGGGTGAATGTCTTCGTTTTCGTAGTTTTGGCTAATCACTCAAATACAGCTTACTAGCCACACACACATTCCTCCACTCTCTCACCAGGAGAGGTGAGGGCCCCCCTATAAACTATCCTAGGTGTGTTTTTTAAGTCTGTCTATTGTGCTGTAATGGTCTTTAGGGCCGAAGTCAGGGCAGATACCGTTGGCTGTTTTGGGAGTGGCAGTGACTTTGTTGTTGGTGACAGGGAGGCTGGGTTTGACCTGGTGTCCACGGTGGTGGCAGTTATGGAGGACTGCATTGTCTGTATACAGGTGCTCCTCAGCGAAGTCTGGGTTCTGCTCCACAAAGCTTCTGAACCTTTCTGCAGCAACACCACAAGAGGGCGCCAGACACAAAGAGGAAAACGTTAGACGATTACATCATTCTCAGAGAAACTGGCATTGCTGAAGGGCCACTGTTATCATTGACGACACAGCTCTCAATGATGACTTGACTGTCTCGCACTTAATAAAAGACACTGGAGAGATGATGAATGACTGGTGCGGTAGGGGTGTGATAAAATGAACTGACAGTGAATATACCACCCCGGGTGGAAATGGATAAATTGTCCTCACCCGAGCTTGGCCACATGAAACATCAAAGTACTTTTATTGATGTGAATTATAATAACATTATTATTTCCCAAACAAGTACTCCATTCAAATGGAAACTCCGGACCAGTAATTAAGACCTAGGAAACATTTCAGATGCATTTTGGAAGATGTACGAGATGGGAGTCACTTTAGATTCAGTCTATGATTAGTGGAAACTTTTTCTTTTCTTCTTTTTCTTCAAGTATTTAAGGAAAAATACTTGAAGGATTTTCCTTCAAGTATTAATTAGTTATTTTATTTCTTGTTTTTTTTTATTGCAAAATCTAATTTTCCTTCATGTAAAAGAAAAAGGATGGGGCGCTCAGGTGCCGCGGTACATCTGGCTTTGTCGAGCGTCTACACGAACACAATTGGCCCGTGTTGGGGGAATGAAGCTGGGCGGGGCCGGGGAGGGTGATATTTGTGACTGCACATTCTCCTACGGGCTGGGGCGGCACCTGTCAGAAGGGAGTGTTGGGCGGTCGGAGTAGGACGAGAGCTATACGTCCTCCCGGTGGGAGCTCCTCACTGGCAGGTGAGCCAGTAGGATACAACAGCAGTGACAACACACATAAATGGGGAGGAATACATTTCCATAATGGGAGAAAGAAAGAAAAAACTCTAAAAGAAAAATGATGGTACAGTTACAGTTTTAAAGATTAAACATCTTAGAGACAACTACAATGGAGACAAACGTGACAAAAGAACACAATCTTCCTTCAGTGTACACCGTACATGTGTCTCTGCTTATAAATGATACAAAACCCATTCAATGAGATTTGGTCATGCAAAATGAAGGTTGTGATATCAAATTGTTGGATAAGTAAGGCATTATGTGCGAAGGATAAAGACTTAATGATTGAGATATGCAGAGCTTTTTCCTCTTTTTTTTATGTCTGAAACACATGCAGTCAGTGATTATGTCTTAGATTGTACTGCCCATTTCAATTCAGTGGTGCAATGGCTTTAAGTGGGGAAATGGGATTTTGTATCTGAATGTGTAACTTAAGCCATATTTTATACTTCATCATTATGGTGGTGTCACATCGTGATGAGATTGTAGATATATTGAAAGTGATTAAACAAGTAAAGAATAATACATGAATATGCAAATTGTCCTGGGAAGCATCAATATATGAGAATAATTACCATATGTGATCTTGCCCGTGTCTTCCACGTCAATGCCACTAAACAGGTGTGACACACTGAGGTTAGCCACTCCCAACGCTGTCTTTAGGATAATGGCCAGTTCTGTCTCTGTGATGGCTCCATCCTCCTCTGCCTCAAACATCTGGATACATTGTGAATGAAAATATGCATTTGTGAGATTTCCCGCAACAAAAGAGTTGCCGTCAGATAAACAAGCATATATTCTGTACAGGCCCACAGTGTGTGTGTGGCAATAACCAAGTCATTTCCTTCTTATAATACATGTGTATTCCCCAAATTAATGAATGTATAAGTAAACAAACCAATAGTTGCTGCTTTGGAACAGCTGGTGCCATTCTTTTGTTTTGTTAGATTGCCAATGAAGAAAATGAAATGAAATATTATTGAACAAATACAAACAAAGAACCATCATGTAAACCTTATGGGATAATCTGTCTCTGAGTGGTGTCCACGACAAGAGCAAAAGCCTGCAGTTTCTTTATAAACCATTAATTAACTTCAATCTAAGCTTGTGAGGAAAATACAACAACTATTGGAATAGTATGCACCTATTGCTAATTTTGTCATTTGTACTAGATCCATAATTGACTGACCCGCAGGGATCTGTTCTTGGTCACCTAATTCTTTGCCTCACAAAGTCTCTTCACTAAAATGAGCAGATCTGCATATAAGCATTGCGAGCTTGTATGCTATTGTTTGCCAATGTTGACATATTTTTCCATATGTGTTCGTCTATTATGACATGCCAAGAATAGGGATGTTGCATGTGGCTAAGTGTGCCACTGCCAGGCAATAAACATAAAACATTTACAATAAGATGTGCTTCAATTTATAAATCTTCCATTATGATTTGAATGTATGATTTGAATGTTGAAACAGTCTGGTCTGAATGACATTTAATTGTTGGAAATGATATGATGATCCTGTAAGCAAGCATGGAAAAAAGTTCTTCCCACGTGCTGGCTAGATAAGCATGAAGCCTGGAACACAACGTACCTTAAAGGCCAATCTCATCGTGTCCAGAGTTTTTGCAGGTCTGCATACAACAGATAAGGCAATAACATATTCTCTGATATCCATGGAGTTGTCTTCATACTGGAAAAAAAGAAAAGAAAATAGGCATGAGAATCGAGCAGATGGGGTCGGGGTGTCAGGCAATTATTTTCCCTTTCTGCTCCATTTGTCTTTGGTAGAATTAAGTGGATGTAATTTTGATTTACTAAGACCTTCCTTTTATTTGACACTACGCTATGGTGGCTGTATTGGAACCACACCAACATCATTAATATAACAGGAACCGTGGGTTAGATCGGTCTCATTTATCCCCTTTCGTTTTTGATTTAGGAGTGCTTGGGGGTGATTCGTGTACAGTGTATTCTGTGAAATCAATTGCTTTCAGTTAAATAAACTAAATACTAATAATAATAATAATAATAATAATAATAATAATAATAATAATAATAATAATAATAATAATAATAATAATAATAATAATAATCACATCTGTCTTTAAAAAGTACTGACCTCGTCAAAGAGAGAGAACAGGTCTCGCAGCAGGTCTGAGACGGGCACATCCAAATACTGAGCAAAGTCCTCTAAGCTCAGTTTCTCTCCCTCTAGCTTCCTGGCTCTGTTCCCATAATCCTGCAGAACCTTCTCTGTGTTTTGTGGTTTCAAACTGCCACAGAGGAGAACAACATATTTAGAAGTTACTAAGTGGATACCTGGCGGGTACTCTGGTTTGGTAGACTGTGATGCCATTCCATCATCCAAAAACAATGAGGAGAATGCAGACTGTGTACTGTAGTTAGTAGACCCACTCCGACACACTGCTGATCCTCCCTAGACGTAAACTATGCTTGTTTACAGTTTACAGGTTGCATAGAGTTCCCACTGCCGCCTCAGTAATGCAAATGTTTATATTATGTTACATCCCACTTTGTATAGTAATGTTTCCTTCAATGTTACCAATCAAACATGCTTGTGTCGTGTCTGTGTGTGTCTGTGTGTGTGTGTGTGTGTGTGTGTGTGTGTGTGTGTGTGTGTGTGTGTGTGTGTGTGTGTGTGTAAAGTGCCGCACACACCAGGAGCAGTTATTTTGTGCGGTTAATTTACATACATTTAAACTGCTGTTTGAGACAATTAAGCAACGTAATTATGTTTTGATACTAGGTGGATTTTTTTCAGCAGTTTTTCTGGGGTTTGGAAGTCTTTTGAGCTGCAATGAAACAGGCAAAACAGTGAAAACAGTGACATCTGCTGGCAAATCCCATTGACATGGGATTTGCAGGCTGTGACACCACAAATGGCAGGAAAATCAGAGCACTTGTTTGAGCCCGAAAACCCCAGACCACAGAAAATCTACTGAATGTTACAAGTTCAGGTTTTTTGGGTGTAATTGAGCTCAGAAAACCTAAACAAAAATGAAGAAAAATCACAAAAACTTTGTTTTAATGTCACAATCCCTTTAACATGTTTCCCATGCTAATAAAGCCCCTTTGAAATTAAATTGTTTTGAGAGATTAGTAAAGAGGCTTTTTGAACAAGGCCTTGAGTGAGCGAAAGATAGCGAGAGAGATAGAGAGAGAGAGAGATGACTGATCATTGTGCAGCAAATAATTACAAATTAAGTACTTTAAAGCCCCTCAATATACTGTATATCATACTACACTGCACTTTGTTACGTGACATGGTTTCAACTCATCATTGTATAATTCAGTACTGTGGCATTCCCTAAATCAGGGGTTCTGGTCGCCAAATTATTTTGGGGTGTCCCAAAATAAAAAAATAAAACTGAATGGCTGGAAAATGGAAATTAAGAGTTTACATAGTAGGCCTACGTGGTGCATGCATAAACTTTCCTTAATGATTGTATCTGGTTTCAGTATTCTTTATGATATATTTTCTCTATTTTTAAACTTATTTTTGCAGTCAGTTTGTATTGGTGGTGGGGAGGGGGGCGTGCCAAAGCATTTCCGGGGGTCCCCAGCCAAAAACGTTGAGAACCCCTGCCCTAGATCAAGAAGCAAGCAGCATATTACTCTTCTTGTTTGTTTATGAAGCGCAACCTGCACTTGCTAAACTCTCTCTTAAGTCATTGTACCAGAGGATTGGGTTATGTTGGAGGTTTCTCAAACAACATGTATGGAACAAATGTCAGGGTAGTTTTAAGTAGGACCACCTTGTCCCCTATGATGCTTGTAAGATTGTATTGTTAGATTTGATGCTTGAAGAAGATAAATGCATCTGCCCGATGTAAACATTGCCTTGTTGTCATTTTTACGGCCTACTGTATGTCATGACATTCTGGGGGTGGCTCTATGATGTCCCTTAGAATCCAAAACAAAGAAAATTGTAAATAAATCAGAACATTTCTTTTTGGTCTGGGTATTTCTGCAAATGTGGACACAAACTGTCTTTTCAATGTAACAGTACAAGGGAGCTGATGGTAATAATCCCACCCAGCAGGGAGATAAAATGTTATCTCTATGTTTTAGCACACCACATTAAAGCCTGCAGGTTTTAAAGGCATAATTCACCCCTAAAAATATTTTTTCCTCTATTGATTACTCACCCCATAGAGACTTGAATTTACATATCGTTTTTGTTGCATTCATGATGACCAGCAGTGGTCATCATGCATTTGTGTATGGAGACACAAAGGAGACTCTTTGTGTCTCCATAGGGAACCACTGCTGGTCATCATATATTTTGCCTTAAAATACAGCCAGCATCAGTCAGTAGCAGAACAGAACAGGGTATTTGACCTTAAATCTTTTGACAACAATGTCCATTCTCTCTCTCTGGCCCCACAGAGAATATTGAAACAATTTCACACATTTGCACGATTTCTACGGTAAGTTTAGTGTAGTTTATTATTTGAAATGTGTATGTATGTATGTATGTATGTATGTATGTATGTATGTATGTATGTATGTATGTATGTATGTATGTATGTATGTATGTATGTATGTATGTATGTATGTATGTATGTATGTATGTATGTATCTTACATTAGTGTGGGAATAATGCTTAAGGAGGTTCAAGGGACTCACCCCAGCCTTCTTACAAGCTTGGCAAACTCTAAGAGACAGGTGTCCACTGGAAGTCTGAGTTGGCCCTCTGCCATGGCCAGCTGGCAGTCCTCAAATGAGCAGTCAGTGATGGGGACCCCCAGAGCTCTGGAAGCCAGCACAGAGTAGACAATGACTACTACAGTAGTACTGTATGTGCAGTGCACACCATACAGTACATACTTTAACCCATTTTGGGCGGGAACCCCTTTTGGTGTTTTAAGCATTACGTTATACTTTAGCTATTCAAAAATAGCAGCCTACAAGCTCGTAGCGCGCCACTCTGTGGCGCACTATGAGCTTGTAGGCTGCTATTTTTGAAAAGTTGTGTAAATGTGGTGCAAATCTTTGAATATATATTTCAGAGCAAACATTTTTAACTAAAATATTTGCTTCTGGGGGGGTCCCTGAACAACATATTTTGAGATGGGGGTCCGTGGCCCAATAGAGATAATTCTGGGGGTCCTTGACATGAAAAAGGTTGAGCACAACTGACATAGAAACATGGGTTTTTCAGAAAAATATTAGGATTTGGAAGCCTTTTTTGGCAGAGGCCAAAGTTGCATATCGTTTGGCTCAACTACAGTAATGAAATCAAAGTGATTGATACCAGTAGCCTGAGAGAGAAGAGCTCAGATTAAATTATTTATAAAATGAAAGCGAACGTGCTATAGATCATTTGATGCTGCCAAGCGTTTTCATTTCTGTTGGGAAAGGGATAAAATAATGGTGGAGTTGGAGTTTCATTGACCAAACATTAGAAGTTATTTCAGTTATAACATAATTTGACGCAATGGCTAGTCATGGCACTTTCCCATAATAACTGGACAAATGGTACACAATCAAATGTAAGTATTTCAGTAATAGAGCACCGAAGTCCTGACGTCACTGCCCTCTACTACCAGTAGAGGGCAGTGAGCGCCATGGTTCATGTATCTTTTTATAAGCATTGTACTCTCCATAGGGGGATTTTAGATCGCCTCATATAAGAACTGTGTTTGAAAAATAAACCGATCACCCCGGCCTTTTCACTCATATGGATATGAAGCATCGACTGAAGGTGGAAATGTACAAATATACCCAAAGAGTAACAAAATAAGCGTTAGAAACGAGCCAAACAACCCAGAGACTACATTTCCGGGTAGGCTGCTTCTGCCCGCAGCCCGTCGCACAACAGAAACTGAACGTTAATTATGTTTATTTTTATTTTTATTTTATTGATATATAATGTATCGTGGTTAGTACGAGTCGAGTCACCACCAGCTGAGCTTACGTCAACGAGGTATCTCAGGAACGCAATATGTTGACAGCTGGGCGTGACGTATATGCTCAGCGACATTGCATTCATATGTAGTTTCAAGGCTTTTGCGGTCACATTAATTCCATTTTCTCTAGAAACTGGCTGTATCAAATATGAATGGACATCATTAACGACGCACAGCCACTCCCCTGACAGAAACGCAGAGGTGGTCGGTTTATTTTTCAAACACAGTTCTTATATGAAGCGACCTAAAATCCCCCTATGGAGATTGTGATGCAAATAAAAAAATACATGAACCTGTGTGTTGGTGCCCTCTACTGAAAGTGACGTCAGACTTCGGTGCTCTATTGTTTCACCTGCAAAACCGAGATGACTTGAGAAACTGCAATTCTTTTTATTGCAACTAGTAGCTCTTAAGTTATAATTGTTAGTATAGCATGAGCTCAAGTACAGGGGGCGTTTCTACGACATAGTTGAAGTTTTGGTATTTCTGCCACCCCCTATGGGCAGATAGGGGGTGTAGTCTATAGAGACCAATATTTGCGGTTGATTGGATGTTGCGTTCATGATAGTGTATTTTGATGGCAATTACAGGAAAACAGTATAGCGTATCAAAATATAGTTTGATGCTCATTGAATCACATTTATGCAACAAACACTGACGCCTGAGCGTCAGTGTTTGGCTCAATATGTGATAAAAATGTGTCGATCGAACACTGTATTCATGATGTTTGCAATTGTTGGGCCCCTCCCGCAAACATTGGAAAGCAATCATGAACAATGGGAATGAAATATGAAAAATCTGAATGATGATTTGTGTGAGTTTTGGATAAAATATGTCATTAAAGTAATTAAAGAACATTGTATAGAAGACTTCTGTAACAGCCCTGTTAGACATAATTTGCTAACAATTTAATGTAAAGTTAGTGTCACTTTAAGGTACTACTTACTTGGCCATGATGCGCCTGACATTGTTGGCAAAGAGAGCAGGATTAATTTTCTCTTCCTCAGAGGGCGTGTAGATGGGAAGGAACTTCAGAAATGCAACAGGTGAACAGGAGAACAATGTCATTATAACAAAATTCAGGCATCTAACAGTTAGCAAAGATATTTTGTATAGAAGGGAAATAAAGGAGGGGGCCTAGTATAGAGCCCTTGAGGACGGTGGTCAAATCAGTCAATCAGTTTGACTGGTTAAAAAGATTAGGGCATCAACTCTGAATTAGGCTTTACCAATTCACAATTCGCTTTACCATGTGTGTTCACACACACATGTACACACAAACCCACTCTGGCACTCACCTCTATCTCAAACTCATTGTGGGGCTGGCACAGTGTCAGCCACAAGATCTCAAACCTGGCAAATTAGACAAGATAGCAAATCAAGTAACAAAAGTATACCAGTAACGAAAGTATACAGAGCTTATGCAATAGACCCCCCCCCCCATGAGTAAAAGGTATTAATTTGTACCCAAGGCGGGATATGATTCATATGAAGCACTACAGTCAGCAGTTCTCATGCAAGTCAGGCAGTGTGTTCTTGACACGTGAAACGAGAGACAAGAGTCATCCGAGAAGGCAAACAAAACTGTTCAAGAGTTACAAGTGTGTTGCTGTGTGTGTGTGTGTGTGTGTGTGTGTGTGGGTGGGTGTGTGTGTGTGTGTGTGTGTGTGTGTGTGTGTGTGTGTGTGTGTGTGTGTGTGTGTGTGTGTGCAGTCAGTCTGTATGCAGTTTTGCTGCTATAATGGGAAGGCAACTAACAGCACCCTGGAGACTATAAACGAGTCAAACTCAGTCAGAGGATACTGTGAAGAGGATAATAACCACAGCCTTTCTGCCACAGCCCCAACTAATCACTTCCCAGGCCATTCGATATCTTAACGTTGTACTTTGAGTTCATATGACAACTCTTACATCTACAGTATGAGGAGGCACGTGAGGAATGACAGAATTATTCAAGAGACAAAACACCTCAAAATCTAAATCATGACTTGCTTCAAATAAAGTAGTGTGCTTGGGTTTGACTGAGAAGGATAAACAATACAATGATAAACATGTTCTGCTATTCAATGAAAGACTACAACAACACAGCCATTACTTTAGTTTTAATTCAGATGCTGCTGTAGGGAGTGTAGGGCTGTACGCTACTGTATGTAATACCGGACAAAGTATCTGGAAGTGTACCACAACTTACCAGTTACATTCAAAATGTCCCAGAATTTGGTTAGAGGCTCATGTTATTTTCCTACCCTGCAAGTAATCCACAGACTTGCTAATGTCACGCAATTTGTCAGAGACATGGTCAAAAACCATAAGCCATAATAATAATACTGAAGCATTTATGGTTTATCAGGATTGCTCTAATTAGTGTGGTTCCCCTAACAGGGCAACCAGACTATTGCAATTGTAACACTTTATTATTCCACTGGAGTCTTTTTTTTGATTCGCTACTCCTCCCACAGTTTTGGCAGCACGCACTTGAGTCATATCTCAAATTGACCGGCTTCATCGGGAATGGTGTGCTTGTAAGAGAAATGTTGTATAGTTTAATTGATATTAATTTATTAGTGAATTAAATTTCCCCATTGACATGAATGGGAAAGTGCGAAAAATCACATTCAAGTATTTATCCCTCAGAGACTGTAAGGGCTATAGTTACAAAACTTGGAGGCGAGGTTCATAATAATTACTTAATTAATTAACTTATAATGTTATCGTTCGGCCTCATGGTGGCGCTATAACAGCCCACTTTACGTTTTGGCTTATAACTCTTGAACCGTAGGTCGTAAAATCAAAATAACATGACAGATTTTCCGCCATTTTGAATTTTATCCAAAACACACTTTTTGCTGCTCCTTCTTCAGAAATCGGCACAGATGATCTCTGGACCTATCCGATTAAAACACCATCGGCAGAATTTTGGTAGTGCGTATCGTTCGGCCGTAATCGTCGTCCGCAGTTAATAGGAGGGGCCTATATCACAAAAAATGCCATAAATCACGAACGGAATGTCCAATCCATCCCAAATTTGAATCGCATGTCCGGGGTGGTTTAATCAACCAAAAGCCAAAAGCAATTCCATTTTCATCTATAGGGGGCGCCGCAAATGTGAAAACTTTAACCATTTCTCGTAAAAACATGATTTTTGGGGGCATAAATCCCCCTTACACATGATCACAGGTGTGACTTGAAATTGTAATTGGCTAGCAACGTTAGTGTTAGGGGCCTATGTAAGCGACTGTGGCAACCACACTTTGCAATGTTTTAAAATTGTGACCTTTCTAGTTCCAATCATGTTTCCAGTAAAGCATGATTAATTCTCAACGCATATATGACGATTGAACTAATCATTCTTGACAGCCAAAACAGATCTAAAATAATATATAAAATATATAAAAGCGCTATTGCCATTGATCTACAGCAATGGCGTTGAGGGTAGCATTGATTAATTTGCTTTAATTGACGTACATTAATGGCAATGGCGCAGTAAGTGTTAATGTGCTATTACTAGAGGTTTAATACCACATACTGCAGATGCGAAGAACAATTTAACTGGCCGAACAAGCAAAAACAAAACGTACTGAGGAAGATTCAACAGACTGAACAGGCATATATTGCCAATACTTAACAGCAGTGACATTTTGATCCGGGGACCACTTTAAGAAAACAGTCATCACATTGAACAAAACATAACATGCATAAGGCTTATTTAATGGAAAATGATGTACTCACGCTCCAGGCCCCTGCCACGTCCATGTGATTGTGTCCTAGAGACAGAGTAAATGAAAAGTAATCACTGGAGAGCAAATGCCTGCATGTGGAATGGAATAAAAATATTTTTTAATTTAGTTTTCTGAGATCTGGGTTATAATGAAAGAAGACCAAGGCAAATATGGCATCTGTTTGCCAAGTGTGTGCTGTTTAAGATATTCAGCAAAACATTTCTGACAGTTCCAGGCAGAAATATAACGGTTCCAGACCCAGTAGAGAGCCATGCATAATCAGAATTGTACACAAAATCCACCATGACCTATACTTGGCAGAAGATTTTGGGGTGAGGAACACTCACACAAACAAAAAACATGCATGTACACTACAGTTTGTACACACAAATTATGTATGAAAGGACGCGCGCGCACACACACACACACACACACACACACACACACACACACACACACACACACACACACACACACACACACACACACACACACACACACACACACACACACACACACACACACACACTGTACCTATAGTAAATTCATGGCAGAATTGTATATTTTCATTGTGTCCTAAGCAAGGCCAGCTAATATGCATGTCATGTTTCAGTGAATCCACTAAATTGAATTCTTACCATTTTATTTGGATATCGAAACACCACTGGTTGCACTGGCACTGCTGGGATGAATGCTCCTATAAGAAAAACATGCCAATTAAAGTAATATATCACGGATGCGGGGTGGCTCGCCGGAACCGGGCCGTCACCCTGGGTGCGTTCCTGTGGGTCTGGAATTTCCAGGGACCCCCACACAGAGTTGCACCACTCACTTCACACAGGTGCAATTTTTACTTACGATTTTACATCATTTACATTTTGTTCTAGACTAGAGGTACTGTACTAGGCACTTATATTAAAATCATTGATGATTCTTTTTTTTCTGGTGAAAACCGATTAAATAATCTGGATTATTTTGAGACCAATCCGATACGGCATTTTTACGGCCGATATGGCCTATTCCGATTATGCTACCGATTATATTGTGCATCCCTAGTTTTGGTGATAATGCATTATAGACCTCAGCTTCGTAGAAAGTGTAACCAAATGTTCCAACAATGTGATGCTCAAAATGAAAAGGCAGATTGACTAAAAGCATTATTTCTGGTATTATCCAGTCACCTCTGGAGACAGCCATATAGTATACTTAAAACAAAAACAAAAAGTTAAGTTTTATTTAAAAATAACTTCTAGTATGGCAGGAGCAAGACCATTAAGGATTATTTCCTTAGTTTTTTGGGTAACAGAGACATTGAACTCATTGAGATCACTCTTTCATTGCCTTGACTGTATAAGACAGTGTTCAGTTATAACACAGACGTCCCTATAAAAGTAAAGTGGAAGTACAGTAGTTCTAGAATTCTCCCACTGTAATCTTCCCTTGGCATATTAAACTATAAATATACCCAGAGGAAGTCAGGTCATCTCAGCCCGTCTCTGACTTAAAATACAATGACTGTCGTCCTGCATGAATGCTGTACTTCATGGTCAATTGGTTTCCAATTCGGTGACTGCTTTTATGTCTATAGAATGTATAGAAACTTTGACAATGAGAGTAAAAAAGGAAGCATCCATGCGTATGAGTTGAGAGCGGAATCCAATATTTATGTTTTTGTCTTACCTGGCAAGGTGGCTAGTAGAGAAAAAAAAAGCTGCCCAGACCTTTTGTTACCGGTCAAAAATGATGGTTTTCCTTTGTACTATTGCTTTATTTTATTCCTATTTAGCATGTAATCGCATATGTGAGTATCAAACAATATTATAGAAAATAAGTAAGTAAACTTCATGTGGCCCCATCTGCTGTTTCTGCAGTGTGATGTACAAGTACACCCTCTGGACATGATGCTACCACAAGTGTGTCACAGGGACTTACCCCAATCCAACCCTTGATGTCAAGAAGGGAGGCATTGGGTAACAATGGGTCATTTGTACAGTCTTTTGTATGATTCGGCTGGGTATTGAACCCCACCCTCCCAGTCTCAGGATGGCCACTTTAACACCTTAATTGCCCGGGGTTATTTAATCCATTAAATTATAGTGCCCAGTCGATTTATAGCAACGGAGCACTTTTACCGACGGAGATTCTCTTTGTCGTCGGCTAAACAGGGGGGGAACATTTTCGATGACGTCTCACTGTTGCGCAACATCGAGGATTGCACAACAGGCGCTCCCAGGCTGTGGAGCGATGCGATCCGTTTTCATATCAATAAACTTCGTCTTTTGGATAAAACTTCGTCCTGGGCGTCGGGCGTTACTAATAGAAAGGACAAAGAACTTTGTCCAAAATAGAACAGTAAGAGTTCTATTCATTTTCGAAGCAGGTTCAAAATTGACAAGCCACACCTGCTGCTACGCACACGTGCACGCACACACACACGTGTGTGTGTGTGTGTGTGTGTGTGTGTGTGTGTGTGTGTGTGTGTGTGTGTGTGTGTGTGTGTGTGTGTGTGTGTGTGTGTAGAAAGATTAAAAAGAAGAATCCCCACCTGGCTTGAAAGTGATTAAGCAGGATCTATTGGTGCATGTTCCTTCTGGGAATATCATTATCTGTAGGAAAGACGGGAAATTATACATTATGGATCACGTTATGGATCACGTGTTAGGGTATGTTCACACTATCGTTTGCCTCTTTATGTCAATTTTATTGACTATGAAAAGGCGTTTGACAGTGTGGATAAGGAGACAATCTGGAAACTACTGAGGCACTATGGGGTTCCTGAAAAGATAACCAACATTATCAGGAACTCTTATGATGGGATGACCTGCAGAGTGATACATGGACAGCAGCTCACAAATGCCTTCCAGGTGAGGACAGGAGTGAAGCAGGGCTGCCTTTTGTCACCTTTTCTGTTCCTGTTGGCCATCGATTGGGTCATGAAGACATCCACAGCACAGAAAATAAATGGCATACAGTGGACACCATGGACAAAGTTAGACGATCTTGACTTTGCTGATGACCTTGCTCTTCTATCACACACCCAACATCAAATGCAGGAGAAGACAAACATAGTCTCAGCCATCTCATCACGCCTTGGCCTCACCATCCACAGAGGAAAGAGCAAGGTCCTTAAAAGAAACACCGACAACGTTACTCCCATCACATTAGAGGGCGAAGCACTAGAGGAGGTGGAGAGCTTTACCTATCTAGGCAGTATCGTGGACAAACTGGGCGGGACAGACGCTTACGTGAAAGTTAGGATGGGAAAGGCAAGAGCAGCTTTCCACCAGCTGAAGAATGTCTGGGGATCCTCAAATCTTCCCAAAAAAAACAAAGATCAGGATCTTTAACTCCATGGTAAAGCCTGTTCTGCTGTATGGAGCAGAAACTTGGAGAACAACTGTTAACACCATGAAGAAAATCCAGACTTTCATAAACACCTGCCTGAGAAGAATCCTCCGAATCCACTGGCCTAACACAATCAGCAACCTGGAACTGTGGCAGCAATCAGGCCAACACCCTGTGGAAGAAGAAATACTATACAAAGACGCTGGCGATGGATTGGCCACACCCTTCGGAAGCCTGCCTCTAGTATCACAAGATACGCCCTGTTCTGGAACCCACAAGGGAGAAGGAAAAGAGGGCAGACCAAGAAACACCTGGTGGCGTGACCTAGATGTAGATGTGAAGAGATCTGGCCATACATGGGGACAGCTGGAGAGAATGGCCCAGGACCGGGATGCCTGGAGAGCTCTTGTTCGTGGCCTATGCCCAAGGTTGGGCGATAAGCCTAAGTAAGTAAGGTGGAGGATGGCACGCACCCACACCCGACTACCGCAAACCCTGTCCAGGAGCTCTATCTGGATGAAGCTCAATTTAAAGCTTATGGGTACTTCAGGCCAAAGGTGCATTCACTACTTATTATTTATTTAAATATTTGTCAAGAGCTCAAACTCAATGTTTTCTTTCGATCTGCCTGAATCCCCTCCCAGGTTATTCTGTGCATCTACACTAGTACTGTACTGTACTGTACTGTACTGTACTGTACTGTACTGTACTGTACTGTACTGTACTGTACTGTACTGTACTGTACTGTACTGTACTGTACTGTACTGTACTGTACATATGGTACAGTACAGGTATGTGTGTGTGTGTGTGTGTGTGTGTGTGTGTGTGTGTGTGTGTGTGTGTGTGCGCGTGTGCATGCGTGTGTGTGTGTGTGTGTGTGTGTGTGTGTGTGTGTGTGTGTGTGTGTGTGTGTGTGTGTGTGTGTGTGTGTGCATGCGTGCATGTGTGTGTGTGATTACTTCATCTACCCCCACCTACCTGAGGCCATTCGCCTCCAGAGTGTGCTCTCCGTTTGATCTCCTCCACGGTTTTCTTCCTGGAATCCTGGTCTGAGCGTGACACAAACACTGGCCTGATGTACTTGATCAGGGCTGGAGGACAGAGAAAAGACAACAAGAGAAAATATAAACACAGGAGGAAACAGATTGGCACAAACAGTGTTCAGGGGTCTACCATGAGAACAGTCACTCCAGGGGTAGACTGGAACCCACCTATATATGCTTTCTCATTAGAGCTATAGGCAGGTAGTAAACAGAGATTATATGCGTCACTCTGGCTGATCAGAGGGCTTACTCGAGTCCTCTGGCACAGTAACCTGGTTCTATTGTAAAGAAGCCATTGCCATTGTAAAAGAGAGCTGGTTCTCAATTGACTTCCCTGAATAAATAAAGGTGAAAGAAAGAATCTATTATACGTGAAATGTTACATTTAGACCAGTTCATTCTTAATGTCCAACATTCTCCTGCAAAAGATTAGGCTGATTCTTTGCATGCAGCTGACAATAAAAATGCCAGCAAGCGATAGGTGTCCAATGAAATTCATAATTGTGTATGCTGCTTGTTTTAGCCAGTAGGTTGGAAATTGGCAGAAGTGTTATTTGGCTCTTCTGTAATAAAGTAGTTGAAGCCTGACTAGGCTAGGCAGGAGGTGGGGAGAGGAAATCTAAAATTAAAAAAAAAAGATCCATGGTCACAGATTTTAACAGACTTTGGCCACTCATAGTCGCATACACTGCTGCCAGGAACACTAGCACTAGGGGTTTAACGATATAGTAACTGCATCGAAAAATCGATTTTAATTTCAAGAATCGAAGTATATCGAAATGAAAACAGCAACATTGAGTATGTATCGTATCGTTTTGCAATGGAAATTATCTGTATTGAATCATTTTGCTATGCAATTAATTAGGCATGTAACGATTCACTCAACTCACGATACGATTCGTATCACGATATGAGGTTCACGATACGATTTTTCACGATATTTTAAACAAAACAGAAAAATTACCGTTTTTTTAATTTTATCTAATTTATCTTCCCCCGAGCTTTATTTAACTACATTGCAAAATAAGTAGCATTACTTTTGACAGTGCAGAAACATAATTGCCTTCCTTGATGAGCAGCAACGACCATCATCACCTGGGCACAGTCAGACACAAACAGCTCCCCTCTACAGTGCTCTACTACTGAAAGTGACTAATTTCTCTCCAAAAGCACTTGAATATGATGGAATATGACTAAAGCTCACATTTCACATCACACACCATAATTCACTACCCCCCCTTTGAAAATAAATCGAAATTATAATCAGGATTTTGCTATATAGGAGGAGACAATAAACAAACAGCTCCAAATTATAGTTCACATTGGAATATTTTAAAGAAATATAAAAAGAAAAGATGTGGGGTTAAACAAATTCATGCAATATAGCAAAAGTATCTCTTGGAAGGAATCAAGAAGGCAAACCTAGTATGAGGACAGAATGCCCACAAGAACATGGATTCTGTCAGCCATGATGCAATTAGAGGCCAGCAGCTGACCTTAATGCCCCAAGTATTGATTTACAGCGTTTCATTGGCAGACAGCAAGATGGTGTACCAGAATTTGCGTGTATGGTCCACATGCTGTGAAAACATGCTCCTTTTTGAACAAATTATTAACAAATGTAAATTATTTCATCAATGGGGCATGGCATAGAGGTGATCAGCCTGTGGCACTGTTGAGGTGTTATGGAAGCCCAGGTTTGCTTTGATAACAGCTGTAAATTAATTTGTATTGTTCAGTCTTATGTCTCACACCTTCCTCTTGACAATACAACCTAGATTCTCTGTGGGATTCAGGTCAGGCCAGTTGGCTGGTCAGTTAAGCACAGTAATATCATGGTCAGTACACCAGTTACTAGTAGTTTTGGCTCTGTGGGCAGGTGCCAAGTGCTGCTGGAAAAGGAAGATCAGCATCAACATAAAGCTCGTCAATGTACGGTGGCACACAGTGCTGTAAAATATCATAATAGATGGTTGTGTTGAGACTCTGGACTTGACAAAACACAGTGATGATTTAGGCCATGTTATCTCCTGGTGTTGATCCACTGACAGTGAAAACTTAACAATGGTTTCAACACAGCCATTTTTAGAGTACATTGTGCTTCAGTATGTTGACCAGCTTCATGGAGATGCTAATTTTCCTTTCCAGCTCGATTTGGCACCTGCCCACAGTGCCAAAACTACTAGTAACTGGTGTACTGACCATGGTATTACTGTGCTTAAATGACCAGCCAACTGGCCTGACCTGAATCCCAAAGAGAATCTAGGTTGTATTGTCAAGAGGAAGGTGTGAGACATGAGACTCAACAATACAAATGCATTTATGGCTATTATCAAAGCAAATCTGGGCTTCCATAACAGTGACCTCCATGCCACGCCCCATTGATGAAATAATTTGTTCAAAAGTAGCCCAGACCAAGTATTGAATGCATACATTAATATACTTTTCAGATGGTCGACATTTCTCGTTAAAAAAAAATATATTTTTTAGTGGTCTCGTAAAATATTCTAATATTTTGAGATAGGATTTTTTGATAAAAATAAAAAAAGGTTTTAAATACTTCACTTTAATTATGCACAATGAATTGAGAATATATGAAAGTTTCAATTTTTGAATTATATTAGGGGGAAAAATGAACTTTTAGACAATATTCTAATTCATTGAGATGGAGCTGTATATATATATATATATATATATTGTTTTAAATAACAGCAAATATAAACACAAACACTCTATGTGTGTGTGTGTGTGTGTGTGTGTGTGTGTGTGTGTGTGTGTGCTCATGCTGTGCAACTCTCTTGCACTCGCTTACTCCATCATTCTGGGGTTGTTCATTTTGTAATATTTTTTCTCAGACTTGGGCCTGGACAATAATGTTTCCGTACTATGCAGGACCTTAATGGCTTAATTATTTTGTTGCGGGCGGGTGCGCTGGTCGGAAATTAAATCATTGTGGGCAATGGGCATAGTCAAAAATCCAACAAGAGAGAACAGGAGAGGGATTAAGAGTCCCATAAGACACTGCACAGCTTGTCTATAGAGCACAAGTGCAGTAATTAGTGTGGGCACAGGCATAGGGGAGCACACACTGTTCTTACCAGAAACCAAACAAAGACAGACAAAAAACTGAGCAACAAGAAACCAAGAGAGAAGGTTCCCTGGTACTATCCTTTTTTTCAACCAAGGTTCATGTTTTAGGTTGTTATTAGAGAAAGTAAAAGATGAGGGTTAATTTTTCTTCATTTGCTGCTTTCTTTCGTTTTAGGGATTTTAGCTGTTTTTGACAGGGGGGCGGGGGCATTCGAACAAGGGGCTAAATATGTATTTTTTTACAAAACGTTATAGCGATTTATTTTTTTATTATTTACTATAGTCCTACTAGACCCCAAGAAATTACATCTGGCCACAAAAGATCACAGGATCTACTGAATGTGTCAAACTGACATATTGAGCCTATGACACACAGTGTGGCTTCCCCCCAGTAGGCTACCTTCACATTCAGTAGATCCTATGATCTTTTGTGGCTAGATGTAATTTCCTGGGGCCCCAGACGGAGATCACTGTCAAGTTCAAGTTCACGGTCAAGTTGCCCGAGACGGAGATAAATAGGACGGAGACTAATGATATCAAAACCGGTCGCATCGCTCCACAGCCTAGGAGCGATTGTTGCCCAATCCTCGGTGTTGCACAACAGTGACACGTCATCGAAAATGTTCCCTGCCTGTTTAGCGGACGAAAACGAAAATCTTAAAACGTTCATAACTCGCGATCTAAATCATCCCGTCTAATTATGAAAAAATATCCTGTGTTAGACGCCGCTCCGCGGTCCAGTCGCTAGTCGCGATAGATTTATTCTTACCTCCCGTTGTTGTCGATCGACTCTAGAGTGGTGTGGCTATTGTTAGCTGCTACACAGACATTCACAACAACTTCCGGTCCCCCGGGCCCCGGTAAAAGTGGTCCGGGCGCTATAAATGATGGGCACATTTTATTAATGGATTAAATAGGTCCGGGCCCTCAAGGTGTTAACAACTACGGGAATACTGTTACTGTTACATACTTTGTATCTGCATAGGATCCTGTCCTGTATAATATAATGGTGAATGTCAGGAAATTGGACATGATGGAAATGTTACAAATAGCACTTAAAAGTATCTTAGGATTTATATGGTGACAATAATTCTATGGTTTCTTTCGGTGTAGAATTACATTTTTACCAGCTGATTCGAAGAATCGGCAGGTCTATAGTGTTGCCAAGTGTTGCCAAGTCTGCATATTTCCAGCCAAGTCTGCATGCATTTCCAGCCTGCATATTTCCAGCCTAACGTGGAGGCTGCTTAGCTTATTTCTGTCACGACAGTTGGCAACACTGGCAACCATACTGACGAGTACTTCTTGCTGAGTGTTGCCAAGTCTGCATATTTCCAGTCTGCATATTTCCAGCCTAACGTGGAGGCTGCTTAGCTTATTTCTGTCACGACAGTTGGCAACACTGGCAACCATACTGCCGAGTACTTCTTGCTGAGTGTTGCCAAGTCTGCATATTTCAAAAGCCCACCAAAAACACCTTTCAACACACTACTTACACACACTCCAACTCGCTTATAATTCGCGGACCTGGCAACACTGCCTCCCCTGCTACACAGACATTCACAACAACTTCCGGTCCCCCGGGCCCCGGTAAAAGTGGTCCGGGCGCTATAAATGATGGGCACATTTTATTAATGGATTAAATAGGTCCGGGCCCTCAAGGTGTTAACAACTACGGGAATACTGTTACTGTTACATACTTTGTATCTGCATAGGATCCTGTCCTGTATAATATAATGGTGAATGTCAGGAAATTGGACATGATGGAAATGTTACAAATAGCACTTAAAAGTATCTTAGGATTTATATGGTGACAATAATTCTATGGTTTCTTTCGGTGTAGAATTACATTTTTACCAGCTGATTCGAAGAATCGGCAGGTCTATATTAGGATGGGAAACTTGCAACAGTAGATCCACACTGGTAGTCGACTGGTAGATCATTCTGCTGAGTGTTGCCAAGTCTGCATATTTCCAGCCAAGTCTGCATGCATTTCCAGCCTGCATATTTCCAGCCTAACGTGGAGGCTGCTTAGCTTATTTCTGTCACGACAGTTGGCAACACTGGCAACCATACTGACGAGTACTTCTTGCTGAGTGTTGCCAAGTCTGCATATTTCCAGTCTGCATATTTCCAGCCTAACGTGGAGGCTGCTTAGCTTATTTCTGTCACGACAGTTGGCAACACTGGCAACCATACTGCCGAGTACTTCTTGCTGAGTGTTGCCAAGTCTGCATATTTCAAAAGCCCACCAAAAACACCTTTCAACACACTACTTACACACACTCCAACTCGCTTATAATTCGCGGACCTGGCAACACTGCCTCCCCTCGCGCCATTGGCTCAGACACACACGCACACGCACACACACACACACACACACACACACACACACGCCTGGAAGCCACCGCCCACTGTGATCTCTCCTCAGGAGAAGAGAAACAGCGGAGGAGGAGGAGGAATTGTCGCCTCACGATTTCGCTTATTCCTTCTAAATCTCTGTATATAAAATATAGCTAACTCATCGAAACTCTTAGTTACATCAATATTGTTCTTCGCCAATAGTTGGTTTGTGCCAAAGTATTACCATTATAGAGTTCGCATTGGCCAATTCCATTGCCACGCACATTCACAGCCATTTCCCATCGCGGTGGTTTGACCCAGAGCCAACTCATAGAAGAGTTACGACATTGAGGGGGCAGAAACCGAGCGCTCGAGCGCTGTTCATGCAGGCTGAACTGAACAGTTTCGGGAGACAAACACAGCAGTTACTTTTGCACCATGCTAATGCCTGCTAAAGCTAATGTTGACAGCCTGTGTGTGTGCGTGCTTGCAGCTATGGCTTGCAGGAGAGAGAGGCAGGCGGAGCGGAGGGGTCTCGTCTCGCGCAGCGTGTGTGTGGAGTTTATGCTTTGAGAATTTCTGCCCTCTTCCATGGCATTTGCAACAAACAAAAACATTCTCCCATGTTGATAAGAGTATTTTGAAAAGCACTAAAGCAGTGGTTCTGAACCTGTGGTCTGGGGACCACCAGGTGGTCCCCAGCTACATGATGGAGACTTGGTAACCAAATGAACCCTTAGAGATCTTTAACTCTTGCGAGTACAATTAAACCAAGTGGGTCCTTTTGGTTCAATTGCACACTCTCAACAGTTGAAAAATTGTTAAACATCTGCATTACTTATACACAATTTGAGAATGTAGCAAAATCAATTTGATCAACATTGGCCTGTTATCTCTCCTAATGGTACCAACATCAATACAGTTCGTTAGTTTGGGTCTGGAAGGCTAAATGTCATCAAATGGTGGTCCGTGGCTCAAATGCAGAATAAATAATGGGCCTTGATATGACAAATCTTGACAACCACTGATTTAAGGTATATTTAGAACGGATAAAAATATGCGATTAATTTGCGATTAACTATGGACAATCATGTGATTAATCGTGATTACATATTTGAATCGATTGACAGCCCTATTATTATATAAGACAGAGGCAACAATTGTGCAAATAGCCAATCCACAAGTTCACAACGACCTTGGACATCTGCTATTTCACAACATTTATCTGTGGAACCATTCTGTTGCTTGTCTGGGTGGGGGGGTCCCCAGTTCAAATATGATTACTTTGGCAGGTCACAGCCTGAAAAGGCTCCTAAAATTGCTAGCCTACCACCTTGATATTACCAAAAAAAATATTGTAACTTGTTGCCTTATCTAACTATTCATTGATTCACTCCCAAAATCCATTTGGCAAAAAAAAAAAATCACACCTGTGTGAAGTGTGGGGCGCTCACTTCGCATTCTCTCATGTTGGGCTAGTTGGTGTCAAGGTGATGTATGTTTGCTCAGCAGTTGCTGATGTCTGCTCAGGAGGTTTGAGTGTTTACTCAGACCGAAAACAAATTAGAGGGAACATTGCCGCGGACCACCGCACCAACCTCTGCAGGGACCCCCCTTATATTAAACACACATCTATACGGAAGCTGCTGGTTATTATTCATATTGAATCAATTCTTGAATTGAATTGATTGAATATAAGGGGGGTCCCTGCGGAGGTTGGTGCGGTGGTCCGCGGCAATGTTCCCTCTAATTTGTTTTCGGTCTGTTAAATCAAGCTACAGACAACATATTCCAAATAACCTCCATTTCCTCTAATGACTTGATAGTCACCAATGTTTGGTTCCATTTTGTACTAGGCTACACTCACCTGGACAGATCCTGTTGTTGTTTACACACACACATAAACAGACACAGATATATACATTTCAGATAATAGCACAATTCTGAAGATTGTAATCAGCTGGTAATTAATTGATTTGAATCAATTCTTGTTTTATTGTATTAGAAATTAAATTGCAACCATAAGCATTCACCCTCCCTCTTTTTTCTTTTTGCCAGTGGTGTGCACATGCACAATAGCAATATATTGTACTTCTAAATCAACAACTACAGAAGTATATGCACAAATAATGTGTGTTTGTTACTTACTTCCCCAAATCGGTATATCCTTGCTTTCGGCCTTCATTACAATGGAGGCCATCGTCATGGTGACTGGGATGGCATCAAAGTAAGATGAGTGTGGCGCCAAAATCAGGATGGGTGCTTCTGTAGGCAATGCCTTACGACCTTTCACCGTAATCCAATGGAAGCCTCCAGTAAACCACATGACCCGCATGATGGTTCTTAGAGCCACATCCACCAATCTAGGGATGAAGCAGTGACAAGAGATGGAGACAGAATGAGTGAGACTTCTTATATTGAAGTCTACAATACATAAGTCACTAATATACATTTCAAGCCAATACTCATCGCACAGCTGGCGCTGTCATGATCATGACGAGTATTTTCAGACAAATAATTGTGTGTTAATGATTTAATTGACAAATTTAATAATTGTATATGCCTCTCCCAAACGTAATAGTGGACATAGCCAAAAGCCGATCTACAAGCGCATCACATTGATGCTTTGGGAGTTTGTAGATGTGCTACTGTATTTCAGCAATTCCTTTGAAAATGTTTGGAAATTATTATCATCTCTATTAATTCCCATCAGGTGATTACGTAATAATTCTGACAGGCCTAATTCACCAGCAAAGTGCATTAGGCGTAACATAGCAAGCCAGTGTATCAGGTCATTTCCAACGAACGCGCACGCACGCACGCACGCACGCGCGCACGCGCACGCGCACACGCACACGCACACGCACACGCACACACACAAAAAGGGTGAAAAGGGTGACATTTCTTCTTACGCCTCGGATGGCAATTGGATGATTTGAGGCATTTTGTTCCAAAAATGTGTTTTGCAAAAGTCCACTTGTTGATGGCGCTATAACAAGCTAATGTGAAAAGGGTGGGATATATTCCTCAGCCTAGTAGGAAAGTCTGTGAAAGATTTCACGTAAATTGCACGCTGTGTTCATGATTTAAGGCTTTTTGTTCAAAACGGGCCAATCCTGCAAACTTTGAAAGCCAATGTTAGCCAATTAGGATGGAATATGAAATATCGGATAGATCCGTTACGTGACTATAGAGATAGTGTGTAACGATTTGCAGAATTTTTGGACAGAATCTGGAGGAGTAATATCAAAAAAATTGTTTTTCAAAAGTCGGCCTCCTGGTGGTGCTACAACAGGCTGTTCTGGAAAATTTGGGGCAGAGGTTAATTGTTGGCATCCAGGGAGTGTGTGTGCAAAATTTGGCATCGACCGGGTTAACGGTGCCAGAGATTAGCTGTACACAGACGGACGGAGACACGGACGGACGGACACACGGACGAACGGAGACACGGACGGACGGACGAAGACACGGACGGACGGAGGCACACACACACACGGACGGAGGCACACACACACACGGACGGAGGCACACACACACACGGACGGAGGCACACACACACACACACACACACACACACACGGACGGAGGCACACACACACACGGACAGAGGCCCACACACACACACACACACACAGACGGAGGCGCACACACACACGGACGGAGGCACATACACACACGGACGGAGGCACACACACACGGACGGAGGCACACACACACACTGACGGAGGCACACACACGGACGGAGGCACACACACGGACGGAGGCACACACACGGACGGAGGCACACGCACACACGCCTTCGGCCTGGTGGAGAAAATAAGTCCTTAGCAGGTCTATGGATGCAACAGGCATGGTAGAGGTTGAAACAAAAAGAATGGAGGAACAGATGGAGAGAAAAAGAATGAGTGAACAAGAACTAAAGAGACCACAATACTAATATGTTAGATTAGAGACAAAAGGCAAGTATGCATGGCATTCACCTGCACACGTATTGGCTGCCTTTTTCAAACACTGTTTAATGGGATCCAGTTCTGAGGATCTTCTGAGGTCGCACATGACCTCACGCCACACTGAGGCGCAACACAAACACTCTGACATGAAGCTTCAGCTGACACAAATCAACACCACGCTGTTTGTCCAAACACACAATAACTCCTCTCCCACCGACGTCATGTGTTCATTTATTTATTATTTAGCGACGCCCCTGTCTACAATATTACCCCTCAATTTTATGAAAAGTGCTAGACAAATAAAGTTTTAAATAAAATAATAAATAAAGTTTTTTATTATTATTATCAAGATATAGCCCTGGCATGAACTGTATTACATTCTCAGTCACAAAGATTGTGCGTGCGTCTGTGTGAAAGTGAGAGAATGTAGTCACTACGTGCTTGTATTTCAAAGGGAAATGCATGTGGTAAAGTCAGTGAGAGCAAATAATACACGTGGGAGTATGAAGGCGTATATGAGAGTGACAGCAAGCCAAGGTCAACTCTACAGCTTGGGTTCATCTAAAATGTATTTAGACCAGGGTTCCGCTTAATTTTATAGTGTGGACGCATGCGCATCATATGTAAAAAGAAATATGTTGCTGTTATATTAATTGGACGTGGGCTTGAAGTGAACAACGGCATCTCTGTGTTTGTGTGTCTCTCTCCACTAACACATTGACTATTGACTGTTCTTTCTTTGTATGTGTGTGTACTGTCTACAGATGATGTGTGTGGAAGAGAGGGCAACACAGGGCAGTGGGCAGTAGGCTCATTTCTAAATGGATATAGCGATGTTTAGAAATTCAATAACAATAAAACTACTTCACAAGATCAATGTGTGACTAAGGCATATACTGAAAAATGTATTTCTTAAAATGAGTCAGGCAGGATGGCCATCTGGGAATCGTAAGGTCAGTGGTTCAACTCCCTGGCCTCCCTGCATGCCCAATATACGTGTCAAATTGTCTCTTGTCGAAGTGAAGGCAGGTTGAGGGAGGTGAGTAGCAGTTTTTGTATTGACCTGTACCCATTCTACAAACTGAATACAATTTTCAATCAATCAATCAGTAGCTAGTAGGCTTAGGCTAGTGGCTAGCATCCAATTCTGTAATGTTTGTTTTCACGGCCACTTTTCAATGTTCACATCGAATTCCTCCCAGTGTTCCGTCTGCCAAAGCTGTTTCACAATAAATCACGGTACAAAAGTTAGACACTATAGGGTTGGGTGACGATACGAATCTATCGTCAATCGTGATTTTACGAGTCCAATCGCCGATTATTTTATTAGGCGATTTTTTAACCTTCAGTGAAATAACGTAAGTGTGAGCAAAATGCGAATCAATTTGGACCAGCAAGTTGTAACAGTGGTCGGGTGGAAAGTGGAAACCCCCTCCTCTCGTTATAATGGTATGCTCCCAGAGTCCAAGCAGCAGCAGCAGTCTTGTCGGGGAACGGGGGAAAAGCGCACCGCTTACACACTCACTATGGGCTGGCTGCCTGGCTGGGACCGAGGGAGGCTAATGTACTGTAGCCTACATGTTTATGCTCCGAACCCATGCAGTTTAATAATATACAGTCACACCAGAATGCACACTGCTGTCTCGTCATCACAACCCAATGCGCGACCCGTGAAGTAAAAAATAAAAAAAGACGGGAGTGACAAATCATTAGCAACAAGCTAAGCTTGTAAGCCAACAGGCTGGTGGTGTTGTTAGCTTAGCTGTTGCTGCTGATTCAACGCACTAATTGAACTTCACTTCATCTCCGCCTGTATCGTGTTATTGACAACGTGAACGAACACTAGCGCTGCAAAAACAGACAGATCTACAAGCTCTCAGCGCGTTGCAAACGGGGCTGCAGAGGCGGTCGCGTCTGCGGTTCTCAACGCATTTGTTTTTGCAGTGCTGGTGTCGGGGTTCGTTCACGTCGTCAATAACAGACATATCTACAAGCTCTCAACGTGTTGCAAACTGTGCTACAGAGACAGGCGCATCTGCGGGTTCTCAACGCGTCGCGTCAGCGGCACATTGAGACCTTGTGGATCTGTCTTTTTTTCGACTCACAAAGCTACTTTGCTGTGTAAGAACCACCATTACTAATACAGAACATACAGTAGATGTAAAGCCCTAGCTTGTTGAACATGAGCAATGCATTGGAAGCAACTGGAAGGAAAAATCTGGGCAATGGGATTTTTCTGTAGAGGGTGCATTGGAGTAACTAAAACATATTTTCTCTTCCGGTGAAATTTTCTGGCCAAAAAATGCTTTTTATATGTGTGGTGGGGGCTCAGAGTGCGTCCACTAGGGAAAGTAGGCTTTCAACTCCACAAAACCGTCTTTGTATTGGTGAGTAGCGAAAGTGTCCTTTTTATTTTTGCAGCAGTCGACAGGCAGTGCCGGACAGTGCAGCCTTTCATGCGTGCACAGGAAGTTAAACATACCATAGCGTTAAGGAGATGTCCTCTTAACGCTATGTCGGGGGTATAGCAGAGCCGTGAAGAGGGCACTGAGGGGGCAGGGGCTCAAACCCCAGAAAAGGGGTGGGTGCGCGACGCGTGTACCGCACGACAATTTTTGGGGATGGTCTTTTTGTGGGGTCCATCCCTTGTGTCATTTCATGTCATTGGACAGTAAAATAAGCAATACGTTCTCATTAATCTGAAACTAAAACTGCCAGTGGCCCTTATTGGCCCAGAGAGAGAGACGGAGAGAGATGCAGATGCACGTTAAGTGTGTCCAAATACTTGCTTTTGGCTGTATGGTGTTCCTGCTCAATTTTACATGTTGCTCTCTGACACTTTGAGTTAATGCTTTTCCTTCCTCTTTGCTTTTATCTATATTTTATCCTCTCTTTCTGCCTATATGTTATTATGCTCTGTAATGTGAAGCACTTTGGTTCGACCTCGGCCGTTAAAAGTAGTGGAATTATCATTGCTTTTCAAATGTTCGTCTTGAAGGGCCAATGGCCCTTATTGGCCACATTGGCCCCCATGGCCCCCCACATGCCCTTACTGTATATGGACTGACAAAATAACTTTTTTTCCTTCTTTTTAGGGAAAGGGCACTTTGAGGTAAAAGGCCCCCCTGGCCCCCCCCTCTGCACGTGCCTGGGTTATAGGATATACAGCTCCTGACCATCAGCTGAATGCATGCAACTACAGTATAACTTGTATCCAAGTTGTCAATATAAGCATGTAAATCAGAATATTTTCTTACACATACACATGCATGTGTATTTTTCACAGCGCCATATTGACATACACATGCTGGAGAGAGAGAAAGAGTGAGTGACAGAGAGAGAGACAGAGAGATGCAGATACACGTTAAGTGTGTCCAAATACTTGCTTTTGACTGTATGTGTTCCTGCTCAATTTTAGTAGCCAGCGAGTCAGTGACTAAGCCCCCGCCAGGACAGCAAAACACATAGCAAAGATTATTTGCATTGACGGTTTCGGGCCCAAAAAAAGGAATGTCCAAAAAGGGCTCTTACAATGGGCTCGTGCAAGGAGGTCGTTTGTGAGGTAGGATGTGCATGCTTTTGGACCTATGAGGTCTTCAAACTCAGAAGAGAGGAGCATGCGCTGCATGAGCAACTTTCATTTAAATGAGTGGGCAAGGAATTTCAGTCCTTCCTCCAGCTATTATACAGTAGCCACACTGCTTGCTGCCTAACAACTACAGGAAGGCAAAGGCAAGTCAACATTACCAGCATAAAAATAATTTTAAAGTTCTCACTGATCACCAATTCCGTCTCTACATTCTTCTGCTTGTTATAAGATGATGATCTAGCTCCAAATAACTTTAAGATCATACATCACCACCAAAGTCTCCTTTCCTTTAAAACGATTTAGTCACCCACTTGCTTATTAACCTCTCAGATGGAAATTCTAGCCTTTTTTGATGAGCATTCAACGAGAGGATTATACTTCTAGCTGTTGTTGGATTTTCTTGAACATATCATTACGCCTACAACTGAGAGCGGAATGAAGGATCAAGCAGTGAATGCCTTACAACTGAACTACAGAACCTCTAGAGGGATTTTGAACTGGGAAAGTTTATTAATGATTTAATTATAAAGGCATGACTCTGCTGGAGTCTAGCCGTAGAGGGTCGTTCTGTGTGTCCAGATCTAATCTCACAAACTACTGGACCAATGAGCAACACATTTCTTGTGCACACTACCAGTGGGCAACAGAGTTACCGCCACAAGATGAGTACAGTTTTAAATGTTTTTTTTTTTTTGTGGCTTTCGCCTTTATTTTATATATTTTGTTATGGAGGGACAGACAGTAGGCTGACAGGAAATGGGGAGAGAGAAGGGGGGTGACATGCAGTAAAGGCCATCGGGATCGGGAGTCGAACCCGCGGCACACTGCCAGACTGGATTACCAGCCAAGGTGCCTGGACCGCTGAGCCACGGCCCAGGCGATGAGTACAGTTTTAATTAGTAGGCGGTAGAGACCTACAAATGGAGTTTTTTGTCACCCGCAAATACATTATCCGCCCATTATCCAACCTATTTATATTAACCGCACCATGCCAACACCCACGGCAACCGCGGCTAAATCCGCCATCCGCAGGTCTCTACTGGCTTGGAACACCACAATGGAAATATATAAGGGCATAACTCATAACTCAATTCACCCGTTATCCAACCGCATTAATTATATCATCCTATTTATATTAACCGCACCATTCGCCAACTGCGGTTACCCGCGGCAATTGCGGCTAAATCCGCCATCCACAGGTCTCTAGTAGGCGGCCCTACTGGCTACTGCACGTGTCAAATGTCATCCTTTTATATCACATCCCATTCATATTGTGCACCTCACCCATGTATACCACATCATACAATTGCAGGGCTTTGCACTCACCTCCTCCAAAGACACTGGGGTTCGATGACAGTCTCGGAGCGCCCCACTGAGGCCAGGAATGCGAAGGGCCAAGCCAACAGCATCATGAATGCCGCCATGAGGAGACGAATGGGGAATAGTGTGACAGTCATAAACGCTATCTGCAAAAGAGCAGTAAAAATGGTCAATAGTTTTTTTTTAAACAAAGTACAGTAAAAAATGCTGACACTGTTGAGTTGTTTTATGGTCCCATAAGCAGCAATGGACAAATCCCAAAATGTGCTAAATCTGGGTAAAAGTCATCACCCAACGGATTAGGGGGTCAAGTAAATAGTGTGCCAAGAAAGCACTTAGGCTAAGCACTTGCATTTGCCTTACACAATATGATCATCCTAGCATTCAACAATGCTTTACAATGTTTATTTTCACCAAATATAGCCACTTTAAAAACAATACAGACGCATTGTATAAAGGGCCGCACATAACAGGTGTGCCAGTGCGCATGTGTCGTCAAAATGTTTGAGGCGCGGCAGATTAAAAGCATGCAAGGCACAGCTGAGACAGAAATTTAGAGAATCCTGAGCTCTTACTTTGAAGAGGAAGTCAGACAGAGGAGACTTCCTCTGTTTCGGTTGTAAACAAGCTCCCATGACAGTTTTTTAAACTGAAAGGTTAAGTGGTTTTGATTCCATTCACTCAGCACTAGTTGCTAACCCACGTTAGCGACCATATTTATGATATGAAAACCATGCTTCTGTGACTTAAACAATGTACACACTTTGGAAATACTTAAACATGGAACCTGTAGCAGTGCAGCATTGGGCGAGTAATTCATTGTCTCCACCAGGCCGAAGGCATGGGGAGAGAGTATGTTTTGCACTCCGTCCATTTGTGTGTGCGCGCATGCGTGTGTGCGTGCGTGCGTGCGTTACCAGCTAATCTCAGGCACCGTTATCCCAGTCGATGCCAAACCTTGCACACACACTCCCTGGATGCCAACGATGAACCTCTGCCCCACATTTTCCAGAAGGGCCTGTTATAGCGCCACCATGAGGCAGCTTTTCACATTTTTACATTTTATAACTGCACCGATCTGCGTGAAACATTGCATGCACTCTCCCTAGAGGCCAAAGACAAAACCTTTGACCTGCATTTTTCACGTCTGCCTTTTATAGCGCCATCAGGAGGCCGACTTTTGTAAAACACATTTTTTTTATATTAGTCCTCCAGATTCTGTCCAAACATCGCTACACAGTATTTCTATAGTCATGTGCTCAAGATGGATCTGTCCGATATTTCATATTCCATCCTAATTGACTATGCAAGATTAGCCCGTTTTGAACAAAACGCCTCAAATCATGAACGCTGCCTGCAATTTACGTGAAATCTTTCACGCACTCTTACTAGGCTGAGGAATGGCTGAGGAATATATCCCACCCTTTTCACATTGGCCTGTTATAGCACCACCAACAGGTGGATTTTTGCAAAACACATTTTTGGAACAAAATGCCTCAAATCATCCAATTGCCATCAAAGGCGTATGAAGAAATGGCACCCTTTCCACATTGGCCTATTATAGCGCCACCAGGAGGCCACAACCTGACCTGGCTTGGTGGAGACCTGTGCCGAGGGGCACTTTTTCTAGTTGTATCTGTGTTGGAATGCTTCAGTGGTTGAGCTGCTAACAACGTCCTGCTGCTTAACAGCTACAAATACACTGTCTGTGTAGCTTTGCATCTTTTGCATCTGCCCGTGTAAATGCAGCATAACGTTGTGGTAGAGTAGAGACGTCCACCCCCACCCCACCCCCACGCCGCCGTGCGTGACAAGCCACATCTCCAGGTGCTCCTTTGAGAACTATCCCAAAATAGTTATGTGCAGCTAGTAGAAGGCAATATACAGGTAGAGCACAGTTCTGGAATGCGTTTCCTTCTATACTGAAAGTGGTTGTGGCTGAGAACCTCTTTATTGTGCCATTTCTAAAAAATGCATTCAAACCCAAAGCATCCAAAGGCGGGCAAAAATCATTGATTATGCGGGCTAAATCCTTGATTTTGAGATGAAATATGCCGGCCGGGTTTTAAATGTGATTGATGTTGAAAGTTGCAAAATATGCAGATTTATTTATTTGGCCCCTGCATAATCTGCAGGTTTTGGCTGCGTTAATCTATGCGATCGCAAATTCGCATTGTTCTAGAATATTATTTTTTTTACAATTGCATAGTGGGAGTTAAGGCTATTCAGAGTAGAATATTCCTTCACTTTTAAATAGAAAAACAAAGCATACATTTGTATGTCTGCTTAGGAGGTAGCTTTCATCTAGAAACCATGATGTGATGTTACGGTAGTGTAAATAATGGAAAGATGGGCGAGGACTTTTACTGTATGTGTCAAAACTGGTCTAAATAACATTGTGGGAGATAATCGGGGTAAGAAAATGTCCACCCACCTCTAGTCTGAAAGTGTTTATAAGATAATGCTAACCAGCCTAGTTTAAATTTGCACAAAAAACAAAAAGAAAAAAAATGCAGATTTAGATTAAATCATTTATAATTTAGTCACTCGTGGCCAGGGTGCTGACACACGACACACAACCACTGATATGGGGCGTGATTCCGGAATGTATTTCCTTTCTGATTATGCAATTGCTAAAAGAAAAAACATTTAGACCCAAATAAGCATGAGTGCACTAGAATAGAAACAGTGTAGTGGGATTTAACTGAATTCAGTGAAGAATATTCAACTTTGGTTTGGTTTGTCACGGTCTTAAAAGCCAAAATGAAGCATACATTTGTACAGTTCTGCACAGGGAGTGTAGCTGTGGCGTTCGACTAGAAAACATAATGTGATGTTACTGTAAATAATGTAAAAGAAAAATGGGCTAGGATTTGTATGCATCAAAGTCGAAGTTTTATTATGGGTGTTTATCATCACAACATCATCTCTCTAACACTAAACACACACCAGTGTTGCCAGATTTTGCAAGAGAAATAAGCAACCAGAAAACAAGCCCAAAAGAAGTGACTAGGCTATGGCTATTATATATCGGATCACAGCGAAAAACACAAAGCAGGCAGGCAGCACTGTGGCACGCAGCTCGCTCGAGCGGCCGCATGATTTGAGTCTCGAGCTCAGCAAGCAGCAATGTCAGCCGCATGGGAGTATTATATATTAGAAAACGAAAAAGACCCAACAGCCGAGTGAAAACCTTGCACAAAATAAAAAAATAAAGAGCTCGATTCCCCAGCCTGGCAGCAACAGCAGGAAAGTTCCTACTCCATGCACAAGTGTGGTATAGAGAACGAGAGACTGTTTAGCGTCGATCATCGTCAATTATTATGTTAGAAGAGAGAAGGAACAGGTTTGGGCTGACAAAGACAGCAGTTTTGATGCTACAGTGGTTACAATGTGGAACACGGACAGACATTGTGCTGTGTAGGACAGTTAGTCAGGGAATATTATCAGTATTACCAGTCAAATCTGAGAATACATTTCTTACCAAGAATTTTCTTCACCAATGTGTTTGTAAAGGTGTCTACTAACATATCCCACATTGGTTTATATTCAACCACCCTATACTAGGGGCATTTTTGACAGCTGCTGAAAGTTGGGGTACCATCAACAGCCATATGGCAAAATGTTCTAAATTTCATTATGCTTTAAATAGCATGTGACGTGTCAAACTAGGGGGTTTTCATCATTCTGAATCCATTCCAAGCATTTGTTTTGCACGAAAAACACTCCTTGGGCTAAAACCGGCCATAGACACTTGCCCAAATGTGCCCAAAAAATGCTGACCTCATCACATTTGTGATGACGTCTATGGCCTTTTTAAGCCCATGGAGTGTTTTTCGTGCAAAACTAATGCTAGGAATGGATTCAGAATCATGAAAACCCCCTAGTTTGACACGTCACATGCTATTTAAAGCATAATGAAATTTAGAACATTTTGCCATATATTGGCTGTTGATGGTACCCCAACTTTCAGCAGCTGTCAAAAATTCCCCTAGGGTGGTTGAATATAAACCAATGTGGGATATGTTAGTAGACACCTTTACAAACACATTGGTGAAGAAAAGTCTTGGTAAGAAATGTATTCCCAGATTTGACTGGTAATACTGATAATATTCCCTGACTAATGGCAATGAAGGACCGGGAAGTCTGGCGTGGCATTGTGAAATCCATGATCTGTGGAATGAAAAATGATGATATCCCTTTGGATTTGTGGTTAAGTTGTTGGCTTTCCACGTGGGAGACTGGGGTTTGATTCCCGGGTGATACAATGGTGCCTTGAGTCATGACCCAGATCGGGTTTCTCTGTGGGAGGAGGTGCCTTACAACATCAGCCTGATGACCTAAAAGTCTAATATCTCTCCCCTGATTTACAGGGATATCCTTTTGGCTTTTCTCGGGTGTTTCATATACACACACACTTATTGCTTATTGATATCAATCAAGAGCGCTTTGAGTTTCAGTCCAATCACACAAGATGTTCACATGGGTGTCTCTGAGGTGATGTTCGGCTGGACGTTCGAAACGAACTTCGGCAAGGGAATGCTTTTGTTTGTTTGCTCCACAATTACATCATTGTGTTTTTAACACCCGTCTGAACTCTGGTTCCGCAAGGAGTATGCTGCAGCCTTAGGCATAAGAAGGCTGTGAAGCATACATGCTGAATGAATATGCCTTGCACTTTAAAAGCTCCACTGAGAATGCCAACTAAAAGCAATAGCATTGTTCTCTGAACAGGTTGTAATCCATCTATACAGGTGTGGGGAGTGCTCAGCATTGCCTCCTGCCTGATCACATGGAAGTAAATTGATGAATCCTGCTATGCCTCCAATCATATACAGCATGATCACATGCATGCAAGAAACTCTAACAAACTCATTGTTTTAAATTAATTGGATGACCCATAACAGACAGTGTGTGTGTGTGTGTGTGTGTGTGTGTGTGTGTGTGTGTGTGTGTGTGTGTGTGTGTGTGTGTGTGTGTGTGTGTGTGTGTGTGTGTGTGTGTGTGCCACATTGGATGTTCTTCAAACTCTACTATGACAGATCTGTGTGGTTGGGGATGTGTTTTACACACACACACAAATTATATATATATATATAAATAATTGTGTTGTGTGTATGTAATATATATATTATTACACACACACACACACACACACACACGCTACAGTAGCTTGGATAGTAAGCAATAACATAGGCCCAGATGCAGCCAGGCTGCCATACATACAGTACATGGCATGCATCTACAGTACTATCAAATTGATATATTGATAGTATCAATATATTTACAGGTTGTTGCAGCGGATTCCTGGACGAAGTCATTAGGTTTTCGTGTTGCGTGTGCATTATGTTAAGAGCACACTGACTAACTCGACAAGAATCTCCAATGGGTCGAGCCAGGCTTGCCAAAACCATACAGTAAAGGTTGCAAGTTTGTGAGAGAGGACAGCAACATGTTATGAGGCTCTTTAGCTAACTGGCTAGCTAACATTAGCTCAGCTGATTGGCATGCAATCAAGAAAAAATGTCAAAGCTAATTAGAAACGGGATCATTTCACCTGTAAGAACACAACAAACAGCCGCCAAACCGACGCGCTGTTCGGTAATATGATGGAACGGGTTAAGGTCCATTTACCTTTGCCTTTTCAACAGGGGTGAATCTCAAGACGTGCACAAA